>NC_035442.2:27126762-27480945 GCF_002127325.2 Helianthus annuus
AGAGTTTTCGTTACCACCCGGTTGATCTTGAGGTAGAGGTTGGGTGTTTTGAGCAGGATTAAAGTTGCTCCGGTATTGGAATTAGTTCTGGTTTTGGTTGGAGTTTTGGTTTGCCATTGAATCGGTTTCAATGGTTTGTGTGAGTTGTGGTGTTTGGTGGGTTTGATTAGAAGCGAGAGTTGCTTCTAACCGGCTTATTCGGTTTCTTCTTGCTACTCTTTCGATTTCCGGTTCGTAGACTAGAGGTGATGTCCTCCCGGAATTGCGCGTATGCATGCACCACCTGTACCCTGCACAAGTAACACACCCCGTGTAACAAAGAAAAAGACAAGTACAAAAAGAAAGCTAAACAAATTAAACAGTTAATCACAAAAATTCAAACAATATCCAAACACAAAGCGCACGCACTCCCCGGCAACGGCGCCAAAATTTGATCGGAGTGTCGTGCTCCGATCAAAGATAATATTTATATGCCCTAATTACCCTTAACAAATAGCTAGTGGTAGCAAGGGGTCGAACCACGAAGAGTATGTGGTTTGTGTATGGATTTGACTTAATTATAGAGAATTGTCACAATTATGAAGCTTGCCAGATATTTTTGTATTTTTGTTTAGTAAAAAGATGTGAATTTGAACTACTGGAATTGGATTAATTAATTAACAACTACTAATTAACGATTGCAAGAAAATTGGATACTAGAACAATAATAATAAAAAGGAATCACACCCGGTTTCGGTAATTGTTAACCTAGGATTTCTACAAGTTTTAATTTCAACTCAAATGCATTCGATTAACGGATTTAGTGTACCGTGACTTAGGTGCTACTAACTATCAACACCCCGAAGAACGGACAAAAAGACACTTTGTAATCAACACAAGTAAATCCTAACAATGACCATGTACAATTACATATCACCGTTTCGCAAAGTCATAACTTTTAACATCGTTCGACAGTTCACGAATTCGTAACAAATGTAATACTATTGTCAAGAGTTTCAAAAACCAAATACAAATTGTCACTAAGATGAAACAAGAACAAATTGAAACCCTAAAATTAACAACTACCTACACCGGGGTGAAACCGAGATGATTAGCCGCTCATGGTTGAAGAAGCTTGATCACCGGATGATTGGAACGCGGATGAAGTCATCTTGAAGCTTGAAGGATGAAGGAATGATGGATGACTGAGGTTTATGGATGATGATGGTGAGATGGATGATGAAATGGAGAATTAGGGTTTGATGATTGATTGTGTTTCGGTTGTAGAGATGATAGATGATGGAATGGTTGGTGAATGATTGATGAATATGGCTCCAAGAACAAGTTCAAAACTCAAAAGTGAGTGTAACTTACGAATTGAATGCCCCAAGACCAATTAGAATCGTTCCTATATCAAAGATACCCAATTTTTCGCGTTTCAGGAAACCACAACCCGTCGCCGACGGCCTGGGACCCGTCGGCGACGGCCTCCCCAGTTGCTGAAATCACCCGACGGCTTGTTTGGCTGTTTACGGGCATTTTTTCACGACGAAACTTTCTAGAGCCCGTCGGCGACGGCCTAGAGCCCGTCCCCGACGCCCTCTAGTTTTTCCTGTTTCGTCCGAAACTGTTTTCTTCATAACTTCTTCGTTATAACTCCGTTTTACTCACCGTTTTCGCCCACGTACTCGTAATTCAGCCCTCTATCATGCCTCTTCCAATATATTCATTTTAAATCCATTAACATTCCCAAAACACATCCAATCTTCGTGATTAACCCGGTTTTGTTCATTTCACATCCCCGGTTGATCCGATTCACGTCCCGGTGCTCCGTTTAGCTCCCGATTAGCTCCTTAAACTCTTTTAGACCTGTAAAACACAAATCCCATTAAAAGTAGGCTATTCAAGATTAAAAGCTATGTAAAAACATCAACTTAAGCACAAACTATAACAAGTTTTCGACCACGTATCAGTATAATTTTGGGTATAACTTCTAAGCTATTAAAAAATATATAATGCACTCGTGGTAAGTATAGTACCCCTAATTCAACCTTATCCCGATGTCCCGAGACAGAATCCCAACGAACTTAGTCGGGCAGAGCCCTGACATGAGTTACGGGTTCCAGATCAATCGGAAAGGGTAGCGGTGATCGGGAGTTAAAACACTTAAAACGGGGCAGGGCTTTATTATTATTATTGGGTAACTAATAAAAGAAAATACATATATTTGAGAGAGATAGGAGTTGTGGCCTTCTATAACTAATTCTTTGACTTCTCTTTGTTTTTATTGGCTCACACTTCTATTCCTTATCTATTTTTCTGTGACTTCATAAGGAAAGGGTAGGTCTCTATTTATATTACTCTTATTTCATTTGTGGCCAAGTAAAAAGTACATGAGGTGTTAGAATCAAATACGTGGCCATCAAATTTTTGGACACAACTTACAACGCAATATGTTAACGTGGAGTAAGAAGCTTTGTTCTAATCCATTTGAATTTTATATATTTATTTATATCTAATCTACTACTTCTAATAAAACAAAATAAATTTATGCCACTTGTCATGAACTTAAGCTACTACATAACACGTGGCATTGTATTGTTCCAACTTGATTGATTTTGAGCGTAAAACTAAAAGGCTTTTCCACGCGCTTCTTTAAACCCTAATTTCATATCAGAGCATCTTGCATCTTGCAAGGCTTTCATTGCCATTTCCTCTTCAATTAATCGCCAGATCTTTCATTCGATTTCAACATGTATGAATCCTCATCCCTCTCCTCTCAATCATCTCACATATAACAAAACCTAAAATTCACCCGTTTTGGACATTGATGCGAAACCCTAATGTCGGCCAACTGAGGAGGCATCATGGCTAGCCATTTTGTTTTAGTTGGTTTAATGATGCACATATGAATTTCCGACCAATGACTTTTTATGTCATCTTCAATGAAGCAAAATCGAAGAAACTTTCCTATGAAAGAAGGTATTTGATTTGATTTGGGTTTCATCTTATCATAATTTCTGATTATTCAGTGGTTAGTTAGGGTTTCTTTCGGATCTGAAGTTTCTGCATCTTGCGTTTTCATTTTTCAGATCATTAGACCTAATGTCTCTATAAAGGGGAATAAAACAACATAAGAAATTTCCTATGAACGAAGGTATTTGATTTGATTTGATTTGGGCTTCATCTTATCATAATTTCTTATTATTCAGTGGTTAATTAGGTATTCTTTCAGATCTGAAGTTTTTGCATCTTGCGTTTTCATTTTTCAGATCATTAGACCTAATGTCTCTACAAATGGTAATAAATATGTGGGTTCGTTGAGAATTGGTGATCCGATTCTGGCTCTTCATGTTTAAAAAACCCCAACTTTTAAATCAAATAAGTTTATATGTTTTTTTTGTGATTTTTTAATGTGGATTTGTTATTAAAGTAGATATTTCCGAATAGGTTTTGCAAGAGAAGAAAACCACTGATCCTAATGCCATTACATCTGTTACATTCACACACAGAGCTCTATCCGATGTAAAAGCTTCAATCAGCACCACTATTTTCGTTAATTTATCTTTTGTTGCATATTTTTGTTTAATATTATTCTTAGGGTCTTTTTTATTATTTAGGTTTCGTGTTTGGGTGAATTCAAGAAGTTGGAGAGACTGGACCTCACATTCAACAAATTATCGTCTCTGAAGGTGATTGTGTAATCATTTTATTTGAAATTGATTTAGGTTTTTGTATTTATGAACATGAAAATGTGTGTGAGGTCATATTAATTGTTGAAAGTTTGGTGTCCAATAATTCTGAATCAGTTTTTGTTATGAACGTTGAATTTGGAGGATGCTATTACGAACCTGTGTAAACGAACCGAACGAACATGAATCTGAGATTTAATGTTATAGGGTTATCAGCTAAGAATGATGCTTTCAGCAGTGATTATTTATTAGCATGTGGTTTGGGGTTGTACTGATTCTAAAGTGATTTCACTTCATTGGATTTAATATGTGTATACCACATGCTCGATGAAATGCCTTTGGGTATCTAAGGTGATTATTGCACATGTGAGTTGTTATCCTTTGTTAATCTACATGTTGATAGTTAACACAACATAGGTTACAGTCTGCTATTACACATATTCAAATGTTTAGTTTTGTGCTTAAGGAATTAAATATCACTTTTATGGAAGCACTTAAAATGGTGATTTGTGTCTCCTTTTTTATATTTGTTATAAACTTCAAGAAGAAGATTTGAGTTGCTTAAAATGTGATATATATATATATATATATATATATATATATATATATATATATATAAATTGAAATGGTTGCAGATGCGGCTTGGCTTACGTTTGTGGTCATAGGTAAGAGAAGAGGCCTCCATGGAAGGGTAAGTGTTCCAGTTATGTTCTTCTTGTGCATGATTTGAGCATTTTCAGAGCTTTGATTATTTTCAAATGGGTCAGTAGATAAATTATCCATATCTATGCTGGTCATGTAAGGCCTTTTTTTATGATGGTGGTGTGATGATTGATGAATTTGCTATTGTTGGTCTTGTAAGAGCTTTTTTTTTTCTATAAAGTTATAGTTTTTTTTTGTAACTATATTACTTATACTTTATATAATTAATAAAAATTACACTATAAATGATTCACTGGTGAACCTAACATGCTCATGCTTTTGGTGGGTTTATTCATAAATAACAAACTATTTTGTTAATGGTCGATCTGGTAACCCTGCTTTGCTGAGGAATTTCTCAAATGGTGGCGGTATGTGAATAATCTTAAAGTATGTGAATATGGATTGTTACCTGGCACTCTACATATTCAAATGTTTTTTTTTCTGTTTATGATTACAGAACGAATATGGAGATCAGAGGCTGTTCACATGTGATCGTAATCCAGATTTTGTTGATTTCTGTGATGTTAACCAGCCAGACCATCCAACTATCATCAAGGTACCATGTCCAACCATTACCATAATTGCATTTGGTGTTAAGACAACCAATTCTCTTAATAGCGAAAAAAGTCTGATAATTTGATGTCCAACCATTACCAAAATGTCACAGAGTCTTATTGGCTTGCTTTTTGGTGGTTCAAAATGGCTTTTTTTATGTGATAATGTACTTTTGTTGGATTGCATAATGATATTCAGTAATGTGATATGTCTAATTCACAGATAAGGAACAATACTGATGTAATGTTTTTTGCTAATCTTAACCGTTCTTGATTGTGTGAAAACCTCATTGAGGACAATAAGTACCCAAATGAGTGTTTGTAACACATTAGGTGAATAACACATCTATGTGTCATTCAAGATAGTTGGCAAACCTCATCTAGAAACCCTCGGCGAATACCACATTTTAACCCTAAATACCAGCGTGTTTTAGTCTTTTTGGCTAATGAGAGGATAGATACTTTCTTGCTTTGATTAACCACAATGTTCCCACAACTAAAACCACCTCTATTCAATTAGTTCACTCGAACCCTCAAACAATCCACAGATTCTCACTTTGCTTTCTTTATCTTTACCTTGCTCTTTAGCAACTGAATTAGCTATCACCCAGGTTGATGAAACCGTAAAAATTCATGACAATGAATCCCTTGTGAAAATATTGAGGAAGACGGTTATTATTGTATATTCATAAAATATAACCTCTGAATCAATACTGACTGTTGACATTTTTTGGTACTAGCACAGGTTTTTCGGTACCAACACCGGTACCCATTTTTGTAGATTTGCGGTACTAGCATTAGAAGCCTTATACCCTGCGTCGGTTGGCGTTCTTTGCTCATATGAGCATATTTTCATCCAGGTTTGTCAACTAAATATATATATATATATATATATATATATGGATTTTACCTTTTATCTTTTCAATATGCGTGTGTATATTGTGTACCTTGAACCTTGTGCTCATGATTTCGAGATTCCACAGCAGTAGTGAGTAGACAACATTTGGATACGGGTAGGGGTGTTCACGACTCGGAGTGAAACCGACCAAACCAGTCAACGGTTTGGCTTCGTGGTCGTTTTTTATAGCTTGCGGTCGGTCGGCTTCAAGTATTTCAAACCGTAATGAGCGGTTTGGCTAACGGTTTTTACCAAAAACCGGTCAAATAAAACCGGACCGGACCGGACCGTAGGATTTAACTATATATGAAATTTATTTTTTTATATTAGAACTATATATAATTATTATTAATTTTTCATATTATATTAAGCTAATTGGATTTTGTTTTAGTTATAACATAGCCTAAGCCAAAATAGCAATATAATATACTGATGTTTAGATAAATGGGAGTGGAACATTTTAGGGGAGTGCCATTAGATAATTGAAGCCCAAATTGATTATCATATAGATATCAAAATCCCGCCAGAAGATCACAATTCCCCTCAATTCCCACCTTCAACCCTCATCTAGCCCTAAACAACTTATTTGTGTATTTTGGCAGTAGGTGATAAGGTGATTAGGTGGCACGTTTTGAACAGGTTGATATGAACAAATTATCTGTGTATTTTGGCAGCTTATTCTAAGCTTATGTTTTGGACAGCTAACTAAATTATGTAATAGCTGGTAGTTTAACAGTTTAATCTTTTGACGATCACTAATATTGTACTAGACAGCTTGACTAAATTCTTGCCAGCATGTTCATTTAGCATTATTGTATTTTGACATCTTATATTAGCATTTTTGAACTTGTATAAAAGCCCAATAGAGCCCAAACCGTGAAACCAAACCAGAGCCAAACCGTTCGTAACAGTTTGGTATGGTTCGGTTCGGTTTTTATTTTCAACGGTTTGGCTTCGGTTTTTTATGAGCAAAAACCGTTACTAACGGTTCGGCTCAAGGTTTGACCCCAAAACCGTCAAAACCAGACCGTGAACACCCCTAGATACGGGTCAGTGTCAGGTTCCTCCACTAGGCGATACTTTATCTAATAAGCAACTTTTTAAGGACTTTATGTTATATTGTTTATTAATGTTTTCATTTGTGTATGCAGATGGACAATTGCAAATCAAAAGTACAGTTTTAGGGTATGTGAGAATGCTCGCTGCCTGGGTTATTGGTGCTCTAACAATTGTGACTGTTAATGCAGATGATAGAAGGTTATCTATTGCAAAAGAGGTTGGTACGCATGATATCATCAAAGCCTCCACAACTTATATTTGTACGCTCAAGCTACACCATAGAGGTATGCCTAAATAATTTTATTTACACTTTTTAAGGAGTATAACTATAACCTGGATACATGGATGAGTAAATGGTACCGGGTACCGTGTCCGAATTTTCCGAACCAAAATATTATCGGTACCGATTTGGTAGCCACTTTTGAAGTTTGTGGTACTGATTCGTTACCCGTATATACCAGTTTTTACACCAAGTACCGGGGGTATTTACTATAGAAGGTTGAGCCGGATGTGAGGCATGGATCATGGCCTCGAGAAAATGGTCTGGTTTACTACTTGTGGTTTTTTTTGTTGGTACTGTTTCAGAATTTAGATATGTTTCGACTTCAATGGTTGAAAACTGGAATATGTTTGTTTATATGTCGTTTGAAAGAGAAATATGAAACATACCTATACTTGTAATATTGAAGCAGTCTGCATGACTCTTGTGTCATCAGTGCAAAATGTGCCTCCATTTAACAAATAGTTTATCAGTCTTCGACCTCAGCACCATAATTCAGCCTATAGGAACGCCTCCATGCGCAAGGGCGCAACTTACAAGGGGCCTAGGGGTGCCCCGGTCCTCGCCGATGTTTCGGTTACTAGTGTTAATTTCCGATTTCGTCTGAATTTTTCGGCCTATAGGAACGTCGATGTTTCGGTTAGTAGTGTTAATTTCTGATTTTCGTCCGAATTTTTTATAAATACAGAGGTCGGCCCCCACAAATTATTTTGCCTAGAAATTCCCGGCCCCTACCAATTTTTTGTCAAAAATGATGTTGTCCAAGTTATTCTATAATTATCTAAGCAACTAATCAATAATCATGGTTAAGTTGTTTCAAACTATACAGTTGTAACGTTACAAAATTACAAAGAGTTTTAAGTAATTATCTTGATTAAACTTACAAAATCAAACATAAATTTTATCATATTTAATTCAGAGGACCAGTTTAAATTCAGTTCAATTGAACTGTATAAACACACAACTATATATATTTATTTTCATATGATTTTATTATAACCCAGTTTAACAAAAGATTTGAATATCGTTTGGGTCAAATATATAGTCAATATGTTATATGTGGGTATCTCTAAATAGTTTTGTGCTAAGAGAGAAAAATGTAGTGGGTTGGCCCAACTACACCGAATGGGCCACCGGTGCAATCTATCATCCTTTGTAGTTTACTGTTTATTTATATTTCTATTGCTAAATTACTATTTTAGAACCCCGTGTATTACACGTGTTGAATAAATATAATTTTATATACTAGAAAATAAAACGTTATATTTTTATGAAAGTCGTATATTGTAAGGATTAAATAAATGTAATTTTATATATCAAATAATAAAAAAATTATATCTTTAAAAACCATGTGTATTACAGAGATTAAATAAATGTAATTTTGTATACTAAATACTAAAAACATCGTATCTTTAAAAAACCTGTGTATAATCGGGTTGAATAAATCTACCAAATGATAAAAAAATTACATCCTTAAAAACCCCGTATATTACACGTGTTGAATAGACCTAAAAAAGTGTTATATTTTTAAAAACCATGTGTATTACACAGATTAAATAAATGTAATTTTGTATATTAAATACTAAAAACGTCCTTAAAAACCCCGCTTTTTAGTTGAGTTGAATAAATATAATTTTGTATACCAAATAATAAAAAAAATTACATTTTTAATAAATTAGGATAGAATTAATATTGATTTATTATTTATATATATTTAATATAAGATAAGTAGGAAAGAGAGGTATTTGTTTAAAAAATATATTAAATAAACAATTTAGATTTGAGGATAATATTTTATTTAAGTATGATAAGATTTAATATTAATTTATTATTTATTTAGTTACTATAAAATAAATATATATTTGAGGATTCTTTCAATGAATGACACATGTTCAAAAGTCGGTTTCTTTTAGATAGATTATTTATATATTTAATATAAGATAAATAGGAAAAAGTGGTATTTGTTTAAAAATATATTAAATTAACGATTTAGATTTAGTTATGTGTTAATCATAAATAGCTTTACTATGATTTATTTCATTGATTATTGATTATATGTGTTCTGCTCAATATATGTTAAGGTCAAAATAGGTTCGGGTCAGTCAAAACGGGTTTTGCTCAAAATAGGTTCATGTCAATATGTGTCCTGCTCAATATACGTTAAGGTCAAAACTGGTTAAAAATGCTTTATTTAAGAAAATATATATCAAATAACCAAAGTTATAAAAAAATAATTAAAAAAAATGAAATCTATCCGGGTTCTAAAAATTGCTACAAAATCATTTGTACAATAACATCTCAATACCTATAAAAATGAATCAAAACATATTTACCTAAGTTAGAAAAATCATATTTTTATACGTTTATGTTGAAAAGTTCTTTCATTACAAAGTTCATCTCATTGCCAGTATATATTATATGTTTGTGTTAAGCCACCCGCGAAGCTCGCGGGATCTTAGGCTAGTATTATATATATATATATATATATATATATATATATATATATATATATATATATATTGTTGTAACAATCAATATTAATAAATATTATTTAATATATATACTATACGACTGAATTTAATTTGTGATTCATATGATTTTATTATTATTATTATTATTATTATTATTATTATTATTATTATTATTATTATTATTACTATTATTATTTTAATTTTACTGCTTTACTCATTTGGCGCTTGTAACTTCTAAAATATAACGTTTTATAAAACAATGAATATGTTTTTAGAACGAGAATATTTATATCTTATATTTTGAACCAAGTTTCATTAAAAACTGAGTAGGTTCAACTATAATGTATTTTTATAGTTTAATTATTAAACGGTTCCTGGGCCCGTCCAGGTACTTCATATTTCTAGTAATCAACTTACCCGTAATAAGTTTTTATATACTTTTATTTTTATTTAAAAAGGTCACCCATATACAGGCCAATTATTTATAATATTTCAACCAACTATATAAAATAGTGTTTAAAACTATTTGGGTTGAATATTTATATTAAAAATAAACTAGTTACTAGTTACTAGTGGTTAATAAATTTAACCAAACCTATAATTCTTATATAAAAATAGGAATGTTACACTTACAGTTCTGACATGTTACCCAATTATACGTTGATAAAATTGTATCTCTGCATGGAGTACCAGTGGCTATTATCTCGGATAGAGATACAAGATACACGTCACACTTTTGGAAAAGTTTCCAACAGTCTCTGGGCATGCACTTAAATTTTAGTGCAGCATACCATCCTCAGACAGATGGGCAAAGTGAGCGTACTATTCAGACTTTGGAAGATATGCTACGTGCGTGTGTGATTGATCTAGGTGGTAGTTGGGATAGGCATCTACCATTGGTCGAGTTCTCCTACAACAACAGCTACCATACCAGCATTAAGGCTGCACCTTTGAGGCACTATATGGTAGGAAGTGCAGAACACCCATTTGTTGGGCAGAAGTAGGAGATACTCAATTATCGAGTCCTGATATAGTCTTTGAGACAACGGAAAAGATTGTCCAAATTCGTGATCGCCTAAAAGCTGCCCGGGATAGGCAGAAGAGCTATGCTGATAAGAGGCGAAAACCTCTCAAGTTTGAGGTTGGCGATAAAGTTTTGCTCAAAGTATCGCCCTGGAAAGGGGTGATGCGATTTGGTAAGAAAGGTAAGTTAAGCCCAAGATATATAGGACCATTCGAGATCATTGAATGTATTGGATCAGTGGCTTATAAGTTGAACTTACCTGAAGAGCTCAGTGGTATTCATAATGTATTCCACGTCTGCAATATGAAGAAGTGTCTAGCTGACGAATCGCTAGTCATACCACACGCAGATGTGCACATAGACGAGAGCTTGAAGTTTGTGGAGAAACCTGTGTCGATTAAGGATCGACAGGTAAAAAGGCTTCGAAGGAAGCTTGTGCCTATTGTCAAGGTGAAATGGGATGCCCGTAGAGGTCCTGAATATACGTGGGAGCTAGAGTCCACAATGAAAGAGAAATACCCTCAACTGTTTCCATAAATCTCTAGGACGAGATTTCTTTTAAGGGGGTGAGGATGTAACACTTGAAAATTCATGTCCAATAATGTATAAACACGTGTCATAAGCTCTGAACGTGAGAAAGAATACTTTAGAGGGACTAAAGTTAACAAACGGGGAAACTATGCGAATATAAGGGTCCAAAGTGTCAACAATGGATAAATATATTCAAAAATAGCCCTACATAATGTTTATACCTTCAAACGAATAAATCATGGATCATACGAAGCTAAATATGAAAGAAAGTGAGGAATTACAAGCCATAGGGGCTAAAAGTGTCAACATGTGCAAAGTATACCTCTGAGTGACCTTTTGGCGGACCCGAAGCTTTGTAACGATAAATTATACTCACTAGAATATGTGGTTAAAATTTCATAAAGTTTCGTTATCGTATGAGAAAGTTATGATCAAATTCGTGTACGAAGGGTTAAAAGCGTCAACATTGAATTTTAAGGCCTTGTGAGTGGTTACAAAGTTAGTCAAGGACTTAACTAAATTAGTAAGAGTCCCAAGACCCTTAAAAATAAGGTTAAAGGGCTGAAACTGCAATTTAGGGACTTAAAACCACGTTACAAAGGACCAGGGACCAAAAATGCAAATTGTGAAACTTGTTTGGCTGGTTCTGACAGGCCAGGCGGCCCGCGTAAGAGCCCCTTATGGGCTTACGCGGCCCGCGTCAGAGTGCCAGCGACAGATTTAACCTGCAGCTGCCTGTTAAGGCTGTGAACCGACTTAAAACGTTTGTTTTACATACCAGGGGCTGCCCCAATGGTATTTCATGCATAGGGGGCACCTGTAATGATCTTGTATCAGTTGTAGACCATGGTGGTACCATCTTGTGAGATCAAATTTAGTATATAAGGAGCATAAGTTGTGAACAATTTGTTCATTCATTTGCATAAGTTCACAACTCAACTTCTGGAGCTCTCTGATCAGCAAGCCAACTTCTTAGTGGTCCCTAATCCTAATTAGGGCTCTTGTAAGTGTCCTTAACCCTTCTAAATTCGTTTTAGCTTAGTTATTAGCTAAAAGTCAAACCGTCGTAATTAAGGTTTGACTTCGAGATTAGTCAATAATTACTCACTAATATCTCGAATTAAAAATACCTATAAGTAGGTAATTATGTGGGTAACAAACCCTTAAAAGGGTATTTGCAGATTCCCACTCTAACTATGTTAATTGTCGAGTCAAAGCTTATCTTAAAAAGTCAACAGAATGCTTATTTTCAAATTAATGCATAATTAGCAATGTAGGATACATGCAACCTGTTTGATCATTAAAATAAATTGGTAATTAATGTAAGAACATGTCCCAACATGTTCAACTTGATAATTTTCAGTTTTGGCTCGGTTTGGAACCGAAAGTCGCATAGTTTGACATCTACTTTGACTTTCAGTTCTGACCCATTTAAGCCAAGTTTAGGATTTTAGAGCTTCTTTTGGACCTATTTACATG
Organism: Helianthus annuus; assembly: GCF_002127325.2. NCBI lineage: Eukaryota > Viridiplantae > Streptophyta > Magnoliopsida > Asterales > Asteraceae > Helianthus > Helianthus annuus. Next base: position 27,139,432 of record NC_035442.2, read on the forward strand.
TTAGTATAACTCTCTGAGATTATACAACCTGGTTCATTAGATATCCTATTCACATGCATTTTTTCGTTAATCGCTTATATGTTGATCATTATGCCCAAATGACCTTAAAATGTGATTTTTGAAAAAGTAAAAGGGTAGACACCTTAGCTACTGATTTATAAACTTGCACCTAAAATTTGAGATCAGTTTGAGGAGTAGATTAAGAGTTATGCTCAATAGCGTAATTTAAAGCTTCTTTAGTAATTAAATGGCGTAATTTGCATATAGTCTATCTAAACCCAAATTTTTATACAAAACCTTATACCTGCTATTATAAAATAATATTTTGGGATTTTTGGAGATTTTTATTTATTTTTAGGCTGAGCATAACTTAGTATTCTAAGCTTAATTCGGTTTACGCCGGTTTTGCCCTTTTAGGCTATAAAATGAGTTTTACAAATCCTTTTGACCTCAAACCTTTTTCAACGGATTCAATATGTTAAATAAATTATTTTGAGCCTTCTGGAATATTAAAAATATCAGCTTTTATATAAAACCCGGAAATGGCTCCAAATCACCTTTTTAAGCGTTTTTAACGCATAAGTATGTACTAGAACATTATTAAACATATGGGGTTGAAGCTTACTGATGTAATCAGTAAAGTTTTTATATTTTAACAGTAGGGAAATACGTTAAACTCAGAATTCCAGTTTTGACCTTTTAGGCCTATGTGAAATTACCAAAATGCCCCTACGGAGCATAGAATGGTTATAAGTAATAAATTTCACATATATTTGATACCCTACTGTTATGACTTAGTAAATTAAGTATATTTACTAATTTAATCAGACCTGTAACTCAGGTTATTATTTAAACTCTTTTTACCTTATAAAATGACCAAAATGCCCTTATGAGGCATAGTTTTGGTTTAAAACCATTTGGGGCATAATGGAAGGTATCATTCTGATATCACAACATATTTTAGGCATATTAACTTTAGAAACATGTATATGACTCTTATGGTTACTCGTTACGCACTATACGTGTTCGGATCGGCTTATGTGACTAGTTTGCCCATTTTAGCCGAAACGGGTCAAACCATATCATTTCGGTCCCAAAATCCAGAATGTGATTAAGTTACCCATATTAAACAAGTATGCAAGCTTGTTGGGACAAAACCACATTCTAAAACGGTCTTCGCCTTATCGTCCGTTTAAAACCGTAGTCTTCATTTTAAACTAACCGGTCTAAGCTTAAGACCCGTTAGGATTCTAATAGGTCATTAAAACCTTAATTCCAGATCTGGGAGCCCAGTAAAAGCTACGTGCACTTGCTGTATTTGATTTATACTTTGCTCAGGTAAATACGTTTAACTTATTTTCCCTTATACGGGCTTGGGGTACGGTATATAAAATACCGCTTGGTCGGGTAATTGACCTTAACCGGTCGGTGGTTAAGTGTTGTCAAAAGAACCCATTTAAAAATGCTGTTTTGTTTGTTTAACGCCTTTGGGGGTTTAATGACCATGTCCCGGATATCCTTGGTATCATTCAAAGAATGGCCACGACCTTAGCACACGGGTGTAGGCGTACACCCGTTGTGTGTGCAAATCAATAAAGTATAATCGTCGGTCGAGAGAAGTCTCGCGACGGAATTATATTAAGTGGTGTGTCTATTAATCTTTAACCCGGTACGACCCGGGCAACTGAACGCATAACAGACATGTAATTCTTTTACAAGATTATAAGCAAATAATTATCCCAAGTTATAAAAAGTTTTGTGCCGTGGGCATTCAAATCAATTTTAAACATTTTTTTCAAAATGAGTCAGTTAAATTGTATTTACCAGTGTAAACTAACGTATTTTCCAAAAAAGTTAAAGTGCAGGCACTACGCGTAATAGGCTAGTCACTCCTTAGCATCCATAGAAGTCTCGCAAGCTTAAGATGCATGAAGTCTGTTGAAATAAAGTTTCCTCTTTGTTTTGATCCGCCTGTGGATCTATTTCGACTATTTTGTGATACTTGGATATTACAATATTATTAAGTTGAAATAAATCATTCTTTTGCTTCCGCTGTGCATTTATATATTGTATGTTTAACTATGACGATATCAACTACGTCACGGAAACCCCCACCGGGCCCACCGGTGACACGTGGAAATTAGGGGTGTGACAGTCACGTTATTCCTTCTTCTTGTATTTATGTTTGATTTTGGCTGCTTATTTGTTCCTTTTGTGCTTTTAAGCTCATTTGGTCCTGTAAATTCAAAAGGAAGAAAGAAACACGCTTTTTCCAACATTAGTACTAAAATGGTTGGTTTTATGCATCTATTGATGTAATTTATATGTTGCATTTTGTACACATCAGAATTGCTCCTTGGGAACTGTGCACTCCAATTCACCAAAATAAAATTTTGGTTCTTTCACTCTATATTTTTCTTAAAAATACATGGGTTCTATAGTGCTAGAAACCCTCTCGATCTTCCATCCACATCCTCTTTAGAATATTCAACTGCTGACCCATCCCAAAATCTCATCAATAATCTATCCGACATATCCTGAAGTTGTGTTTCCTGGATAGTTATGAAAGTTAGATTGTAACTTTTAATCAGTGCTAGTATTGTCGTTACCTTCCCAACCCCTTGCCCATTTCATGTACAATGTTTAAAAATTCATTAGGCGATTACAACCTAATGTTCCTATGCTATGGCACCTTTTACTTGCTCCTCTTTATCTACCAAATTAACCCCACCTTCGGTCCTAACTTACATGTTTCCAGATCCTCTTAGTTTACCTCTTCCTTAGAACCTGAGTCTTCATTGTCCTCAACCATATCTAATTTTGATCCCGGTATCATTGACACCTCACATTGCAACTCTTCATCCTATTTGAGTGATAATCTTCTTCCACTAATGGCCCTCCCAATGCTTGATCATCATTCACAATCAGAATACCTTTGATGTTATTCCTTCCTTTTTTCAATTTTAATTTTCTCTTCATCGATTTCTTTCTAGGGTTGAACCTAGATTCATCTGATAATTCGACTTTAAGATTTAGATACTTTATTCTTCTTGATTACTAAACTGGGTTTGAGGTTATTAGCTTTAGCCATTGCCAATGTTAATCTTTTCCTTTTTCTAAGGGCCTCTTCTGAAAGCCCACACTCTCCATATTCATCCAGTCGAACTTTATTACCATTCTGGTCCCCATAATTGAAACCCTCTTTGCCCCCCACTCACTATGACAGCTGCATTTGTGATCCATCCTATGTTGTTCTCACTTTGTTGGATGCGCTAACCGTCTTTTAAAAAACATTCCAACCTTTACTATTCTCAACATGTTGTAACCAATTCTTGAGACCTGGATTTTCAAACAACCCTTGACTTTTGGTTTCTTGTAGATTGTTGGTCTTCAACCATAATCACCGGTGAGCTTGTTCCAGCCGATTTGATTCTTGGTCTCACAAATTTGTCACCTTCTTCGTTCATCACTATGATTTTGCTCTTAATATGCCATTGTTTGGTCCTCTACCACAACCTTTGCATCTCGTGTCGTCTCGCATTCTCCTATTAACCAGAATCACGACTCACATGTCTCCGTAATCTACACATCGAAACTTTTCTCCTTCCATTTAACGGTTATCTTTTCTTTAATACTATCACCATGGTTAGTTGCTACACCAATGCTGTTGTAGTAAAGATTTAGGTCTAATGTATCCGCTTTTGATGCTTGTACTAAATGTACAAACTTTTGAGCGATACAATTGAAAACTTCCGCCTCCCATAGTTGGACCAGAACTCTCTTTATTATTAGCCATGCGATCATCTGGAATGGAATATACTGACCATCCCATAGCTCAATCGTTTCAACCACTCTTTCTAGCTCTTTTCACTCCTAAATTTATGTAACTCTTCAACGTCTTTGAAAGTGAATTAGTAATATTATGCCACTGAGGTACCCCGCTTTACTACATTTGCTTACCTGGGCACTTTAGGTTCTTTGCTACCATCACCAAGTTCTTTCCTTTCCACAACTTGAATGTCTAAGCTTCACGAGAAAAGGCCATCACTTTCTTTTCATCGCCTTGTGTTCTCCCTCTCAACTGGGCATCTTTGAAGGACCTTTGATTATTCACTCTCGACTGCCTGTCTTAACCTCCAATTGGTTCCTCTGCTACCCCCTTTCTCACCCACAACCTGCCTATTACTCCTCCCATTTTCTTCAATCCTTTATCATATTTTGCTACGTGCGCTCTGATCTTCCACCCGTAAAAGCTTAACTAATTTAGGGCTCTCACAATCTTGATTGCATCTTTCACCCTTATAAATTTGACGAACCCAGATCTGTTTCCTTTTGCATCCCTTTTCCTAGCGATATACGTGTCAACCAGGTGTCCATAATTCATGCATTCAGTCCACAACCTGTTATCTGATAGATGTGAATGAATGTTTGACACATAGAGCGTTACTACAATAGTCCTCCCTGTTGTACGACCTATTTTTTCTGTTCATCGTCTCCCATTCCCTCACCAGGAACCTTCTCCGTTCCTTTCTCTTAGGGGGTGGGGGTGGTGATCACTCATCACTCACTCATCACTCGCAACACCCAATCAAGTTCTGCCAAGTCATCAACCATTTTTCTATCACTCACAACACCCAACAATAAACCCTACACCCCCTCACATGTTACATCACTCAAACCTTTGTCACGCGTGAAAAACTTCACGGAAACCATATGATTACGTAATGAACAATATGGTGGCGGTGGAAAAATGCAAACAACCTCGCGTTGAACTTCCATCACGCGTTATAAAAACCCACCACCCCAGTGCCCTTAAACCTTTAGGATATTTGTTTCTAGATAATTCGAATATTCCTAAACCTGATATAATAGATAGTTTTCATATGTGATACATATAGTAATTAACATTTACGTGGGTGGACCAATCTTCTTTATTGCTTGACTGGTGGATTTGACAATTAACGTTCAAAATGTATTGTACATGGCTTTATACCTAGTGGTATTTTTGGGGTGGGATAAAGCTTTAGAACCAATAGGTCCTGGGTTTGATTCTTACAAAGGGGTTTTTCCCATATTTATTGGGTTTCCTCCTGAATTGGTGTATAGGCATTGCCTAGTGGAGATGGATATGATCGGGTGATTCTGTTGGTGGCACAATGATACTCCAGTGGTCCGCCAGTGATTCAAATTTGCCGTTAAAAAAAACGTTTAAAATGTATTTTTCCTATGGAAACAATCAAATAAATGAAAACATTGATTGTGCATGGAAATCCTTTAAATATTTCACTTTTATAACAATCATTGATTCAGATAATTAAATTGTAGTAATTGTAAATATGTAACAATGTCACATATCAATAGTTTGCCAAATTTGCTGAGTTATAGGAGATTCAATGGAGAATAAGGGGCTGTGTGGCAACATCTGAATGGTTAAGTGCTGAACCAGTAAGAGGTCTGAACCATTAAGTACTGAACTAGTAAGAGGTCTAAACCATTAAGAGCCTGTATAATGCTTAACCGCGTAAAGGCAAATGTTTGACCAATCCAGATTAGAGGTCTTAACCATTCAGACTTGTTATAAATCTTAACCATTCAGAGGCAAATGTCTGAACCATTCAGACATCTGCTCGTGAAACAAACAGTCTGAACCATTAAGTGCTGAACCAGTAAGAGTTCTGAACCATTAAGATCCTTATTAAGAAAGCCCCTAAACTTTTTATTAATAATTGTGATGTCCACAAACGAATGTGACATATTCTAATACGACTTTAGTTTAACACTTCTATATTGGTTACAGTTTTCACACTACATGATATAACAAAATTAACGTGTTAGAAATTTATATTATTACTTCACTATATATTAAGCACCCAAATAATAATTTTTAATATGCTAATGAATATATATACAACATACATAAAAGAATATAAATAGAAATTTATAGTTTACAGTATAAGAATCAAAACTTCAATCCAAATAATTGACTTGTGTCTCAATTATAATCCATGAAACACGCTCAAGATCAATAGGATTTTAACTCAGCGGTCATCATCGTTTGTTACTGGTGGAATTAACGAACCCTTCGTTACCGGCTAATACGAGATACTTGTCTTTCCTCGTAAGGCTCGTGCATTCAAAATCCAGTGTCTTCCCGATCTCACTTTGCACATAATTTGCAATATCGAACCTTGTAGACTTTGTTTCACTAGCCTGTGACGACACCCCATGAATCTGGTCCAGGAACTGAACCCTGTAAACCGGGTTTGGGTTCATCATAAACAAAAATGGGTCCAAGCATTTTAACCCGCCGGCTGTTGTCCCGTAAAACATGGTAACATAACTATCCAGTGCAACCGGGACTATATGATCACTAAGTTCTGCAAACAATGGGCTAAACCGCAACAAATATGGTTCCCTACAAGTTGTCCCTTCCGGGCAAACCACAAGGTCCCCTAGCCTTAACATCTTGTCCATTGTTTTTGCATCTTGATCCCGATCTCTTGTTAATCGTACAGTTTTGATTGGTGATAAGATCTCGGACATTCTACTAAGACTGTATGTGACTGCTGCGAATGGTCTCTTGAGACCAAATGAGAGGTATAATGGATCAAGTAAAGTTCGATGGTTACATACATATAAACGACCTTTATGTTGTTTATGATCATCAGATGTCACGTCTAGATTTGAGTTATTGTTTGTGAGCTTGAGTTGCAAACCGGTGAAAGCTAAGATAGGGATCAATGCACCATATGGCATGGTGAGTGCGATAATTGTTCGGAAAATGGACAAAAGTATGGCGAATGGAAACCACATGAACATGACCAACATTCTTAGCGGTTCGGGTCTGAAGGCTAGTCTTCCATCATGGAAGATTAGGTCTTTTGGATATCTTTCTTTTGGAAGGATTTGCCATGCCTTCTTTTCTCCATTTCTAACCACATAAACCTCCTGTAAAAACATGAACAAATAAATAAGCTTCCAATTATGTGCATGTCAGACCACTAGAAAATTGGATATATGTGACTAAAAATACGGTGATGGGAAATCATCCGTGGGTGATACTATTTCACGACCGCTTTGCGACTGGGGATCATTATGCAACCAAATTTTACAATTTGCGACTGGATTTTTGTGACCGTTTTTTGGTCGCAAACTTTAGTGGTATGTGGTTAGTTTTTTAGTAGTGAAAAAAATACCTTGTTATTTTCACTTGCATATTGCATATATATAGATGTTAAGTATATACCTTACTACATGAGATCCAATCGTGCTTAGCGAACTTGTTTGAGAAGTAAATCGCTTGATCATCTTCTTCTAGCATTTCGTTTATACGATGCTCGATGATGTTCTTGTTGTCATTCATGAGACCAACAAAGTAGTCACCATGAACCTTTAGCTCCCTTCCGAAAACATAATCAATCTCCAAATAATCTTTTAAGAAACACTCAACCATGATTTGTGGCAACTTGCTTACACCAACCGTCTTTTTTCCTCTTCTCAACACATCGAAACCCTCCACACCAACATCTTCCAAGAAGAACTTGGGCAAAACCGAACTTCCAACACGAAACCCATCTTTCTTGGTGCCAAAAAAGGAAACCATTACCATAATCTTGATCGATAACTCGTCATCAACTAAGAAAAGAAGCGGGTATAGAGCGAAAAGCATAAAGGCCCGAATCAAACTTCCAGCTTCAAATGCAACCAACATGAAGTATGGAAACACAGATGATGATCTCAAAAGGGTCTCTTCGACATCGAAGATTAACGTCTTTTGTGAAAGATTAGTATGATCAACCTCTGAAATTAGGGTTTGTGATTTGAAACTAGAGCCATGAGTGTTGCTTAGGGTTCTTCTGAGAGCTTTTTTTTGATTTTTATGAAGCTTTAGAAGAACTCGAGACACAAAAAGAATGAACTTGAGGGGTTTTGGTAAGGCTTTGAGTTCCATTTGTATTTTTTTAGCAAGTGTAAGATATGGATATGTAGGTTTGGGAGAACGGTGGCATTATTTATGGTAGTTGAGTTGACAAAAAGCACTTGGTTTTTCCGATATTTACGAAATTGACATTAACCCTAATAAATACATCCATTAGCTGGAAACTGCAATGCGTGTATGTTGACTGAATGGTGTATGGTAACAATAATATTAATTAAAAATTGGAGGAGGTCAACAACGTGGTTCGTCATGACTCACGAATTGTTGATTTTAGTCAACGTAAAAGAGCCGGTTCGATTGTTTACATGAGGTGGGACGATGGGCCGGATCTAGTAACGGTCACTTGCATACCCTAATTTTTTATTTTATTAAATTTTGTTTGGAAAAATTTGTGTCGGTATATGTATAAAAGCAAAAATCAAACGACATGTTAGAGTAACTAGGTTTAAAATAGTTCGTCGCGTTGCGACGAATTTATTTTGTTATTTAGTCTGTGTTTTGTATACGAGCATGTTGCGAACGGAACTGCTGACAAGAATAAAAAAAAAATGTAGAAAAAAACACTAAAAGATAACCGAAAGAAAATCAACCAAAAAGTTGTATGGTAGTATGGTAACGATGTTGTTCGTATGAAACCCGTGGTCAGAGATAAGCAAATTGTTCTTGGTACCGGTATCAAATTTGCCGAACCGAAAGATCTTAAGTACCGATTCGGTACCGACTTTTGGCATTCCTGGGTTCACTACCGTTTTTTACCTTCATATACCAGTACTGTAACCGGTATTTTCGGTATCAGTACCGATTCTGTATCGGTTGGCACCGAGCTCATCCCTGCCCCTGAAACTAAAAAAGAAAAAATTAAAAGTTGAAGAAAATCAACAAAAAAAAAAAAAAGTTGTACGATACCGTTGTTCGTACAGTAACCGTGATCAGGGATGACCAAATAGTACCAGGTAGCAGCACTGAATTTCTCGAACCAAAAGATTTCCAATATCAATTCGGCACCAACTTTTGACGTTTTCTGTATTAGTGCCGAATTTTACCTTCATGTAGTGATAGCGAACAGGACCGTCCCGGTATTTTCAATACCAATACTGGTTCAATACCGGTTGACACCAAGTTTATCCCAACCCCTGATATGGAAAAAAAGATTAAAGTTAAAAAGTAAAGAAAATAACTATTATTATAATATAGTAATAATAAAAGTATTAAAAAACTATATATTATTATAATATTAAAATCACTATTCATTTCATTTCCTTTATTAATATATAACTAGATGATTTTCCGCCCGCGCGTTGCGGCGGGGACCCAATGACTGCAAAACGCATGTCAGTAACAGCAAACAAATACCGAATATCAAAACATAAATATAAATGACGTGGTAAGGATAGTCAATCCGTCCTAAAAAAAACGATTTTAAATAACCTAATATATAATAATAGGACCCACACGTCTTAAACGTTGGAAATTCGTTTGTTTTTAGTTCAGTTGTTACGGTGCTAACACGTTAAAATATGGATGAGCTCGGTACCGGTAACGACACCGAAAGTACCGATCCGGATAATCTTGAAATTAGGTACCGGCACCGAAATTACTCGATACAATACGGTATGGTATTTGAAGGTAAAATCAATAAATACAGGTATGGTGCTAGACCGGTGTCGAACCGAAAGTAACGATTCTGAAAACGCCAAAAGGTGGGTACCAAATTGGTACGGAAAATGATTTGGTATAGTAAATTTGGCACCGATACGATACCGGTTTGATTACAGGATTTGATACGATTTGCTCATCAATAATCTAAATATCCAAGTAAATTTTAAATGCTACAATTCATTCATTACAGAAAAAGACAAAAAAGAAAGCAAAATAAGTTGTTGTGTATATAAAACCTCATTCAAACTAAATACAGTTTACTTACTTTGTGTCTGAAAAGTAATCTAAACGGTGCAATTACTTGCATTGCTACATTGCTACAGGATTTGATGAGCTCGGTACCAACCGGTACCTAAAATTCTGTTACGAAAATCCCCAAAAGTGGGTACAGGTACCGAATATACCTGGTATGGTACGGTTCGGTACTGGTCGGTACTGGTATGACACCAATATTTGAGGGTAAAAACCGGTGAATACCGGTACCGAACCGGTACCGAAAATACACATAATTTGATAAATTTGATACCGATACCGGTACCCGGTACCATTTGCTTATCACTTAATAATTTTACCAGTGTTGTAAAAGTCGGATTACTCGGCCGAGTACTCGGCGAGTACTCGGTCCTCGGACCCCCTCCGAGGCGACTTCCTCCTAGGCGGTCTCAATTAGTCGGCCTCGGGATTACTCGGGAGTACTCGGTGCCTAGTCGGCGCCTAGTCGGACATAGTCGGATGTAGCGGCTTAGTCGGTCTAGGCGGTCAACGTGGTTTGTTGACTTTTAATCGGTCAAAATCGGCCTACTCGGCCTTGTACTCGGACTACTCGGCCTTGTACTCAGACTAGTCGGACTTGTATTCAGAATATTTGAACTTTAAACATGTTTCATTTTAAATTATACTCAGTTGACATGAATTATGCTTATTTTAACACATAAATAATATATAACAATTCTTTATTTTTACCATGTCCGCGTACTCCCCGAGTACTCTCCGAATACTCCGATTACTCCCAACTCCCAACTCCCAACTCCCAACTCGGCCGACTAGGGACCGCCTAGCGACTTTTACAACAATGAATTTTACTATTCATTCATTTTGATTTTTAATATATAGGATAATAATAATAATCGTATAAATATACAAAAATATATAGAAATGAACTTTTCAATGTTTTCATAGTTTTTTCACATAAACTTTTCACACCCAATCATACTCACTTCTTGAAACTTTAATTCGAAAATGATCTCGCGATTTAAAGGTTATTCAGACAACTTCAAACCATAACACTAACAATTAGTTAGCGTTCACCGGAATAAAATTAAATTTAAGGGAATTGAAATCTAAATTAGAACTCTTAATATGTTTGATTCACATAATTTGTTTGGAATTGAAATCCCAATTTTATTCTTCATACGTTTAGTTAACAGTGGAATTGGAATTGAGCATTAATTTCTTCAAATTCTTTTAACTAAAGGAATTTAAAATCCTTCCTATATAAGAAGGAATTCAAGTAAATTCATTGGAATCTCGAACTGTTTCGACCTAAATCATCTCGACCCGCACCATCTCAACTCGTACCGTTTCGACCCGCACCATGTCGACCCGCACCGTGTCGACCCTTACCATCTCGACCAACACCATCCCGCATCGATTCGACCTGCATCATTCGACCCGCACTGTTTCGACCTGATCCGATTCGCCTTGCCTTCGCCGATTTAGGTGCTAGTATCAATCTTATGCCTTACTCGCTATATGAAAAACTAGACCTAGGAGAATTGTCACCTACCCGAATGACCCTATCCTTAGCTGATCGTTCTGTCAAGTATCCTCATAGCATTGTCGAAAATCTCTTAGTTACGGTCGATAAGTTCGTCTTTCCCGTAGACTTTTTCATTCTTGATATGGAAGCTGATGAGAGAGTTCCTATCATTCTAGGACGACCATTATTGTGTATCGCAAAGGCCATCATTGATGTCTTTGACGGTAACATCACACTCCGGGTCGGTGAGGAACAGGTAACTTTTGAGGTAGCTCGCTCCATGCAACACCCGAGCAGTTCCGTTGATTATAGTGGTTGATGTGCGTTAGGTGTGATATATATATATATACATATATATATTAATGTATATCTTAAGCCCTTTAACACTTTTTAGCCAAGTTTTAAATTTATAAAACACGATATTTTCTAACACTAAACACACATATGGGCAAGTGCACCCATCGTGAGCGTAGTATAGTGTTGGTAAGATACCGAGGTCGTCCAAGGACACAAGAGCTTTTAGTACCGGTTTATCCTCAACGTCTAATCAAATCAAAAGTTAGAAAAAGGTTTTTAAACTAGAAAAATAAAACTAACTAAAATGCTGAAAAATAAAATAAAAATAAAATACAGATAGGCAAGATGAATCACTTGGATCCGACTCGTGTTTAGTGTAACATTTGATTATTTCCGCACTTTTGCACTTTTTAAGAGATTATCTTAGTTATTGTAGTAGGCCCCTCGTTTGAAGGTGACGTTACCCTCAACCCAGTAGTTTGAGTCAGCAAGGATACAATCCTAAAGGATCGAATTATTGAAAGATAATTAATTAAGTTATTAATGCATAATGTGGTAGGCCCCTCTTTTGAAGGTGACGTTACCCTCGGCAAAGTAGTCTGAGTCAGCAGGGATACAGTCCTAAGTAGCCGGGTTAAAGTTTTAATAGTAGCTTACATATGAGGAGATCAAAGAGTTTGGACCCCCGCCATCCAATACCGGTGGGTATTGAAGGAGGTCCTACTAAATTTGACCCAGGTCCTTGCAGGATCTATACACTAAACAAGGCAAGACTCTTACCAAACCATTCCTTTAACCCTCGACCAGGTAGCCAACATATCTCCATATAGACCGTGGAGATATGAATGGTGAAAATCTTTTATTTTATATAGACAGTAAAATAATGCCAAGACACCACAGACAAATGATAAGGAAGAATCACCTTCAACATAAGAAACTAGTTATTAAAGTCATTAATACATAACCAAATAAAAAGTGCGAAATGATTAAAAACAAAAAGTATTACACTAGACACTTGTCTTCACCAAGTGATGTAAGAGACTTAGGCAAACATGGCATTTGATTGTCAAGAACTCTTACGATCAATCTTGGATCCCGAGACTACTCACACACTCTATGATGGATGATGGTGTTGTGGTGGTGGTGGAGTGTGGGTGAAGTGTGAGAGCGGTGGTGTGCCAAGGGATGGTTTGCAAATGAGCCAAGCACCCCTATTTATAGCCTGAACAGCAGCTCGGGCACGACCACGTATCCATTGGGCGCGGCCCCGTGTCCATCCTCCTTCTCTTTCGTCATTAATTGCAGTTTGTCTGCATTAGTTGACCACGCCCCCGTGTCCGCTGGGCACGACCCCGTGTGCAGAAGCGTATCTGTACTATCAAGATTTCCTTAGATTCTGCGAATCTTAGAGTTGACCACGCCCCGTGTCCGCTGGGCATGCCCCCGTGGTGGGTGATAGAAGCTTCTACAACTTTGTCTTTTCTGCAGACACTTGAGCACGCCCCCATGCTCACTAAGCACGGGGCATGTTCAGCCTCCTGTTCTCTTGTTTTTGCTTGGGAAGATGCTGTCGGGGGGTCGGGCATGCCACGTTTGTTCCTTTTCTTGTATTTATGTTAGATTTAACTGTCTTTTTGCTTCTTTTGTTCATTTGAGCTTATCTAATCCTGAAAATACAAAAGGAAGACAAACCACACTTTTTCCAACATTAGTACTAAAAAAAGGTTAGTTTTATGCCACATTTGATGTAATTTATATGTTGCATTTTGTGCACATCAAATACCCTCACGCTTGAATCTTTACTTGTCCTCAAGCAAAACTCTTTATAATGTTGCTTTACACTCCCAAATGGAATGGGTAGAAGAGAAGCTTTTTGGGCTTGTCATAGAGTGTCGGGATTTCCAAGATTCTTTATTAAATTTTATTTTTATTTATTTATAATCCAATTCGTCATGATTTATTTAAAACATTACATAAGATAAATTACTTATTAGGGCATACCATGCCTTTTTAAAATTCCATTTATATACAAGTTCACATACCTCACGGGGGATTACTCAACACTCGGCCGGAGATGTATTTTAGTGAATCACTCGAGAACGGCATGAAACTTACTCCTTCCATAAGCTTTCCAAGCAATCAATCCTCCTCTTTTTTTAACTATATACCTTTGTAAATATCAAGAGGACTTTTGGGTGAAGGGTTAGGCCTGGGTTAAAGGTAGGTTGTTGGGTTAGTGGTTAGTAAAAGGGCGAAAGGCGTAAAAAGCGTCGGTTTTCGTAAGACTTTTTATTTTTTGTAACTTTTTATTTTGATGAAGCATTTTTTCAAACAAAGTTCTTTTTGATAAACTTGTTTGTTTATTTCTTTTGGCTTCATATATATATATATATATATATATATATATATATATATATATATATATATAAGGAAGTCAATAGAAAAATCGAGCTTTGTTACGAAAATAAAAGGTTTAAAATGAAAAAGGGTTTTGGTGGGTAAAAGGGTGTTTGTTTTGGGTTAATAAATGAAAAGGTTTAGGCTCAAAGGGGTTAACTAGGGGGATTTTGGATAGGTGGTAAAAAAAAAGGAAAATAATGGTGTAGAAATAAAAAGGATTAGTCCTAATGCCTCCATCATTTACTTACTCGGGTTTAAGTTGGTAAGGACCAGAAATGTACCGTCGTGGCAAGTTCTAGAGTCGTAAGAACCGAGCGGCTATTCACACAAGAAACGAAAAATGAGCATTTAGTTTAAAGATATGAATTTGCATGCTCAATAAATGCTCAAAACTCACTTTTTTGTGGGAATGAGTTTTTATGTGATCAAGTATATATAATCAAATTTTAACTAAACTTGTCATGCCGTTTCATAATTCTCTTATGTTGGTTCTTTTTATCACGACGCTGTAGGTTGTAAATTTGTAAAAATATAACCTTTTTAGAACTTGAAATTCCTAAGTTAAACCTAGACAAGTAAAAAAATGAATTTTTTTTTTTGAAAAAAATTTGGGGTCATTAGCGTTTCCAATAGAGTTTTGTGTAAGGCTTGTGATTAGGACTTGCAAGATTCAAGGTTTTAGCACCCCCCCCCCACACTTAAATTACACATTCGCCGGGAAGACAAATTCGCCGACTTTGACCAATAGATTTTCAGCGACACCTTGTGTATATTTACCGGACCTATCGGCGAGTTGTATGCTCATTTTTGTAGGGCTTGTTTTCCCTAGGCCGAGTCGGTTGAACATTGATACGGGCATGAGGTTGATGCTAGCCCCGAGATCGGCTAGTGCATTGCGAATGGGGGATTCCCCAATCGAACAAGGAATTGTGAAGCTTCCAGGGTCAATCTTCTTTTGCGAGAGTTTGTTGAGTAGCAGAGCGGAGCATTCTTCGCCTAAATTAACTAATTGCAATGATTCAATTTTCCTTTTATGAATGAGGAAGTCCCTCATAAATTTTGAATATTTAGGCATTTGAGTTAGGACTTTGATAAATGGAATATTAACATGCAATTGTTTTAGTAAATTTTCGAACTTTACGAATTGCTCATCGGTTTTTTGACGAATTAACCGACCGGGGTGTTGGAATCGGAGGAGTCTTAGTGGGCTTTTGAATCGGTGAAGAAGCCTTCTCTTGTTAGGGTGCGGGTGGAGTTGTGGTTTGGCTAGATTGGCTTCTTTCAGTTGGTGGTATTGGAGCCTCCTCGGGAGCCACGGTACAGTTTCTCAATGTGATGAGATGTACTTGCGCCTTTGGGTTGGTTTCGGTATTACTTGGTAACGCGCCTTGTGGTCTCTCGGAGAAATTCTGAGCTATTCTATTTAATTGCTTTTCAATGTTTTGAATACTAGCTTGCTGATTTCTAAAATTCGATTCCAATTGTTGAAATCGATCCGAGTTTTTCTTTTCGGTGTCGGAGATGAGGCGAGATACAATATCTTCAAGCCTTTCTCGTCCACCTTGTTGTTGAGAGAAATTTTGAGACTCATTTCTTGGTTGCTGAAAGTTTGTTCGTTGGTTTAGATTTTGTTGGTTACTACCATTGCCGGGTTCTCTCCAACCAAGGTTAGGGTGGTTGCGCCATCCTTGGTTGTAGGTACCCGTTGGGGGACCCGACGGCCTGGGTCTATTATCAATGTAGTTTACCAATTCTGTTTGATTATCTACTTCTTTCATACAACTCCAATTTTCATGTGGCCCACCACACCCCTCACAAGCCATAACCGAGGCCGTTTTTTGCCATCTCTAGCTTTTTGATTTTTGAAGAAAGGGCCTCGATTTGAGCTTGTAAAGAAGTGCTTTCGTCAACCTTATGGGCGCCCGGGGTAATAGATTTATTTCCTCGGGGAGTGTGCCACTGAAAATTGGTTTGAGCAATTTCCTCAATTTGATTATATATTTCATTTGGGCGACGATTACCTAAAAGTCCCCCGGAGCTAGAGTCAAGTGTTTGTCTTGTGTGTGGCAACAACCCATTATAGAAAGTGGATACTTGTTGCCATACTGCAAGACCGTGATGAGGACACTTTCTTAGTAGCTCCTTGAACCTTTCCCAAGTTTCATATAAGGATTCCCCATCCTCTTGTGAATATGTATTAATTTCAATCATTAATTTAGCCGTTTTAGTAGGAGGAAAATACTTATATAGAAACTTTTGGCCTAGTTCATCCTAGGTGTTTACCGAGCCAACTGGGAGGGTATTGAGCCAAGCCTTAGCTCGGTCCTTTAGTGAGAATGGAAACATACGAAGGCGGATGGCATCATTTGATGCTCCATTGATCCAAAAGGTATCACATATTTCTAAGAAATTAGTAATATGTAGATGGAGATCCTCGTCCGCAAGCCCATGGAAGGTTGCGGAGTTTTGAAGCATTTGTATCAAATGTGGCCGAAGTTCGAAGTTGTTGGCTTCGACATTCGGTGCATTGATAGCGGCCCCGAGATTACCTACTATGGGTCGTAGGTAATCCATGAGGGTACGTTGGTCCGCCATTGGAAGTGGGTTCCCCGAAACTTTCTCTTGGTTTTTTGCTTTAAGTCTTCTTCTTAGAAAGCGTTCGGGTTCGTCTAGGGGTTCTTTTATGTCTCTACTAGAACTGGAGCTCATACACTACGTGGAAAGTTCAGATGTGGCGCCTGGGTTCCAAGTCCTGCAATAAAAACAAAAAAGAACGTTGGTCAGAAGCTTCACCACGGCCTCGTGTTCAGATGAACACGGCCCGTGGTCGGAGATACAGTGATTGTTTTCCCGGATCCCAGTTACTGGGGAGTTCGACACGGCCCCATGTTGCACCGACACGGCCTCGTGCTCAACTCTCTGTAACTTCGAAAAATAAAAACTGCCAATAACGATGCTGGGCACGGCCCGTGTCTGACCAGGCACGACCCGTACTGAGCTCTGCAAAAACTGAAAATCTAAGAAAAATTCTAAAAAAAAAACAGAAAAATTAGAAAAAACGATTAGGCCGTTGATTCATAACTTTTTTAAAATCCTTGTGTCCCCGGCAACGGCACCAAAAACTTGATGTGCATTAGGTGATATATATATATATATATATATATATATATATATATATTGATGTATATCTTAAGCCCTTTAACACTTTTTAGCCAAGTTTTAAATTTATAAAACACGATATTTACTAACACTAAACACACATATGGGCAAGTGCACCCATCGTGAGCGTAGTATAGTGTTGGTAAGATACCGAGGTCGTCCAAGGACACAAGAGCTTTTAGTACCGGTTTATCCTCAACGTCTAATCAAATCAAAAGTTAGAAAAAGGTTTTTAAACTAGAAAAATAAAACTAACTAAAATGCTGAAAAATAAAATAAAAATAAAAAACAGATAGACAAGATGAATCACTTGGATCCGACTCGTGTTTAGTGTAACCTTTGATTATTTCCGCACTTTTGCACTTTTTAAGAGATTATCAAAGTTATTGTAGTAGACCCCTTTTTTGAAGGTGACGTTACCCTCAACCCAGTAGTTTGAGTCAGCAAGGATACAATCCTAAAGGGTCGGATTATTGAAAGATAATTAATTAAGTTATTAATGCATAATGTGGTAGGCCCCTCTTTTGAAGGTGACGTTACCCTCGGCTAATTAGTCTGAGTCAGCAGGGATACAGTCCTAAGTAGCCGGGTTAAAGTTTTAATAGTAGCTTACATATGAGGGGATCAAAGAGTTTGGACCCCCGCCATCCAATACCGGTGGGTATTGATGGAGGTCCTACTAAATTTGACCCAGGTCCTTGCAGGATCTATTAACTGAACAAGGCAAGACTCTTACCAAACCATTCCCTTAACCCCCGACCAGGTAGCCAACATATCTCGATATAGACCATAGAGATATGAATGGTGAAAATCTTTTATTTTATATAGACAGTAAAATAATGCCAAGACACCACGGACAAATGATAAGGAAGAATCACCTTCAACATAAGAAACTAGTTACTAAAGTCATTAATACATAACCAAATAAAAAGTGCGAAAATATTAAAAATAAAAAGTATTACACTAGACACTTATCTTCACCAAGTGATGTAAGAGACTTAGGAAAACATGGCCTTTAATTGTCAAGAACTCTTACGATCAATCTTGGATCCCGAGACTACTCACACACTCTATGATGGATGATGGTGTTGTGGTGGTGGTGGAGTGTGGGTGAAGTGTGAGAGAGGTGGTGTGCCAAGAGATGGTTTGCAAATGAGCCAAGCACCCCTATTTATAGCCAGAACAGCAGCTCGAGCACGACCCCGTGTCCATTGGGTACGGCCCCGTGTCCATCCTCCTTCCCTTTCTTCATTAATTGCAGTTTGTCTGCATTAGTTGACCATGCCCCCGTGTCCGCTGGGCACGACCCCGTGTGCAGAAGCGTATCTGTACTACCAATATTTCCTTAGATTCTGCGAATCTTAGAGTTGACCATGGCCCCGTGTTCGCTGGGCACGCCCCCGTGGTGGGTGATAGAAGCTTCTACAACTTTATCTTTTCTGCAGACACAGGGGCACACCCCCGTGCTCACTGAGCATGGGGCGTGTTCAGCCTCCTGTTCTCTTGTTTTTGGTTAGGAAGATGTTGTCGGGGGGGTCGGGCATGCCATTGCCACGTTTGTTCCTTTTCTTGTATTTATGTTAGATTTAGCTGTCTTTTTGCTTCTTTTATTCATTTGAGCTCATTTAATCCTGAAAATAAAAAAGGAAGACAAAAACACACTTTTTCCAACATTAGTACTAAAAAAGGGTTAGTTTTAGGCCACATTTGATGTAATTTATATGTTGCATTTTGTGCACATCAAATACCCACACGCTTGAATCTTTGCTTGTCCTGAAGCAAAACTCTTTATAATGTTGCTTTACACTCCCAAATGGAATGGGTAGAAGAGAAGGTTTTTGGGCTTGTCATAGAGTGTCGGGATTTCCAAGATTCTTTATTAAGTTTTATTTTTATTTATTTACAATCCTATTCGTCATGATTTATTTAAAACATTACATAAGATAAATTACTTATTAGGGCATAACATGCCTTTTTAAAATTCCATTTATATACAAGTTCACATACCTCACGGGGGATCACTCAACACTCGGCCGAAGATGTATTTTAGTGAATCACTCGAGAGCGGCATGGAACTTACTCCTTACATAAGCTTGCCAAGCAATCAATCCTCATCCTTTTTAACTATATACCTTTGTAAATATCAAGAGGACCTTTGGGTGAAGGATTAGGCTTGGGTTAAAGGTAGGTTGTTAGGTTAGTGGTTAGTAAAAGGGCGAAAGGCGTAAAAAGCGTCGGTTTTCATAAGACTTTTTATTTTTTGTAACTTTTTATTTTGATGAAGCACTTTTTCAAACAAAGTTCTTTTTGATAAACTTGTTTGTTTATTTCTTTTGGCTTCCTCATATATATATATATATATGATTGTCATAAGAAAAACCGAGCTTTGTTACTAAAATAAAGGTTTTAAAATGAAAACGGGTTTTGGTGGGTAAAAGGGTGTTTGTTTTGGGTTAAGAAATGAAAAGGTTTAGGCTCAAAGGGGTTAACTAGGGGGATTTTGGGTAGGTGGTAAAAAAAAGGAAAATAATGGTGTAGAAATAAAAAGGGTTAGTCCTAATGCCTCCATCATTTACTTACTCGGGTTTAAGTTGGTAAGGACCGAGAATGTATCGTCGTGGCAAGTTCTAGAGTCATAAGAACCGAGCGACTATTCACACAAGAAACGAAAAATGAGCATTTAGTTTAAAGATATGAATTTGTATACTCAATAAAGGCTCAAAACTCACTTTTTGTGGGAATGGGTTTTTATGTGATCAAGTATATATAATCAAAATTTAACTAAACTTGTCATGCCGTTTCATAATTCTCTTATGTTGGTTCTTTTTATCACGACGCTATCGGTTGTAAATTTGTAAAAATATAACCTTTTTAGAACTTGAAATTCCCAAGTTAAACCTAGACAAGTAAAAAAAATGAAATTTTTTTTTGAAAAAAATTTGGGGTGATTAGCGGTTCCAATAGAGTTTTGTGTAAGGCTTGTGATTAGGACTTGCAAGATTCAAGGTTTTGGCAACCCCCCACACTTAAATTACGCATTCGCCGGGAAGACAAATTCGCCGACTTTGACCAATAGATTTTCAACGACACCTTGTGTATATTTGACGGACCTATCGACGAGTTGTATACTCATTTTTGTAGGGCTTGTTTTCCCTAGGCCGAGTCGGTTGAACATTGATGCGGGCATGAGGTTGATGCTAGCCCCGAGATCGGCTAGTGCATTGCGAATGGGGGATTCCCCAATCGAACAAGGAATTGTGAAGCTTCCACGGTCAATCTTCTTTTGCGGGAGTTTGTTGAGTAGCAGAGCGGAGCATTCTTCGCCTAAATTAACTAATTACAACGATTCAATTTTCCTTTTATGAGTGAGGAAGTCCCTCATAAATTTTGAATATTTAGGCATTTGAGTTAGGACTTTGATAAATGGAATATTAACATGCAATTGTTTTAGTAAATTTTCGAACTTTGCGAATTGCTCATCGGTCTTTTGACGAATTAACCAACTGGGGTATGGAATCGGAGGAGTCTTAGTGGGCTCTTGAATTGGTGAAGAAGCCTTCTCTTGTTGGGGCGTGGGTGGAGTTGTGGTTTGGCTAGATTGGCTTCTTTCAGTTGGCGGTAATGGAGCCTCCTCGGGACCCACGGTACGGTTTCTCAATGTGATGAGATGTACTTGCGCCTTTGGGTTGGTTTCGGTATTACTTGGTAACGCGCCTTGTGGTCTAGTATGATAGAGTGTAGTTGAGGAAACCGAAGGAATGGTAGAAGAGAATGAAGAAGAAAAGGGGACCACTTGGGGTCCCGAAGTGTTAGAGCTTAGTGAGGTTAGGGACGAGAGTGATAGAGTTACCATAGAGACACCCGCCTCTTTAGAGCTTAAGGTCCTCCCGTCACATTTAGAGTATGCTTTTCTAGGTGAAGGTTCAAATCTACCAGTCACTATTTCTTCTAAATTGACGGAGGAGGAGAAGTCTAGGTTGCTAGAGGTGTTGAACTTGAATAAAGGGGCGATTACATGGAGGCTTTCGGATATTAAGGGCATAAGCCCCGCCTATTGCACCCACCAGATTCTTATGGAAGATGAATAAAAGCCTGTGGCGCAACCTCAAAGGCGCCTCGATACGAACATACAAGAGGTACTGAAGAAAAAGGTTCTTAAGTTGTTAGATACCAGGTAGTCTACCCCATATCCGATTCACCATGGGTTAGTCCGACCCAAATTGTCCCAAAGAAGGGTGGGATGACGGTGATCATGAATGAGAAGAATGAACTTAACCCATCTCGTACTGTCACCGGTTGGCATATGTGTATTGACTACTGAAAGTTAAAAAACGCCACCCGGAAAGATCACTTCCCTCTATCGTTTATCGACCAGATGTTGGAGCGTCTGGCGGGTCAATAGTTTTACTGTTTTCTCGACAGATTTCGGGTTATTTCCAGATCCCCATCACACCGGAGGATCAGGATAAAACGACCTTTACATGCCCTTGTGGCACCTATTGATATGTGGTCAAAAACTGGTGTCTTATTGTGTTTAAGTTTATGTTTTTACATAACTTTTAGTTTCGGAGGACCTACTTTTGATTAGAATTGTGTTTTGCAGGTCTAACAGAGTTTAAGGAGCTTTTTGGGAGCTACACGAGGCATCGGGAACAAATGGGATCAACCATGGACGCGAAATAAACAAAACGGGAAAAGTCAAGCTGCACATCACGGCGTCAACGGGAATTCACGTAGGCAGCGAGTTAGCGCATCGTCAAATTATGGATCACCCAGGCAGCGTCGCCGACGCCGAGGGGGCCGTCGGCGACACCCCTTTCTGTTTGGGGTCGCTGATTTCCTTTGTTTTACGAATTTGAACGAGTTAAAACCCACTTTTGAGTATTTTTCAGGATGTTACGTAATTTTGAATATTCTTTTTCATACTTGGAGCCACAACCCTCTCCTAAACCATCCTCAATCATTCCGAATCATCCATCCTTCATCCATTCTATCACAACCCGAATCATCAACATCATCATCATCCCATCCTCAATCACCAAACCTCCCCACTATCACCACTCACTAAACCCTAACTCCACCATTCTCCAAGATTGCAGATTATGTTCATGCTCAAGTTCTTGCCAATCATTGATCAAGTTCCGTCTACCATGAGCGGCTAATCTTCTTGGGTTTCACCCCAGTGTAGGTTCTTGTAAGATTCTAGGGTTTAAAAATTGTGTTTGAGATTTGATTTGTGACAAGTTGTTTTATGTTTTTGAAACCTATGATAATTGTCTTGCATTTGTATCGTTTTCGTGAATTGTCGAGTGAAGATTAAATTCGCTTTGCGAAATGTTTATGTGCAATTATGCCTTGTCTAGGTTAGGATTTACATGGTCTTGGTAACGAATAGCATTGCAGTCCGTCGTCTACAACGTTGATAGCTTTTGGCACCTAAGCCAAGCGCACTAAATTCATTAATCATATATGCAATTAAGCTGAATCTAAAATGTGTAGAAACTCTAGGTCTTCAATTACCGAACCGGGTGTGAGCCTTGTTTTCTAATTACTGTTACAATCAAATTTTCGTGCAATTGGAAGTGTTCAAGTTTTCTTAGTTAAGTAATTAGTAACAAACTTGTCGGTTCAATCTGACATCTCTTTCAAACAAACAAACAAAGTAATCAATTTTGGGTTGCGTAACGCTTCAGCTACCTTTTAGGTTGCATGGTCGCCATGTTCCAAGACATGCTTGAGACTTCTATGGAAGTTTTCATGGATGGTTTCTTGGTCTACAGTGGCACCTTTGATCAGTGTTTACTAAATCTAGATAGGATGTTAAAGAGGTGCATGGAGACTAACTTGATGTTAAACTGAGAGAAGTGTCACTTCATGGTGACAGAGGGGATAGTGCTAGGGCACAAGATCTCGAGAGAGGGTATAGAGGTGGATAGGGCCAAAATAGATAATATTAGTAGGTTACTGCCACCTACTAGTGTTAAGTCAGTTCGTAGCTTTCTTGGTCATGCGGGCTTCTATAAGCGTTTCATCAAAGACTTTTCCAAGATCACTTGCCCATGACCCGACTCCTCGAAAAGGATGTACCTTTTATCTTTGATGAGGAGTGTCTCAAAGCTTTCGACTTTTTGAAAGAGAAGTTGATCAGTGCCCCCATCCTTGTCTCGCCCGACTGGAGCCTGCCTTTTGAGTTCATGTGCGATGCAAGTGACTAGGCCGTCGGTGCGGTGTTGGGCCAAAGACCAGATAAGCATTTTCAGTCAATCAACTACGCGAGCAAAACATTGAATGATGGTTAAGAGAACTATAACACTACGAAAAAAGAACTCTTAGCCATAGTTTTCGCGTACGCTAAGTTTCGCTCGTACCTCGTGCTTTCAAAGACCATTGTTTTCACCGACCACTCCGCGTTGCATTTCCTTTTCCAAAATAAAGACGCCAAACCCCATCTTATACGGTGGATTCTTCTTCTCTCCGAGTTCAATATCGAAATTAGGGATAAAAAGGGAGCGGAGAATGTCGTCGCCGATCATCTTTCACGTTTAGAAGGACCTAAGAGAGAGGAAATTCATAAGGGGCAATAGGGGATAAAATCTCTCACGAATAGATAGATTTTGTTGAGGCCGAAAGAGAGGGTTTGCCATGGTTTTCCGACTTGGAGAATTATCTTGCATATGGGGCAATAGTGAAGGGTATGACGACCCAATAGAAACGAAAATTCCTTAGAGATGCCAGGAAATATATTTTGGATGATCCGTTTCTTTATAGGATAAGGGGCAATAGGATTCTTAGAAACTGTGTCACTAAAGAGGAAGGTTTAGAGATTCATAGGCATGTGCATGAAGGTTTGACGGGAGGACATCATGGGCCCCACACTACTGCCCAAAAGGTTTTTGTGGGTTCTATTAGCCTACCGTTGTTAAGGATGGTCAAGAATATGTTAGGAGATGTGATGCTTGCCGACGGACCGGCAATATCTCATCCAAGGACGAGATGCCCCAAAATCCCATTCAAGTTCTCGAAATCTTTGATGTTTAGGGCATCGACTTCATGGGACCATTTCCCGCCTCTAGTGGGAATAGGTACATCCTCGTGGCGATCAACTACGTATCGAAGTGGGTGGAGGCTCAAGCTCTTCCCATAAATTATGCCCGAGTGGTGGTGAGATTACTTAAGAAGTTCTTTACTCATTTCAGTACTCCTAGAGCCATTATTAGTGACCGTAGCACTCACTTTTGCAACGCAGTCATGGAGAAGGCGTTAGCACGCTACAGGGTCACTCATCATTTATCTACCGTCTATCACCCCCAAACGAGCGGTCAAGTTGAGAATGCAAATCGTGGAGTTAATCGAATCTTAGAAAAGACTGTAGGAAAAAAGTAGGAAGGATTGGCCTGAGAAGCTAGACGATGCATTGTGGGCGTTCCGCACTACTTATAAGACACCCTTAGGAACCACCCCGTTCATGATCATCTATGGAGAAGTGTGACATCTTCCCTTCGAATTAGAACATCGTGCGCTTTAGGCTTTAAAAACCATAAACCTATGTTGGGATTGAACCCTACCAGAGGAACAGATAATGAAAGACAAAACCGGATCACTACAGTGGATTAATCATAAGCAGTTGTTTACATTAAGCTTTCCCCTTGACAGTGAATCCAATATCTGATATGCTCCAAGTACTGCCCTTATCAACAACTACTGATCCTGTAAACTACTGTTAAGCTAAAGCATTGATGAAGTTTAAAGGCTGAAGCTCAATCTACTGACGGAATCCAAGTACTGCTGAAGAGATAAAGCACTGCCCATTCAAGGCCTGATCATCCTTTGAAGGAAGCACTATTGCTCAAACAACAGTGGTTGACTACATCAGTGGAATTAAGAGTCAATATTTATACATCAGTGTTTAGAATGTAATCAGTGTTTGTATGGTCAGTAGTTGTAGAACAGTAGATAGAGTTTGTTAGTCTATTAGATGTCACTTTCATGGTGACGTTAGCTGAGATGCCTCAGTGGTTTGGATTGCCTATAAATGGAGCAGTACCCTGTACTGTTACATTTGATCGTTTTGGGTGAGTCCTTCTCCTCAATTCAATCCTTTCATCTTGTGTAACCAACCCTAGAGTATCAGGCTGAGGGGGAGCTTAGTTTTGTAAGCATGCTTTGTAATCTTTTGACTTAATTGTAATCACTCAGCTTGAAGTAAAGCAAGTGTTTATCAAAACTATTTTCTCTTTTGATTGTGATTATAAAGTTTGTTATTCATTTCCGCTGCACTTAAACTATGTTCATTTCTGTTGATTTGTTCAAATTATACAAACAAACATAATCATGATAGCCTCCGATCCTAACAATTGGTATCAGAGCTCGGACAGTCAAATTCGATCTAACAATCAATTTGACGTAACAGTTCAGCTCAGAATTCATTGATACTAAGGTTGACTGTATTTAGCTGAAAAATAGAGCAACGAGAAGTCATGTTCAAAGTGACTATTCTAAAGCTCTATAAAACAACCAAGATGTCATAAGATTCACAAATTTCAAACAATAAGTGATGTCATGCACAAATCACCCATAGTTTTCAGATCTGAAAACATGTCTGGTAACTATGGTATGATTATCATCCTTCAAAATTGATTTCAACTGTTTTTATGAAATTTGTGATGATCTCATCATGTTTAATGCTAAAGTATGAACCTCAGATTAACAATAAAGGCTATAAAGGCCCATCTGTTGACAACCACTAGCACTGCTCCTCCAACAGTTCTTTTTATTGATGAACTCCCCCAAGATAATGCCAAAAAGGGGGAGAAAATTCAGGAGTGGAGGAAGAAAGGGATTGATAATGGTCTGTATATTGAGCCAGAAAAGGATGCTATGCTCAGAAAAATCCCCTTGCCAGATGGTAGTAAGAAGGTTGATGTTACTCAAAATGCACTTGATGAAGGAGTAGCAAGTGTAAAAAGAGATAGAGCGGCAAAGGATATGTCAAGGTGGAATGAAGAAAAAAGAGCTTACATGGAGCTGAATGCGCAGGGTTGTTCTGGGTTAAAGGATGTTCAAAATCCTGTGCCAAAAAGAAATCTTACTAGAAAAGTAAGGAAACCCAAGTCCACACCATCCAGGCTCACTAAGCATACTTCAAAACCACCATCCAAAAGCCACCAACATCAAACCTCCACCCAAACAGTTGCTGAAACTCCTGCTGTATCAACATCTGCTGGTACTTCAGTTGTTTCAACAACTGCTCTCACTACAACACACACCACTTCAACACACACTACAACCACTGCCTTACCACCACCACCATCACCACTTAAAACAACATCTCCACCATCATCTCATGTCAAAAAGTAGAAGACAGCAGATGTTACAACATCTGTTGTAATGACAACAGTGGTTGAAACACCAGTTGTTTCAACAGCTGTTAGTCAATCACAAACCACTGCCTCTCATATCACCACCACTGTTCCAATCATAACATCATCTGCCTCTCCTACAATAAAAAGGAGAAGGGTTATCATACCAGATGATGATTCTCCATCACCACCACCAACATCATCAAAACCTCTAGTACTTGTCACAATTCCAAATCCCATTCCTCTCTCTTCAGCTCAAATTCAAAAGCCATTACCTCCTGCAGGTGTTTTATTTCCTTTGGAACTCATAGCAGTTAGAGAAGAAATCAAATCTTTCTATTATGAGGATGACCCTGCTAAAAGGAGTTTGCCATCAGTTGAAGGATATCCCAGGCCAAACAATATTGAAGAATATTTGAAAATCAAGGCCAAGCAAGCAGAGGATATCTCAAACAAGAATAAACAAGGGAAATCTGATAGAGAATTTCAGCAAAACTATCAGTTTCTACTCACACAGGTCAGAACTTTAGAGCAATTTGCTAAAAATGTATGTAAGCAAATCTCAGAAAGGGCAAATGAGTCCTTGAGAAAAGACTACATTGATAATATCATGACCTACAAGAAATACAAAGGAGAGAAATATATGTACAAAGACTGGACCATTTCTGAACTTGAAAATGAAGCAGCCATGATTCAAGAAATGATTAAAAATAAGGTCAAACATACTCCTCCTGAAAAATTCAAGAAGTTTGAAACTGATAAAGCTATAGAGTTGAAAAGAATGAAAGAGGAGCTGATTGCAGCTGATTATGGGTCAAAGAATTCAGTGTCAAAGTGGGGAGAAGATAGGGTCAGGGCCACCTACAAAAAGGTAGAGGAACTTAGGAAGAAAGATCCAACTGTTCCACAAAAGCCTGACTATTCCAAAGCAGAGGTCTCAACAAGACCACCAAAGCTGCATGTCAAAAGAACCACTGCTCCAGTTGGTGCTGCCATCTACAAAAGAAGGAATCAAAACCAGATGGGTGCTCAAACAATTCAAGAACTAATGGCTGGTGATGCTCTTGTAAAAGACGACTTTGCAATCAATTGATAAGAGAATGATCCAAACAATGGTCATAAAAACTTGAGAATGATGTGAATATGAGCTTATTCGGAGAATTACTGGATCCTTTTGATGTTTATTTTCAGAATAAGCGTTAATTATTTTTTTGAAAAGGTTTTTCTCAATAAAACAGGATATATTATTCTTTATTTTTTGTTAGAATAATATTTTGTATTTTTACTTGTTTCTGATAGTAAAAATATCAATTTCCTGTCAGGATATAGAACCTCTATTTTCGTTGGTGATATTATCCTTAAAAACTGATCAAAAGGAAAAGGTACTAGTGCCAAGGTCATATCAACCTCAAGTTTGTTTTGTTACAAACTAAAAATTGATTGCTAACATATTTTAAACTACTGAGATACTCATGTTCTAATTCAAATAATTAGACACAAAATGAGTAGCCTTAGTAAAAAGATTTTCATCATCTGAGATACTAAACCACTGTCAGGAATTTATAAAAGTTTTAAATCTTATAGAAAACATGTGGAAAAACCTAGAACATAAATTCCTGAAAAACTTCTGACAAATTAAACTTGATAAGTTGCATCTAAAATGTAATTTGTTAAGTATAGCATTTCTGTAGATTGACAGGTGTTGGACATAATGTTGTGTTTACACAAGACAAAATAAATTACCACATCTAAACAAGCGGATGCTTAAATTTTAACTGTCAAAAGTTCAAACACTGTTGCACTAACAGTTGCTGAGCTAATGGTCTTTCATTTTTCTACCACTGTCTTTCCCTTAACTACTGTTGTGCCTCAAACGTCTGCTTTCTAAAGTCTGTCCACTGCTGAAAGTCAACCCCTGCTCTTTAAATTTCTTGATAAGCACTGTTGTACAAAATCAGTGTTCTATCCACTGATGTGCTATCCACTGACAGTAAAAATCACCCACTGCTTCATTTATTACCGTTGTAACTACTGATGGTTGATCCATCAGTGGCTCTCAAAACAACTGTCCTCCATTATTTAATCTTTCATCAGGGGTTGGCATGTGTTCAGTTTTTAGCCCTCAGATTGTTGTAACCGCTGCCACATCAGCATTCACTTTTTCCCTAAATAAAACCCTGATCAAAACCCAAACAGGGTTTCACTGTCGAATTGAATTCCAAAAATTCTCTTCTCAAAGCAGTTTCCCACTCTTCATTCCAAAATCCTTCTTCGATCTTCTTCATCAAAATGACGAAATCAAAATCGAAATTAAAATCAAAATCATCTTCTTCATCTGCTTCCAAAGACGCCACTCAACCGGCCGCTGAACCCATCGAAATACCATACAAAGCCCCTCACAATTATTTGGGTATACTCACAAAACCCACTACCACCAACACTTTCGACTCCATCATCGACACCTTATCTGCATCAAAGTACAAAACTTTGTTAACAGCTGATGCTCCCATTTACCAACAAACCCAGAGAGAGTTCTGGAAACCCTTGAAAAACAAGGAGACATTGTTACAGCCATCAACTCCTCCATACAGGGTAAAACGATTCAAATCTCTCCACAATCCATTTCAGAAGTCTTTAAACTCGATGATCAGAAAGGTAAAACTTCTTTTTCTAAAACCGAGTTGAAAAATGATTTCTTGAATAGGGGGTATGCAGAACAACCAAAAAGAGATACCTTACAAAAAGGTTATTTCCCTTCTGCACCTAGGTTTTTATTCCACACCCTTTTGATGTGTGTTTCTAATAAAACAACTGCTTTTAACGAAATACCATCAAAGATCCAATGCCTGGGATATGCTATTTTAAATTATGAAAATTTTAATTATTCCCAGGAGATCTTCGATGATTTGGTGAAAAATGTTGATAGCAAAGCGTTTCTGCTTTTTCCAAGGTTTCTGAGCTACTATTTTGAACAAAAATTTGAAAAAGAAAATGCAGATTTGCTCAAACAAGGTACCTATTTTCAAATAAATGGTTTAACACCTGAGACATTCTCAGGAATGTTGACACCTTCAAAAACAAAAGCAGACCTGAGTAGAATTTAGCAGATGACACTGCTCCTCAGGTATCGGCTGCTGAGCCCACTGCTCCAGGTGATCATAGCAGCACACCCACTGCTCTGAAACCCACACCTGCTACTACCAAAAAGACCAAAAAGAAAACATCCAGAAAGCCCCCCAAACCTAAAACAAAGGCACCTCTGGAAGATGAGATCCCAGAGCCACTGCCAGTGACAACACAAATGTCACCAATAACCACTGCTGCTACTTCCTCACAGCAGATGGAAGAAAGATCTCCACCCTTGCCTCAAACTCCTCCTGCATCCTCACAAAAGGATCAGGTTGTAAACACAGGGACCCAACATTATGAAGCTCTGGACCCACTAGGGTCCATCTTCCTCAGTCCTGATCCCAAGGACATGTCTCTTTCAACACCAGTATCTTCTCCCCTCACATTACCACAATCCATGCTACCTTTGTTGCATGCAGTTAATATAGCTCAGACACAAACCAGTTCCTCTCAATCACCTATCACTGAGTGTATACTCCCACAAGTGACTGGGTCTGATGTCTATACCTCTGCTATCCCAGCAACAACTGAGGAGGTTACACTGCAGGAGTTACAAGTAACTCCTGTCAGTAGTTCAAGTGGAGCAGCCACTACAAATGTTGAACCCACTGGTTCACATCTGGATAGTGGTTACATTCATAAGACTCCCTTGAAGGCAATTTCTTCAATAGCACCACTGAGAACCACCAGTGAGTTTGTGATGCCCACTGGTAACCTCAAAAGGTTATCAAGTGCTGAAGAAAGAAGTCCCCAGTACCAAGAACAAGGGGCATCAATGAATGACTTTTGGGATTCAGTTCCTAAGTCACACATTGGTACAACCACTGCTGGTGGGGATTCAGATGATCCCATTAACTTGGGTGATGATTCAAAATATCAGGAACTGACGGGCAGAGTTGAAAATCTTGAAACCTCAGTTGCTGAAATAAAGGATATGGTGCAACAACTGTAAAAGCTCAGAAAGCACAGTCCACTGCTGTTCCAGCTCAAGCATCTGCACAACCTGCTCCTGCTGCAAATGAGCTATGGAATGTATTCCAACCACAGCTGGAAAAACAAAAACAGATGGTACATGTACAAATGCTGACAAACATGGTGGAGTCAAGGTTTAAAGATACTCAGTCAGACATCAAAGCTATCAAGGCTCACATTCAAAGTACCAGTGGAAAAGTTCCTCCCACTGTCCTTTTCATTAATGAACCCTTTCCAGATAATGCCAAAAAGGGGGAGAAGATCAAGTGGAAGAAAAAGGGAATTGAAGATGGTATCTACATTGAACCTGAAAAAGATAGCCAAACCAAAGCTGCTGTATCAACACACACCACAAGCACTGCTCTACCATCATCATCATCATCTATGATCACATCACCACTACCAAAACCAAACTCACAACTAAAAACAGCCACCCCATCATCACCTCCTGCCAAAAAGCAGAAGACAGCACATGTTACAACATCTGCTGTAATGACAATAGTGGTTGAAACACCAGTTGTTTCAACCACTGTTAGTCAATCACAAACTACCTCTCAAATCACTACCATTCCAATCCCTGCTCAAAAGCAGAAGACATCTACTGACACATCAGTAGTTGTAATGACAACAGAGGTTGGAACACCAGTTGTTTCAACCACTGTTTGTCAACAATCATCCACCACTGCTCTCAACATCTCTTCATCACAACCAACAAAGCTTTACACTAGAAAAAGAAAAATTACTCAGGCAAATGAGGACAAATATGATCCTAATGCTTCAAAATATCCACTGGAACTGGAAGCTGTAAAAAAATGAGATGAGACAATTTTACACTAAAGATGATCCTTCAACAAGAAGATTTCCTTCTCTCATAGGCTTCATAGTCCCAGAAAATGTGGATGAATATCTCGAGCTCAAAGCAAGGCAGGCTAAGATAAGAGCCAAAATTGAATGTGAAGGTCAAAGTGACAAAGCCATTTCTGAAAAATTGGAATTCTTGCTCACAAAAGTCAAGCTGATGGAAGACTATGCACAAGAACTGAACAGAGAAAAGGCAGATCAACGAAAAGAGACGAGAAGAAAATATCTTGCATACATCATGAAAGAAAAATTCTATCCTGCTGAAGAAAAACAATTTGAAGAATGGCCAATGGTTGCTTTAAGGCATGAGGCTAACAGAATTGAAAGGATTAAAAATGATCCAAGAAAGAAGAAGACAGCTCCAAATTGGAACAAATACAAAAAACTCATTGCTGACTTAACATCTGAATACAAAAGGAAGAAACAGGAGCTGGTTGATGCTAAGGTAGACACTGCTGAAGCCATAGCAAAATAGACAAAGCAGTATACCGATGAGGCTTATGAAAGGCTTAAGAAAAGGAGGACAACTGTTTCAGACACTCCAAAGAAGCCTGACTACAAAAAGCTAGAACAACAGATTGATGCTCTTAAAACACTGGTCACATCAACAGATAATCCGATCCTTGTGGAAAACCAAGAAAAAGGAAAACTACTGACCAGTGAAGAAGAAAAAAAAAAGGAAGCTGAGTACTTCACAGATGCCATCAAGAAAATGGATCTAAAAGAAGACAGATCAGCAAAGCTTCAAGACCTTGCCAAAAAGGTATTAACCAAACCTGCATCACCAAATGACTCAGCAGAAATATCAGACATTGAGCCAGATCAACAAAAGAGGCAAGAGCAGA
The DNA here is from genome assembly GCF_002127325.2 of Helianthus annuus. Lineage (NCBI taxonomy): Eukaryota > Viridiplantae > Streptophyta > Magnoliopsida > Asterales > Asteraceae > Helianthus > Helianthus annuus. The sequence continues at coordinate 27,171,811 of NC_035442.2, forward strand.
TTGGAAAATAGACTGCAGAAGACATAGCTGTAGCAAATGATGTCATTGAAATAGCCTTCAAACAAATTTCTGATAGCTTACAACTTTTCACAAGACCATTATCACCAAACTCATCAGGAAATAAATCTCTCCCAAGAAACCCATTAGGATCAAAAATACTAAAGTGGATGTCTGATCAAAAGACCCATGTATTGACCCTGGTCAGATCCAATGGTGAAGTGAAGTACATATCAAGGAAAGAAGCACTAGGTCTTGGTGTTGAAGATTTGCAGGATCTCCTTGAACTTCCACTGTGCAGGGATGAGGATGACTCAAGTTCCAAAGACTTTGAAGAAGAATTTAAAAGACAAGCTAGGGAACTTCTGATGAGAAATAAAAATCCAGAATAATGAAGGGTTTTGGCATTATCTGTTCCAGGGGGAGATTGTTAGGATTGAACCCTACCAAAGGAATAGATAATGAAAGCCAAAACTGGATCACTACAGTGGATTAATCATAAGCAGCTGTTTACATTAAGCTTTCCCCTTGACAGTGAATCCAACATCTGATATGCTCCAAGTATTGCCCTTATCAACAACTGCTGATCCTGTAAACTGTGACAACTCGTACTTTAGACTTACCTTGTATGACGTCGTATGCTTACGTGAACTATATTGTTTATATGAATGCATGATATAAATGTTATGTGCTACATGTGTTACGTATATGTATGAATAATTACAAACAAAACAAACCATATAACACCACTCGACCGCACAAGCCCTTTTGGGTTACACCTTGCAGTTGGACCCTTAGGGATAACCGAATGGGCTCGGCCCACTCCCTCTATGCGCAAACAACTATAGGGATTTGGTTATTTCTCAATTGTTACAACACAACATCAAAAACACACAAAACCCTAGCTAAACTCTCTCTCTCCCTCTCGTTCGCGAACCCAAGACGACAAGCATATTCCCGATCGGACACCATTCTTAATCGGATCACCTCTTCTTAATCGGTTAGTGTTTAATTGTGATTTTGTGATTTAATCGAATGTGTGTTGATCGGATCGTTTGTTAACCGGCCGGATATTGCTTGTATGATAATTGGATAGTTGTTAATCGGCCGGATGATGTCATGATGTTAATATGATTGATCGATTCAGTTAGTATGATTGTTGATTTGATTGCTGTTGAACGATTCGTGTAATGATAACCGGCCGAACAGATTTGCTAATCGGCCGGACATAGATGTTAATCGGCCGTTATGAATTGATATATGTTCGGATGGATCAATGGGATTTGATAAGTCGGTCGGCCGTGTTATGTGTGTGAACGATTCGGTTTGTATAATTGATTGATTGTATTCGATGTTTTGTTATAATAGAATTGCATGATAATGATATAGGGCCGGTTCGATTATATTATTATGCTTGGTCGGATTGAATATTATGATACATGTTCGTACAAATAGCTCATGATTTTGGATTAGGGTTCATAGGGATTTAAGGATAAATTGCCTGTTTGATCTAAACCCATCATGTGTTGAAACGGATTAGTGTTATTGTAAATATGGAAACTTTGGTATGATTGTAACCGATGTGCATATAATCTGGATATGTTAACTATTCGCACACACTAATCTGATAGCACAAGCTAGCTGGACCGCACGAGCAGGAACTGCTAATCCGGACGGATTGGCAATCGCACGAACTGTCAATCCGGACGAATCAACGGTCCGCACGAGCTAAACTGTTCAACCGCACGAACCAACAGTCCGCACGAACTGACTGTCCGCACGGACTGACGAACCAAATGAATCGGACGGATGGTCACCCGCACGGATTGACCATCCGGACGGACTGCTAAATCGCATGAACTGTCACCCGGATGAGTGTCACTCGTACGGATTTCCATCCGGATGGACCAGTGGCCATCCGCACGAAATGTCACCCGCACGGAATGCCCATCCGGACGGATGGGTTACCACTCGCACGATTTGATTAGTTTTGTTTGGGCCATGATTTGTATGCTTGCAACTTGTTTACTCTGTGTAACCCTACGTGCTATACGTGAATCGAACCTGACTTGAATAAATGCATGATAGGACGTGATTGACCATTACTTGCTACCTGTTCACTTGTGTATCTGCCGAGCAAACCAAGGTGAGTTCACACAGCCAAGGCATGGGATTCCCGGGTTGGGAATTGGGTTGGATATGTTGAATGTGGAATGATTACTCGTACTTACGCATTTCTCTAGACTATGGACCATCGTCCTCAGGTTAGTCAGGACACGTTACGTAAAGCCTACGTAACCCAGTATTTGCCATATGTCTCCCGGGTCGGGAGGACACGTTACGTAAAGCCTACGTAACCCAATACCGTCCACTGGCTTCCAGGTCGGAAGGCCACGCTGCGTAAAGCCTACGTAGCCCCCACGCGTACCACTGTCCTCGGGGAAGGGCACGTCACGTAAAGCCTACGTGACCCTGTACGTTTTCCTGTTCTCGGTAAAGAAGAACACATGGTCGGAAGTTAGTCTAGTAAGTACCGTTAATGAGAAGCCCTCATTAGCCAGGATAAACATGGGAAGCCCCCACTAGCTATACTTATGCATGTTATGAACTTACTTTCTGTGAACTCGCTCAACTAGTTTGTTGACTATTTGCTGCATGCCTTGCAGGACCTTAGGTATACTTGGAGCTTGCACCAGAGGAGAGGCGGGTCGTTGTGGACAAGAACTCGTGAATGCTTATTAAACACTTTTACATTCACACATTGATACTTATGAATTGGGTTTTACATTTAATGCTTCCGCTACTTAAACAGTGTTTGGTTTTGAACATCAATTATGTCTTTGAATATTATTAAATGCTATGTTTGATATAATTGGTGGCTTGATCCTGGTCAGTCACGCCTCCAAGCGGTGGTACTCCGCGTGTGGGATTTTGGGGGTGTGACAGATTGGTATCAGAGCCATTGGTTATAGAGAACTTGGTTTTAATATGGGAAAACATTTTTATTAAAACCGGACTATAACCAGAACAGTGCTCTCAACGATCCACAACGACGCTTCGCTCCACGTGCAAGACTCGACATTCTAGGTAATAAGGTTTATGTTTATTGCCTGTATGCTAGAATTGTTTAGAACTTTGCTCGCATTACGCTTAGATACACATGCTTTGATGAGGACACCTATATGCCTATACTTTTCTGTCATCGTCCTATTCGCGAACCATTCTTACCTATGCTACTTGTTACAATGAAGATCATGTCTGGAAGAATCAACATGACACAAGCCCAGCTAGAGGCCCTCGTTCAAGCCCAAGTCACAGCGGCACTTGCGGCTGCTCAAGCAGGTAGGATAACCTGTAGTCATAACTTACGCTAGGATCTTTAGATCCTACACTCCTAAACTAGCTTTTGTATTTAAACTTTGCCCTACTCGTACACAATAGGTCAACACGCGCAGCAGCCTGTCTGCACATTTAAGAATTTCATGGACTGTCGTCCAAACACCTTCAGCGGCACGGAAGGAGCAGTGGGACTACTCCACTGGTTCGAGAAGCTAGAATCAGTCTTTGAAATGTGCGAGTGCCCTGAAGCTCGCAAGGTCAAGTTTGCCACCGGCACTTTGGAGGGGATAGCACTGACTTGGTGGAACGCCCAAGTCCAGATCTTAGGGTTGGCAGCTGCTAACGCCACCCCATGGAACGACTTTAAGGAACTCATCAAGCGTGAGTATTGCACGCGGGAAGACATACACAAGCTGGAAGACGAGCTTTATAACTTGAAAATGGTTGGATCGGAAATCGAAGCGTACACCAAACGGTCCAATGAGCTGGCCGTTCTGTGTCCTACTATGGTGGACCCTCCATACAAGCGCATTGAGTTGTATCTCAAGGGATTGGCGCCAGAGATTCAGAGCCACGTGACGTCGGCTAACCTCGAAAACATCCAGGAAATCCAGCGCCTTGCTCATCGCATCACCGATCAGGCAGTGGATCAGAATAGACTGCCCAAGCGTGTTAATGCTACTGCTAACGTCACCACCTCAGTTACTCCTGCTACATCTGGTGACAGTAAAAGAAAATGGGATGGAGATTCTAGCAAAGGTTCAGCATCTGTTCAGCCACAAGCTCAGCAGCAGAAGATCGATCACTATCAGAGTCCCAGTCAGCAATCCTCTAGTGGTCACAGACAGAGGAGATATCAGGGTAGTCAACCCAGGTGCCACAACTGCAACAGGCATCACCACGGCCCGTGTAACAAGGGTCGTTGTCAAAGGTGCCTTAAGATGGGGCACGAGGCCAAAGACTGTAGGAGTCCACGGCCTGCGAATCAGAATCAGCAGCCTCAGCAACCAGCTCCACAGAACCAGCAGCAGCAGCAGCAGCCACAGCGTGGAAACCGGGGATGTTTCCAGTGTGGGGCTGAAGGTCACTTCAAACGCGATTGCCCTCAGTTGAACCAGAACCGCAACAACAACAACAACCAGGGCAACGGCAACAATAACGGCGGGAACAACAACAACAACGGCAATGAAGCTCGTGGTCGTGCCTTTGTGCTAGGTCGAGGCGATGCAGTGAACGATCCCAACGTTGTTATGGGTAAGTTTCTCCTCGACAATATTTACGTTACTGTTTTATTTGATTCGGGTGCGGATACGAGCTATATGTCTGTGAAAATGTGTCAACTACTAAAACGTGCACCAACACTTTTACCCACCAAACATGTAGTCGAGTTAGCTAACGGTAAAAGTCTAGAAGCCACGCACGTAGTTCAGGGTTGTAATCTTATCCTAGCTGGCCACGCCTTCTCTATTGATCTCATTCCCATAGTTTTGGGAAGTTTCGACGTCGTGATTGGGATGGATTGGCTTTCCCAACACCAGGCAGAAATCTTATGCAGCGAAAAGGTTATTCGCATTCCTCGTTTGGGTCAGGAACCTCTAGAAGTTCAAGGCGACAAGAGTGGTGCAGTGGTTGGCATCATCTCTTTCTTGAAGGCTCAGAAATGCTTACGTAAGGGTCACACAGCCATTTTGGCTCTTGTTTCAGATGCTTCAACAAAGGAAAAGAAATTGGAGGATATTCCAGTTGTACGTGATTACCCTCAGGTGTTTCCTGAAGACTTACCTGGCTTACCGCCTCACCGTCAGGTCGAATTTCAGATCGAGCTCGCTCCAGGAGCAGCACCCATAGCTCGCGCACCATATCGTCTAGCACCATCGGAATTGGAGGAACTGTCAAAGCAACTGCAGGAACTCTTGGAAAAGGGTTTCATACGACCAAGCTCTTCGCCTTGGGGAGCTCCAGTACTCTTTGTGAAGAAGAAAGACGGTACGTTCAGGATGTGCATCGACTACCGTGAGCTCAACAAGGTGACGGTGAAGAACCGTTATCCTCTTCCGCGCATCGACGACTTATTCGACCAGTTGCAAGGGTCGTGCTACTATTCGAAGATAGACTTAAGGTCTGGGTACCATCAGTTGAGAGTCCGGGATGAGGACGTCTCCAAGACAGCCTTCAGAACTCGTTACGGTCACTACGAGTTTCTCGTCATGCCATTCGGGTTAACGAACGCGCCTGCTGTATTTATGGATCTTATGAACAGGGTCTGCAAACCCTATCTTGACAAGTTCGTCATAGTATTCATCGACGACATCCTGATTTACTCCAAGAGTCAGGAGGAGCACGAGCAGCATCTTCGTCTTATTTTGGAACTCCTTCGGAAGGAACAGCTGTACGCCAAACTTTCTAAATGCGACTTCTGGCTTCGTGAAGTCCACTTCTTAGGCCACGTAGTGAACAAGGATGGGATCCATGTTGATCCATCCAAGGTAGATTCGATCAGGAACTGGCCTGCACCGCGTACACCGACAGAAATACGCCAATTCTTGGGTCTGGCAGGTTACTACAGACGGTTTATCAAGGATTTCTCGAAGATTGCTCAGCCACTTACGTTACTGACACAGAAGGGTGTTACCTATCGCTGGGGAGAGCCCCAGGAGACCGCTTTTCAGCACCTAAAGGATAGACTTTGCAGTGCACCTATCCTCTCATTGCCAGAGGGCACAGACGACTTCGTGGTTTATTGTGATGCATCCATTCGGGGACTTGGATGTGTGTTAATGCAGCGCGACAAGGTTATCGCTTACGCCTCTCGTCAACTCAAGATTCATGAACGGAACTACACGACGCACGATTTAGAGCTGGGAGCTGTTGTTTTCGCGCTTAAGATATGGCGACACTACCTGTACGGTACCAGGTGCACGATTTACACCGATCACAGGAGTCTCGAGCATATTCTTAAGCAGAAGGATTTGAATATGCGTCAACGACGATGGGTCGAATTACTCAACGACTACGAATGCGCTATCAAGTACCATCCAGGCAAAGCCAATGTTGTGGCTGACGCCCTCAGTCGGAAAGACACTCTACCACGGCGCGTGCGAGCGCTACAGCTTACGATTCAGTCTAGCCTTCCAGCACAGATACGAGATGCCCAGGTAGAGGCATTGAAGCCCGAAAATGTCAAGGCTGAAGCCTTACGCGGCTCACGACAACAGATGGAACAGAAGGCAGACGGCGCCTACTATGTGACGGGGCGTATTTGGGTCCCACTTTATGGCGGTTTACGCAAACTTGTAATGGATGAAGCTCACAAGTCTCGCTATTCGGTACATCCAGGGTCGGATAAAATGTACCACGACATTAGCACTACTTATTGGTGGCCTAGTATGAAGGCCCACATCGCTACGTACGTTGGAAAATGCTTGACCTGTGCGAGAGTCAAGGTCGAGTATCAGAAACCAGCTGGTCTACTTCAGCAGCCTAAGATACCGCAATGGAAATGGGAAGAAATTTCCATGGATTTTGTCACAAGCTTACCTAGATCCCAGCGTGGGAACGATACGATATGGGTAATAGTTGATCGACTCACCAAGTCTGCACACTTCCTACCTATAAAGGAAACAGATAAGTTCTCCACACTCGCAGACGTTTACCTTAAGGAAGTTGTTTCGAGGCACGGAGTGCCCACATCTATCATTTCGGATCGCGATGCACGATTCACGTCAGAACTATGGCAAGCGATGCACAAATCTTTCGGCTCACGGTTAGACATGAGCACAGCATATCACCCTCAGACGGATGGGCAGTCTGAGCGAACGATCCAAACGCTTGAAGACATGCTTCGGGCATGCGTTATCGATTTCGGCAACGGCTGGGAAAAGCATCTCCCTTTGGTGGAGTTCTCGTATAATAATAGCTATCACACCAGCATTCAAGCCGCTCCATTCGAGGCATTGTACGGGCGTAAATGTCGGTCACCACTCTGCTGGGCAGAGGTGGGAGATAGTCAAATTACGGGTCCAGAGATTGTAGTGGACGCCACAGAAAAGATTGCACAAATAAGACAACGCATGGCGGCAGCACGCGACCGTCAGAAAGCCTACGCGGACAAGCGTAGAAAGCCATTGGAATTTGAGGTCGGGGACCGGGTTTTATTGAAAGTCTCACCCTGGAAGGGTGTGGTACGTTTTGGCAAACGGGGCAAACTAAATCCGCGGTATGTCGGACCCTTTGAAATCATAGAAAAGATTGGCAAGGTAGCCTACAAGTTGAACCTACCAGCTGAACTCGGGGCAGTTCACAATGTCTTTCACGTATCGAACTTAAAGAAGTGCCTATCAGATGAAAATCTCATCATTCCTTTTAAGGAACTCACTATCGACGAGCGGTTGCAGTTCGTTGAGGAACCAGTGGAAATCACGGACCGGGATGTGAAGGTCCTCAAACACAAGAGAATCCCTCTTGTTCGAGTTCGTTGGAACTCCAAACGTGGCCCAGAGTACACCTGGGAACGCGAAGACAGGATGACAGAAAAGTACCCCCAGTTATTCGGGAACCAGGCAACCACTACTGAGGCTGAAGCTACTACTTCGGAATTTCGGGACGAAATTCCAGATCAACGGGGGGAGGATGTGACACCCCAAGAAAATCATTGAACAGTACAGTTTACCTAGCTTCCTCAGTAATCGCATTCTAAATTTCGGGACGAAATTTCCAATTAGTTGGGGATAATGTGACAACTCGTACTTTAGACTTACCTTGTATGACGTCGTATGCTTACGTGAACTATATTGTTTATATGAATGCATGATATAAATGTTATGTGCTACATGTGTTACGTATATGTATGAATAATTACAAACAAAACAAACCATATAACACCACTCGACCGCACAAGCCCTTTTGGGTTACACCTTGCAGTTGGACCCTTAGGGATAACCGAATGGGCTCGGCCCACTCCCTCTATGCGCAAACAACTATAGGGATTTGGTTATTTCTCAATTGTTACAACACAACATCAAAAACACACAAAACCCTAGCTAAACTCTCTCTCTCCCTCTCGTTCGCGAACCCAAGACGACAAGCATATTCCCGATCGGACACCATTCTTAATCGGATCACCTCTTCTTAATCGGTTAGTGTTTAATTGTGATTTTGTGATTTAATCGAATGTGTGTTGATCGGATCGTTTGTTAACCGGCCGGATATTGCTTGTATGATAATTGGATAGTTGTTAATCGGCCGGATGATGTCATGATGTTAATATGATTGATCGATTCAGTTAGTATGATTGTTGATTTGATTGCTGTTGAACGATTCGTGTAATGATAACCGGCCGAACAGATTTGCTAATCGGCCGGACATAGATGTTAATCGGCCGTTATGAATTGATATATGTTCGGATGGATCAATGGGATTTGATAAGTCGGTCGGCCGTGTTATGTGTGTGAACGATTCGGTTTGTATAATTGATTGATTGTATTCGATGTTTTGTTATAATAGAATTGCATGATAATGATATAGGGCCGGTTCGATTATATTATTATGCTTGGTCGGATTGAATATTATGATACATGTTCGTACAAATAGCTCATGATTTTGGATTAGGGTTCATAGGGATTTAAGGATAAATTGCCTGTTTGATCTAAACCCATCATGTGTTGAAACGGATTAGTGTTATTGTAAATATGGAAACTTTGGTATGATTGTAACCGATGTGCATATAATCTGGATATGTTAACTATTCGCACACACTAATCTGATAGCACAAGCTAGCTGGACCGCACGAGCAGGAACTGCTAATCCGGACGGATTGGCAATCGCACGAACTGTCAATCCGGACGAATCAACGGTCCGCACGAGCTAAACTGTTCAACCGCACGAACCAACAGTCCGCACGAACTGACTGTCCGCACGGACTGACGAACCAAATGAATCGGACGGATGGTCACCCGCACGGATTGACCATCCGGACGGACTGCTAAATCGCATGAACTGTCACCCGGATGAGTGTCACTCGTACGGATTTCCATCCGGATGGACCAGTGGCCATCCGCACGAAATGTCACCCGCACGGAATGCCCATCCGGACGGATGGGTTACCACTCGCACGATTTGATTAGTTTTGTTTGGGCCATGATTTGTATGCTTGCAACTTGTTTACTCTGTGTAACCCTACGTGCTATACGTGAATCGAACCTGACTTGAATAAATGCATGATAGGACGTGATTGACCATTACTTGCTACCTGTTCACTTGTGTATCTGCCGAGCAAACCAAGGTGAGTTCACACAGCCAAGGCATGGGATTCCCGGGTTGGGAATTGGGTTGGATATGTTGAATGTGGAATGATTACTCGTACTTACGCATTTCTCTAGACTATGGACCATCGTCCTCAGGTTAGTCAGGACACGTTACGTAAAGCCTACGTAACCCAGTATTTGCCATATGTCTCCCGGGTCGGGAGGACACGTTACGTAAAGCCTACGTAACCCAATACCGTCCACTGGCTTCCAGGTCGGAAGGCCACGCTGCGTAAAGCCTACGTAGCCCCCACGCGTACCACTGTCCTCGGGGAAGGGCACGTCACGTAAAGCCTACGTGACCCTGTACGTTTTCCTGTTCTCGGTAAAGAAGAACACATGGTCGGAAGTTAGTCTAGTAAGTACCGTTAATGAGAAGCCCTCATTAGCCAGGATAAACATGGGAAGCCCCCACTAGCTATACTTATGCATGTTATGAACTTACTTTCTGTGAACTCGCTCAACTAGTTTGTTGACTATTTGCTGCATGCCTTGCAGGACCTTAGGTATACTTGGAGCTTGCACCAGAGGAGAGGCGGGTCGTTGTGGACAAGAACTCGTGAATGCTTATTAAACACTTTTACATTCACACATTGATACTTATGAATTGGGTTTTACATTTAATGCTTCCGCTACTTAAACAGTGTTTGGTTTTGAACATCAATTATGTCTTTGAATATTATTAAATGCTATGTTTGATATAATTGGTGGCTTGATCCTGGTCAGTCATGCCTCCAAGCGGTGGTACTCCGCGTGTGGGATTTTGGGGGTGTGACATAAACTACTGTTAAGCCAAAGCACTGATGAAGTTTAAAGGCTGAAGCTCAATCTACTGACGGAATCCAAGTACTGCTGAAGAGATAAAGCACTGCCCATTCAAGGCCTGATCATCCTTTGAAGGAAGCACTGTTGCTCAAACAACAGTGGTTGACTACATCAGTGGAATTAAGAGTCAGTATTTATACATCAGTGTTTAGAATGTAATCAGTGTCTGTATGGTTAGTAGTTGTAGAACAGTAGATAGAGTTTGTTAGTCTGTTAGATGTCACTTTCATGGTAACGTCAGCTGAGATGCCTCAGTGGTTTGGATTGCCTATAAATGGAGCAGTACTCTGTAGTGTTACATTTGATTGTTTTGGGTGAGTCCTTCTCCTCAATTCAATCCTTTCATCTTGTGCAACCAACCCTGGAGTATCAGGCTGAGGGGGAGCTTAGTTTTGTAAGCATGCTTTGTAATCTTTTGACTTAATTGTAATCATTCAGCTTGAAGTAAAGCAAGTGTTTATCAAAACTATTTTCTCTTTTGATTGTGATTATAAAGTTTGTTATTCATTTCCGCTGCACTTAAACTATGTTCATTTCGGTTGATTTGTTCAAATTATACAAACAAACATATTCATGATAGCCTCCGATCCTAACAACCTAGATCTAACCGAAGCCGCGAGGAAGAGATTTTTTCCAAATTCATGAGTTAGAGGAACTTAGGGATGCGACATACGCACATTCATGGAGCATTAAAGAGAAAACTAAGGCATTGCACGATAGGAAACTTAAGGAGTTGAAAGAGTTTAAAAAGGGACATAAAGTGCTTGTTTACAACTCCTGGTTGAAGGATTTTGGTGGGAGGTTGAAATCGAAATGGTTGAGACCGCACGTGGTAAGTGAGGTTTTCCAGTATGGCACAATTGAGTTACCAATAAGGCCGATGGAGCCACGTGGAAGGTAAATGGCCATCGTTTAAAGCATTACTTAGGGGAACCGTAAGACTCGAATGAGATGGAGGTAACTCATCTCGAAATCCCACCTGTAGCACCTGAAAAGAGCCTTGAGTGAAAACTCAAGTGTAGAGTTTGTACCGTTTGTATCAAGTCTTTATTTTGAGTCTTGTCGTTTCTAATGGTAGTTTTTGTAGATTTTCGGTCTCGTGTTTTGTGTCTTTGAGTCTTGTGTAGGAAATCATTACTGATGAGGAGTGAAAATTCAAGAGAAAACGGAGTTCCAGGTATGTCCCAGTGTTAGAAAATATTTGGGATGGGATTTTGGTAGGTTTGGTAAAGTTAGAAAAATTTTCTAAGGCATGAAAGCCTCCAAACTTCGAAAAATTTCTGTGAAAAGTGGCCCTTGGCGTCACGCGACCATAATCCCATATCACCGTCGCGCAGCGCCAGGCCCCCCATAATTCGAACCTTTTCACACTTTACCTGCTGCGTCACGCGATCCTTTATTCAAATCACCATCGCTTAGCCCGATGGCCTTCTTATTCGCGTATACCTTCAGTTTTTCCCCAAGTCAGCTTCAAACACTCAAAACCCTAACATATGAGAGATTCGCCGTAAACACCACCTAACCACCAGTTCAGCCACCAAGAGCCACCATTCAACCACCATTTTCACCCAACCCCATCACCCATTTCACTTCCCCATCATTACCCACCGTCAATTTCACCGATTTATCCGCACATTCACCTACACTACGGGGTTTGCTCTTCAAGTTCAAAGCTTGCACTTTTATCTTATTCAGTCGCGAATCAGGCAAGATTTCTTGTGATGTTTCTGTTTAATCTTTCTTTCTTAGTGTCAGTGAGTCTAGGTTTGCTTATTAGGTGTTGGTTTTGTCGGGTCTTGTTTGAGCCTTAGTTTAAGTGTTACTCTAGTGTTTAAAGGTTGTGGATGGCATGGTTTGGGAATATTGCGTACATGGAATTGGATTGTTATTGCCGAATTGTTATAAGCCTAACTTGCGTTTTGAGTTCAAGAGTTCACCGGTTAAAACTCCTTTTACTAGGAGGACTTTTTCGACTTAAAATTCTAGTTTCAACAAAAAAGTTTTCAACTTTAAGCAAGTTAGGACTCAATGTCCGTGTTGGTAGGCACTTGGGTTTAATTGGGACAATTAAGTGTCTGGAGGAGGTAGTGTACATTGATTCTTGTACCATGTTCCGGTCTTAGTTAGTTAGTGGTTTGCATTTTGGTCATGGGTTTACTTATATGCCTGTTCAAGTACAAGACAACTAGCCCTACTCAATCTCCATTCGAGCGAGTTTCGGTCTACAACTTATGCTTTTGTAAACGGTAACCCAACTTTTTCCTAAACTTTATTTTTGAATTCAGCCGTGAACGTAAATTCTATACGGCCGTTTCCAATTTGAAAAAAATTTCAGAAATACAAAAAAAAAAAAAAATTAAGAAAACCAAAAAGAGTTTTTGATTACTAACTTGTTACCTGTTTTTCTTTGTTTAACATCGTTTATGCAGAGATGTCAGGTGCAGGTAGCTCGAGTGGTGCTGGAGGGAAGCGAAGAAGAGGGCCACCAGCACGTCCACGAGGGGACCCGGCCCAAAAGGTCAATAATCCGAACCCGGAATATAGAAGAATTAAATATCATGAGCAAGAAAGAATTCCTTTATGTCGGGTTACGAGGATGGTAGATCATCCACTTCTACAGTTTCAGATAGGCACAAAAGAAAGAAGTTTGTTAAGTTAAATGATACGGAACTTTTGGAGTATCGAACTATAGATTGGGACTGGTTGGGAAGTATTGGTGAGCGAGAGAAGATAGAGATTTGTTGGGACCTAGGCTGAGAACTGCGGTTGATTGCTATTGGGATCAATATGAAGAGTTGGTTTTAGAGTTCCATTCCACCTTCAGACATAAGGAGGGTGCTTTTGCTGAGAGAAACGCGGTTTCGTTCAGTCTGGGTAGGATGGTGCATGAGTTGACCATCCCGCAGTTTGCAGTGGCTAGTGGGTTCTATACGAAGGAGGAGGTAGTTACCCCCCGAGTTCTTGACCAGTTTGAGGGGCGTGTATCAGACACCAAGGGATATGAGATTGGGTAGTAGAGATCTAGCGAGATTCTGGTCTACCATTTCTGATTTTCTGTTTGCCGGTACTAATTTGATTACATCGGTCTAGGATCATGCTTATAGGTATTTGTCGAAGATATTCTCTACCACTCTGGTTGGTAGGAAGTCGGGTGAGAGCATGGCGAATTGGACGGATCTTTTCATCTTGATGTGCATGGTAGAGGGGAGGAACATGAATTTAGCTAGTGTCTTGGCATGGTCATTCACGAGGACTCGTGGAGGGGGAAACAGGGCTGCTTTGGACATGGATCCATACATCACTAGGATTACACAGAATTTAAAAGTGTTTACTAAGTATAACCCGACACATCTATATCAGGGCCCGTCTTCGGTCTTCTTTGGGATTAGAGACTTGTAGTTGGCAGGTATTTTGACTTGGATAGAGCCTATTACTTGGGAACCCGTTAGGCATAGGACTCAGGTTCAACCACCAGAGGGTCATCCAGCAGAGGATGTTATGCATGCTACTATCCTGACTCATAGGCAGAGACCACGCCAGCGACACGAGATCCTGACACCTCAGTACCTGAGGCGTCAGCCACCACCGGGCCCACTCACATTAGAGTCTCTATATGATAGAATTGATTAAGGGATTGGAGCGATACTAACCAGCTAGGATAGGCAGGACGATGCACTCAGGTACATGATGAGTCGCATGAGTATGGGTATTCCTAATTTCCTTTAGCTAATTCAGACCCGTGTCAGTTTGGTGGGTCGACCGGTCAGGTTGGGTCGAGTGGTCAGGGTGGTTCACGTCAGACAGCTGGATATGGATATGGTCCGGGTTATGGTTCGAGTTAGTATGGGTACGTGGATCCTACGCCTGACTTCCTAGTGTATGAGCATGGTGAGGATGAGAGTGAAGAGGAGAGCGAGGATGACGAGGATTAGTGTGGGGTGGATGGAAGACACAGTAGGAACTTAATGGAGTATCTTTTATGTTTTTTTATGTTGTTTTTGTCTTCCATGGTCTGTACTTGTATTTGATATTTGAACTTATGGTTAGGATGGTACGGTGGTGATGGATGTTTTGAGACACTTATTATCTATCTATTATGTTTGTTTTGTATTTATGTTTGGTTTGATAAATATGGTGATTGTTGCCGCTTCCATTCGCGTGTGAGATTAGGAATTGTTTGCTGAGGTGTTCGGATTGGAGGGCATATGTGGAATTGACTGACACATTGACAGTCTCGCATATCAGCTAAGTCGTTTCCACTGTATTTTGTATATTTTTTAGTATTTATTTTAGTTTAGTTTTGAGTCGTGTTCTATGCCTGCATTAGGGACAATGCAAACTTTAAGTGTGGGGATGGGATATTGAGTCGTAGTGTTAGTTTGAGTCATAAAAAAATCAAAATTCAAAAAAAAATTGAAAAATTAGAAAATTTCCTTGATTTAGAGTTTGCAAATAAATGTGGAAAATGATAGAAAAATCGAGTATGTTCGGTTCTCAAATAATAATAATATGAGTTAATAAGTTGAGCATGTGTCTAGTTTGGGATATGTGGGTAGGCTCTTCCGGTTTTTAGGTTCCTTTGAGCTAAAATACATAATATGTTAGGATACTAGTGGGTACTCATCTAGGAGAAATAGAGAAGCCGAAACTGCTAATAAGAGTATAAAGAATACCGTTATAAGCTAAAAGTCTTAAAATTTTTGGTCAAATTGAAAAAAAAAATTGTGCAACATTGAATATTGAGCTAGATTGAATAAAAACGAGGCCTATGTTATCTTTGTTGGGGATGGTGACTTTCATTTAGATTGCCTATAGGTTGAGCTAAAAGAAAAAAAATGCTAAAATGTCGAAGCTCACGTTGTCGCTCTCGGGGATGGTGACTCTAGTTGAGACAGCCTCTAGGTTAGGTATGCATAAAATCTAAAGCTCATGACAAGAAAAAAAAGAAAGGAAAAAATGTTTGATTTTGAAATTCTTTGAGTTTTGATATAAAACGGTTAGGAAATCGCCAATTGGTTGTTCCTTTTATTTCATAAGCTTGAGGCGGGATTAGGTGGAACTGTGACTCTCTAGTGTGAGACCCTAGGTTGACTAACCGAACTTGAACATAAATAAACATGATAAGGGCCTAGGAACTAGTGTTGAGTTTAAGTGGATCGTATACCCGCAATCATGAGTTAACACGTGCTTGGTTTTTAATAAAATAATCTGAATTTTGAGATCAAATATTACTTTGACTATGATTCCGTAGCATATATCTTTTTCAGGGACGAAAAAACGAGTATGTGTGGGGATATTTGATGTAATGAAAAATACATCTATTCATCATGTATAGTTTGTATAGTTTTCGTTTCGTTTGTGTGGGTTTTTAGTTTAGAATTAGCTACTATTGATAGATGTGTGAATTGCAGGTCTCGGTTGTTGAAAGTGTTGAAGAACGATGAAAAAATGCAGAAAATATACTAAGTGAGAAGTATTAACGAGAACCGGGTGAAACACAGCTGAATAGAACTGAAAAAAACGAAGAATGCTGGAAAATCCACTCGTCGTGTCACGCAACCACAATTAGGAAAGTCCTTCGTGTAATGCGGAGCCATTTAAATATAATAAATGAAATGAAGACGCCGCGCTACGAGACCATGAAGAGAAGTCCCCTTCGCATGAGGCGAAGGGTTTGTTTTCGCAAAATGTTTCGGGGTTGGAGCTGGATACTTGCATAGAAACATATAAATACCTCATTATAAACAGGTCCTACCCTAGTTACGAATTTGCAACATCTTGGGCGAAATCTTGGACGAATTTGGAGTGTTTTTAGAGACTTTGAAGCATCGGTTGAAGGTTGGAAGCTTGAGGAAACATCTGGGTCACGATTTAATCATCCGATTCACTTGTTCTTTACTTTCGATTATCAATCATGTTTTCTTTCTTTGAAAATACTTTCGTTTTGTGTTTGATCATGAATATGTTAGGCTAAGCTCTTTAAACTGCCTAGATTGGATGAATGGATTAGTAAAGTTTTGATTTTTATGGATGTTTGATTATACATGGATTGTTTATGAAAGTAGTCAACTTGATTATTGATTCGATGTGTATGCATGCTTAGTTTTATTTAATTGTCGTTTATTGCTTCGTATGATTCTTGGTGGATGTCTTTCACATAGTAGGTTCATGCTAGATTATAATTTTATATTGTAATCTTTTGGGTTAATTGGCCAATATACCTTAGAAGCGATAATTGATAATTAGATAGGTCTAAGTGTTCTACTAATCTCAAAAGCTGAGAGGTTTGAGGTTATTGTTAGATCTAAGTTGATAAATTGCTAGGTAGGGTCTTCGTGAGGAGTCTGAGCTAGTTTCCTTGTCAAACGTTGTCTATCAAGTTGAGTCAAGAACCCAAGTTTATCCTAGGTTTATAACCCGTGAGGGAGTATATCAAATTAGGGTACTTCTATAAAACCACTTAGATAACCCGCGAGGGAGTCTAGACTAACCGGTGTCCATAACAGCCTTTAGAGCTCCATAAGTGTCTTTCAAAGAATGGTCGGGGGTCCTGCTCGGTGTCTCGATAGGTTTAACATTAAACGATCTCGGTTCCATAGTAACAAACATCCCAATAAATCATCACTAGTACAATCCAGGATTCCAGTTGTAGGATCGTTGTAAGACCCAAACGAGTCGTTCAGAAGGGATCTCGTCCAATACGAAAGGCAGAATCAGACGTATCGGAGTTATTTCAGCTTATTTGCACACATAATCACTTTAATTGTCTCTTGTATTAATATCAGATTGTTTTACAATGCTGGAGACACTTCGGCAGAGCTTCGCTACCAGAAACCAAACGTTACCAATGAAATGATCAAGTCCACTATTTATAGACAGTCCATTTCGCTTGAAACTGACACATACGAGTTGGCCACTTCGTGTGAACTGGCCAGTTCGCATGAACTGGTCACTTCGCATGAAACTTCTGTTTCAGCTCAGTTTCCTGTTTCGTTTATACTACGTGACTTAATCTATCAAACCTATTACAAGACTCGATACAAGATGAAGTTGACAGACATATGCACTAACAGATCGTTGTGAGACCCAAACGAGTCATTCAGAAGAGATCTCGTCTAATACGAAAGGCGGAATCAAATGTATCGGAGTTATTTCAACTGATTTGCACACAGAATCACTTGAATTGTCTCTTGTATTGATATCAGATTGTTTTACAATGCTGGAGACACTTCGGCAGAGCTTCGCTACCGGAAACCAAACGTTACCAATGAAATGATTAAGTCCACTATTTATAGACAGTCCACTTTGCTTGAAACTGACTCATACGAGTTGGCCACTTCGTGCGAACTGGCCAGTTCGCATGAACTGGTCACTTCGCATGAAACTTCTGTTTCAGCTCAGTTTCCTGTTTCGTTATACTGCGTGACTTAATCTATCAAACCTATTACAAGACTCGATACAAGACGAAGTCGACAGAAACATGCACCAACAGACTCCCCCTTGGATGTTGATGAAGTCTTCGGTGTCGAGTCTTCAGTATGACGAGTATTCAGTCTTTATCAGTCTTCTCGCTCTTTCCAATGTGTCTGACATTGTAAGCATCCTTCAATCTTTATCTTCTCTTCTATCTTTCTCTTACTCTCCTCAGCATTAGCAGCTGGCATGTACGGCAGGATTTGAAACTGGCTCTCCTATCTTCAGACTCCCCTTTTGCTAGCAGACTCCCCCTTAAGTTGTTCCGGGATCGCAATCTGACATAGCTCTCGTTCTAAGATCATGTCCTGGCTCAAACTCTGCTCAGGCTTTATGCGGAAAGTCTTCAGGAATCGAAACCTATCTTACCTGTACATCCTCTACCCAGAACATAAGTTTTTCATATATAACAATTTTAACTTCTGCTTAACCACTTGTAATCAAAACATTCAAATTTATAAACCATTTGGTAAATATCATTCATCAACAATAGTTATATCAAGTTCAAATTAATGACTTTGATTAACTAATTAGTAAAATCATTCTCAAAACATCATTTTTCTTCAAACACACTCTCCCAACCCACTTTTGTTCATCATGTTTAGCACTTGGAATTTTGAAAATCAGCTATCAACATCAGTTGTCGAAAATAAGATGAAATGAAATCTTTTTGATTTTTCAAAAATTTATGCTAAAACACAATCTTTTTGGGTTTTTGTCTTTAATGAAACGCAGTAAAGAAATATTTACAGACAATATTTTTGTGAGTTTGTGTAAGAGGATCATATCAGTTTTTGAGACAAATCACTAACACCGTTGACCTTTTTAGACTTTAAGTTCTAAACAATTCACTTAGATTGTCAGTATACTGATCCACTTAAATTTTCACACAAAGTTCAATTGTTTCGAGATACGAGATTAGTGTTTTAAGTACTAAACTTATTCGCTTGTCCCACCTCAGAATATACTCCTGTATCCAAACTTCTATATTCAGTCTTACAGGTGAGTGTACACTAATGGTATCTGTAAACGGGTAATGCGAGACCATGAGAGCTCAGGTTAGAACTTCCGTTCAGACAAAGAGACGATGGCTCGACTTTAGGTGTCTCCCGTTTGGGGATCTTTTCTTCAACAGCACATGATTAGCATTTTTCAATGTTTCATCATTTTTTATGCTGAGGGTAAGCTTTAAGATTAAAGCAATGCAAAGTATTATACGAGGACTAGGCTATTGCTTCCGCAAAATCAAAACTCCTGGTATAATACCCCAGATATCATCACTGTGACAACTCGTATTTCGAACCTACTTTTGTGTAATCGTTACGTGATTATGTGAACTCTATTTGAATAACATGTTATACGTGCCTTGTGTGAAATTGTGAATGTTTGTTTATATGTTGCATGATCCGATCGTACATGACCCACTCGACTACACAAGCCCATTCGGTTTACACACACCCGACTCGAGACCAAGAGGGCAAGCCGGTAAAGGGTTCGGCCCACTTCCCTTGATTCGCAAACACATACCCATTAGGGGTTTAGATTTTCATTTACTTGCCAAACATCCTCACACACACAAACCCTAGAACACACTCTCTCTCTCGATCGGAACCAAAGGCAGCCCAACATCCCTTTCCATCGAAGCTTTTGGATTCGGATCATCCTCTTCTCATCTCGGTTAGTATTAAGTTCGTCGATTGCATGTGTAATATATATGATTATGAGATGATATTGTTATCTATCGGATTACATGATCTAGGGTTCTTGTTAGCATGATTTATTATGTTGTTGATTCTTAGTGTTCATGAAATCGGCTGCATGTATGATTAAATCGGATTGGTAATATGCTAATCGGTTCGAATGTGTGCTTGTTAATCGGCTGTGATATTATGACTTGTGATTGTGATTTAGGTTGCATGATAGTCAAATGATTCGGTTAATGTTTGTATGATGATCCGATTGTTTGTTCTTGATGATGATGATATGAATGTTCATAATTATCGAGTAATAGCTGATTTGATCTGATTATGAAACTGCTAAATTTGTTGACTGATTTTACGGAACTAATTGAGCTGCTAATAAGGAAACTGTTACAATCTGCTAGTCTCGACATGGATTGCGAGTCGAGAACACCTAGTCTCGACTCGGGACCTCATCACCGACACAAAACAGAACAACCCGAGACCCGTATTGCGAGTCCTGTTGCGACTCGAGACCCGACCCGAGACCACCTAGTCTCGAGTGATATATGCACCAGTCGAGACCTCCTTTGTTGCGACTCGAGACCCCGAAACCAGTACACCTCGAGACCGACTAGTCTCGACTCGAAATCGTTAGTCTCGACTCGAGACCGTGAGCACTTGAACACTATTGGACTTTCACTGTACGAGCCCAACTGATTGGGCCGGATACTTGGACTTGTTACGTGATTGCTATTAAACTGCTACGAATACTTGTGCATGCCATGTCTATACTTGTGTACAATACGTGTAGGGTATACGTGTTATACTTGAATACGAACCTGACTTGTATGATAACCATGCTAGGACGTGGTTGATCACTATATAGCTTAACCGAACTTTGTATATCTGCCGAGCAAACCAAGGTGAGTTCACACAGCCAAGGCATGGGATTCCCGAGTTAGGAATTGGGTTGGAATATTTGAAATGGATAATTACTCGTACTTACGCTATTGCTAGACTATAGACCATCGTCCTCAGGTTAGTCAGGACACTTACGTAAAACCTACGTAAACTAGTATCTACCATTGTCTCCCGGGTCAGGAGGACACTTACGTAAAACCTACGTAAACTTATACCTACTACTGTCTTCCGGGTCGGAAGGACACTTACGTAAATCCTACGTAAACCCCACACGTACCACTGTCCTCGAGGAAGGGCACTCACGTAAATCCTACTTGACCTTGTACGTATTCTTGTTCTCGGATTAAGAAGAACACATGGTTGCAAATAGTCTAGTAAGTACAAATATGGGAAGCCCCATTAGTAAGGATAAACGTGGGAATCCCCCACTAGTAATAAATATGACCATGGGGAAACCCCCACTATTAGTACATACATGCATGGGAAGCCCCCCACTAGATGAACATACGATTTGTTATTTTGAACTTACTTTCTGTGAACTCGCTCAACTAGTTGTTAACTCTCTGCTGCATGCCTTGCAAGACCTTAGGTACTTATGGAGCTTGCACAAGGAGGAGCAGGTCGTTGTGGGCAATGGATCGTGAATTCTTGCTAAACACTTATGACATTTCATACATTATTATTTATGTTGGGTTTTACTTACATGCTTCCGCTACTTAAACAAAGTTTGGTTTGAACATCAATCGTATTGAATTGGGTTTTATGAATTACTTTAATTATTTACGCTATGTTCATTATGATTGATGGCTTGATCCTGGTCAGTCACGCTCCCAAGCGGTGACACTCCGCAGGTGGATTTTGGGGGTGTGACAGATTGGTATCAGAGCCATTGGTTATAGAGAACTAGGTTTTAATATGGAAAAACGTTTTATTAAAACCAGACTATAACCAGAACAGTGCTCTCAACGATCCACAACGACGCTTCGCTCCACGTGCAAGACTCAACATCCTAGGTAATATGGTTTATGTTTATATTGCCTACTTGCTAGATTACATAGAACTTTGCTCGTAGTATGCTTAGATACACATGACACTATTACATGAGAATACCTATGTGCTTACACTCTTCTGTCATCGCACTACTCACGAACCATTCTTACTTATGCTACTTTTACTATGAAGATCATGTCTGGACGTGTTAACATGACTCAAGCCCAGTTGACGGCCCTCATTAACGAATAAGTTGCTGCGGCACTTGCAGCCGCACAAGCAGGAGGTATATCCTGTAGTTATAACTCACACTAGGATCTTTAGGTCCTACACTCCTAAACCAACTCTTGTGTTTAACTTTGCCCTATTCGTAGATAATAGGTTAACACGCCCCACAACCTGTCTGTACTTTCAAGAACTTCATGGACTGTCGTCCAAGCACGTTCAGTGGCACGGAGGGAGCAGTTGGACTCCTTCATTGGTTCGAAAAGCTAGAGTCTGTATTCGAGATGTGTGAATGCCCTGAGGCTCACAGGGTCAAGTACGCCACTGGTACTTTGGAAGGAATCGCGCTAACTTGGTGGAACGCGCAAGTACAGATCCTAGGGTTGGCAGCTGCTAACGCCACCCCTTGGAATGATTTCAAGGAACTTATCAAGAGGGAATATTGCACGCGGGATGACATCCACAAGTTGGAGGTGGAACTGTATCACTTGAAAATGACGGGGTCGGAAATCGAAGCTTACACGAAACGGTCGAACGAACTGGCCATCTTGTGTCCAACCATGGTGGACCCTCCGATCAAGCGCATTGAGTTATACCTCAAGGGACTAGCGCCAGAGATTCAGAGCCACGTGACATCGGCTAATCTCAACAACATCCAGGATATTCAGCGACTCGCTCATCGCCTCACTGATCAGGCAGTGGATCAGGACAAGCTACCGAAACGTATCAGCGCTACTACTGCTACCACATCAGCCGCTACTCCTGCTACCCCCAGTGACAACAAAAGAAAGTAGGATGGGGATTCTAGCAGAGGTTCAGCAACAGTTCAGTCGCAAGCTCAGCAACAGAAGACTGATCACTACCAGAGTCCTAGTCAGCAGTCTTCTGGTAGTCGTGGACAGAAAAGATATCAAGGTTTTCACCCCAAGTGTCACAACTGTAACAAGCATCACAGTGGCCAGTGCAACAAGGGTCGTTGTCAGAGGTGCCTCAAGATGGGTCACGAGGCCAAAGACTGTAGGAGTCCACGGCCTGCGAATCAGAACCAGCAACTGCAATTACCAGCTCCCCAAAACCCGCAACAGCAACAATAGCGGGGCAACAAAGGATGTTTTCAGTGTGGGGCTGAAGGTCATTTCAAGCGTGATTGACCCCAGTTAAACCAGAACCATAATCGCAACAACAACAACCAGGGCAACGGGAACAACAATAACAACAACAACAACAACAACAGGGGAAACAACAACGACAATGAAGCTAGGGGTCGTGCTTTTGTGCTGGGCCGAGGTGATGCAATGAATGACCCCAATGTGGTTATGGGTAAGTTTCTTCTTGACAATATATATGTTACTGTTTTGTTTGATTCGGGTGCGGATACAAGTTATATATCGTTGAAAGTCAGTAAATTGTTAAAACGTGCACCAACACTCTTAACCACCAAACATGTAGTAGAATTAGCTAATGGTAAGAGTCTAGAAGCCACGCAAGTAGTCAGGGGTTGTAGTATTGTCTTAGCCGGTCAAGCTTTCGCGATCGATCTTATTCCCATAGTCTTGGGAAGCTTCGATATCGTTATCGGGATGGGTTGGTTATCCCAACATCAGGCAGAAATCTTATGCAGCGAGAAGATCATTCGTATTCCCCGTCCTGGTCAAGAACCTCTCGAAGTTCAAGGCGACAAGAGTGGTGCTGTGGTTGGCATCATCTCTTTCTTGAAGGCTCAGAAATGTTTGCGTAAGGGTCACACCGCTATTTTGGCACTCGTTACTGACGCATCAGTGAAAGAAAAGAAGTTGGAGGATATTCCAGTAGTACGCGACTTCCCTCAGGTGTTTCCTGAAGATTTACCTGGTCTACCGCCTCATCGTCAGGTCGAATTTCAAATCGAGCTCGCTCCAGGAGTAGCACCCATAGCTCGAGCACCATATCGTTTAGCTCCAACTGAACTGGAAGAACTGTCAAAGCAGCTACAAGAGCTCTTGGAAAAGGGCTTTATTCGTCCAAGCTCTTCGCCTTGGGGAGCTCCAGTGTTATTCGTGAAAAAGAAGGACGGTACCTTCAGGATGTGCATAGACTATCGGGAACTCAACAAGGTGACGGTGAAGAACCGTTATCCTCTTCCGCGTATAGACGACTTGTTCGACCAGTTGCAAGGGTCGAGCTACTATTCCAAGATTGATCTAAGGTCGGGTTATCATCAGTTGAGAGTCTGGGATGAGGACGTCTCCAAAACAGCTTTCAGAACTCGCTACGGTCACTACGAGTTTCTTGTCATGCCATTCGGGTTAACGAACGCGCCTGCCGTATTTATGGATCTTATGAACAGGGTGTGCGAACCCTACTTAGACAAGTTTGTGATTGTTTTCATTGACGACATCCTGATCTACTCCAAGAGTCAGGAGGAACACGAGCAGCACTTACGACTTTTTTTGGAACTCCTACGAAAGGAACAACTATACGCCAAATTTTCGAAATGTGACTTCTGGCTTCGTGAAGTCCACTTTCTAGGCCATGTGGTAAACAAGGATGGGATCCATGTCGATCCATCCAAGGTAGATTCGATCAGGAACTGGCCTGCACCGCGCACACCAACGGAAATACGCCAATTCTTGGGTTTGGCGGGGTACTACAGACGATTCATCAAAGACTTTTCAAAGATTGCACAGCCGCTTACACTACTGACACAGAAGGGTGTCACCTACCGTTGGGGTAATACTCAGGAAACTGCTTTTCAGCACTTAAAGGATAGACTTTGCAGTGCACCTATCCTCTCATTGCCAGAGGGCACAGACGATTTCGTGGTTTATTGTGATGCATCCATCCAGGGTCTTGGATGTGTGTTAATGCAGCGTGACAAGGTCATTGCTTACGCTTCGCGCCAACTTAAGGTTCACGAACGAAACTACACGACGCACGATTTAGAGCTAGGAGCTGTTGTTTTCGCGCTAAAGATATGGCGACACTACCTATACGGTACCAAGTGCACTATCTACACCGATCACAGGAGTCTCGAGCATATCTTCAAGCAGAAGGAATTGAATATGCGTTAGCGAAGATGGGTTGAACTTTTGAACGATTACGAATGCGCCATTAAGTACCATCCAGGCAAGGCCAATGTTGTGGCTGACGCCCTCAGTCGGAAAGACACTACACCTAGACGCGTACGAGCTTTGCAGCTCACTATTCAGTCCAGTCTTCCTGCACAGATACGAACTGCTCAGATAGAAGCATTGAAACCCGAAAACGTCAAGACTGAAGCCTTACGCGGCTCAAGGCAACGAATGGAACAAAAGGAAGACGGCGCCTACTATGTAACGGGGCGTATTTGGGTCCCACTATATGGCGGATTACGGGAACTTGTGATGGAAGAAGCACACAAGTCTCGCTACTCGGTACATCCAGGGTCGGATAAAATGTACCACGATCTCAAAACAACATACTGGTGGCCTAGCATGAAAGCCCACATCGCTACTTACGTCGGCAAGTGTTTGACATGTGCAAAAGTCAAAGTGGAGTATCAGAAACCAGCGGGCCTACTTCAGCAACCCAAGATACCGCAATGGAAATGGGAAGAAATTTCCATGGATTTTGTTACAGGCCTACCCAGATCCAAGCGTGGGAATGATACTATATGGGTGATCGTGGATCGACTCACCAAGTCTGCACACTTCCTGGCTATAAAGGAAACGGATAAGTTCTCCACTCTTGCAGACGTTTATCTTAAAGAAGTTGTTTCGAGGCACGGGGTGCCCACCTCTATCATTTCGGATCGGGATGCACGATTCACGTCAGAGCTATGGCAAGCGATGCACAAATCTTTTGGCTCACGGTTAGACATGAGCACAGCATATCATCCTCAGACAAATGGGCAGTCTGAGCGAACGATCCAGACTCTTGAAGACATGCTTCGGGCATGTGTTATTGATTTCGGCAACGGCTGGAAAAAGCATCTTCCTTTGGTGGAGTTTTCGTATAATAACAGCTATCATACCAGCATTCAAGCCGCTCCATTCGAGGCATTGTACGGGCGCAAATGCCGGTCACCTCTCTGTTGGGCAGAGGTGGGGGATAGTCAGATCACGGGTCCAGAGATTGTAGTGGACGCCACAGAAAAGATTGCGCAAATACGGCAACGTATGGCAGCAGCTCGCGACCGTCAGAAAAGCTACGCGGATAAGCGTAGGAAACCATTGGAATTTCAGGTCGGGGACCGGGTTTTACTTAAAGTCTCACCCTGGAGGGGTGTGGTACGTTTTGGCAAACGGGGCAAACTAAATCCGCGGTATGTCGGACCATTCGAGATTATAGAGAAAATAGGCAAAGTAGCCTACAGACTGAACCTACCAGCTGAACTCGGGCCAGTTCACAACGTTTTCCACGTGTCGAATCTGAAGAAATGCTTGTCAGATGAGACCCTCATAACTCCATTGAAAGAGCTCACTATCGACGAACAGTTGCACTTCGTCGAGGAACCAGTTGAAATCACGGACTGGCATGTTAAGGTCCTCAAGCACAAGAGAATCCCTCTTGTTCGAGTTCGTTGGAACTCCCGTCGCGGCCCAGAGTTCACCTGGGAACGCGAAGATCAGATGAAAGAGAAGTACCCCCAATTGTTCACGAACAGTACAACCACTACTGAGGCTGAAGCTACCACGGAATTTCGGGACGAAATTCCAGATCAACGGGGGGAGGATGTGACACCCCAGGAAAACCAGTAAACGATACAACTTACCTAGCTTCCTCAGTGAGTACGTACCAAATTTCGGGACGAAATTTCTTTTAAGTTGGGGATAATGTGACAACTCGTATTTCGAACCTACTTTTGTGTAATCGTTACGTGATTATGTGAACTCTATTTGAATAACATGTTATACGTGCCTTGTGTGAAATTGTGAATGTTTGTTTATATGTTGCATGATCCGATCGTACATGACCCACTCGACTACACAAGCCCATTCGGTTTACACACACCCGACTCGAGACCAAGAGGGCAAGCCGGTAAAGGGTTCGGCCCACTTCCCTTGATTCGCAAACACATACCCATTAGGGGTTTAGATTTTCATTTACTTGCCAAACATCCTCACACACACAAACCCTAGAACACACTCTCTCTCTCTCTCTCGATCGGAACCAAAGGCAACCGAACATCCCTTTCCATCGAAGCTTTTGGATTCGGATCATCCTCTTCTCATCTCGGTTAGTATTAAGTTCGTCGATTGCATGTGTAATATGTATGATTATGAGATGATATTGTTATCTATCGGATTACATGATCTAGGGTTCTTGTTAGCATGATTTATTATGTTGTTGATTCTTAGTGTTCATGAAATCGGCTGCATGTATGATTAAATCGGATTGGTAATATGCTAATCGGCTCGAATGTGTGCTTGTTAATCGGCTGTGATATTATGACTTGTGATTGTGATTTAGGTTGCATGATAGTCAAATAATTCGGTTTATGTTTGTATGATGATCCGATTGTTGTTTGTTCTTGATGATGATGATATGAATGTTCATAATTATCGAGTAATAGCTGATTTGATCTGATTATGAAACTGCTAAATTTGTTGACTGATTTTACGGAACTAATTGAGCTGCTAATAAGGAAACTGTTATAATCTGCTAGTCTCGACATGGATTGCGAGTCGAGAACACCTAGTCTCGACTCGGGACCTCATCACCGACATAAAACAGAACAACCCGAGACCCGTATTGCGAGTCCTGTTGCGACTCGAGACCCGACCCGAGACCACCTAGTCTCGAGTGATATATGCACCAGTCGAGACCTCCTTTGTTGCGACTCGAGACCCCGAAACCAGTACACCTCGAGACCAACTAGTCTCGACTCGAGACCGTGAGCACTTGAACACTATTGGACTTTCACTGTACGAGCCCAACTGATTGGGCCGGATACTTGGACTTGTTACGTGATTGCTATTAAACTGCTACGAATACTTGTGCATGCCATGTCTATACTTGTGTACAATACGTGTAGGATATACGTGTTATACTTGAATACGAACCTGACTTGTATGATAACCATGCTAGGACGTGGTTGATCACTATATAGCTTAACCGAACTTTATATATCTGCCGAGCAAACCAAGGTGAGTTCACACAGCCAAGGCATGGGATTCCTGAGTTGGGAATTGGGTTGGAATATTTGAAATGGATAATCACTCGTACTTACGCTATTGCTAGACTATAGACCATCGTCCTCAGGTTAGTCAGGACATTTACGTAAAACCTACGTAAACTAGTATCTACCATTGTCTCCCGGGTCGGGAGGACACTTACGTAAAACCTACGTAAACTTATACCTACTACTGTCTTCCGAGTCGGAAGGACACTTACGTAAATCCTACGTAAACCCCACACGTACCACTGTCCTCGGGGAAGGGCACTCACGTAAATCCTACGTGACCTTGTACGTATTCTTGTTCTCGGATTAAGAAGAACACATGGTTGCAAATAGTCTAGTAAGTACAAATATGGGAAGCCCCATTAGTAAGGATAAACGTGGGAATCCCCCACTAGTAATAAATATGACCATGGGGAAACCCCCACTATTAGTACATACATGCATGGGAAGCCCCTCACTAGATGAACATACGATTTGTTATTTTGAACTTACTTTCTGTGAACTCGCTCAACTAGTTGTTGACTCTCTGCTGCATGCCTTGCAGGACCTTAGGTACTTATGGAGCTTGCACAAGGAGGAGCAGGTCGTTGTGGGCAATGGATCGTGAATGCTTGCTAAACACTTATGACATTTCATACATTATTATTTATGTTGGGTTTTACTTACATGCTTCCGCTACTTAAACAAAGTTTGCTTTGAACATCAATCGTATTGAATTGGGTTTTATGAATTACTTTAATTATTTACGCTATGTTTATTATGATTGATGGCTTGATCCTGGTCAGTCACGCTCCCAAGCGGTGACACTCTGCAGGTGGATTTTGGGGGTGTGACAATCACGCACAAAGACCTAGTATGTCAGAAATAGAAAGCTCTTTAAACAAGATTTCAGGGTTACCTATATATCCAAGAGATGTTCCCCACGAAATAAGTAAGTATTCAAATTTAGGTTTATATCTCGAAAACAATCTATTGAATGAGTAAAAACCTACTAACATATCATCAGTGAGACCGTTTATCACATTTGACTTTCCATTTCTTTAGCGTGTTGTGATAGTCCACTGATGTTGTCACACCCCGATATTTACAGGTGTCACCGGTGGGCCCGGTGGGGGTATAGTGACGTAATTGATATCATCATGGTCAAACAACGCAATTTATATGCACAGCGGAAGCAAAAGATAAATATATTACAATCCGGTATAAAGTAATATCCAAATATTACAACGGGAAGTAAAAGATCCACAGGCGGATCGCAAATAAAATATAACATTGTTCAACAGACTTCAGGCATCCTAAGCTTGCGAGACTTTTATTGATGCTAAGGAGTGGCCAGCCTATTACGCGTAGTACCTGCACTTAGTCTTTTTGGAAAATACGCCAGTTTTCACTGGTAAATACAATTTAACTGACTCATTTTGAAAATGGTTTAAAAATTGATTTGAGTGCAAACGGCACAAAACTTTTTATCACTTGGGATGCTTATAATCTTGTAAAAGAATTACATGTTTGTTCTGCGTTTAGTTTTCCGGGTCGTGCCGAGTTAAAGATTAATAGACACACCACATAGTATAGTTCCGCCGCGAGATTTCCTCTCGTACCGACTGTTATACTTTATTGATTTTAATGCTCTACGGGTGTACGCCTACACCCGTGTGCTAAGGTCGTGGCCATCCTTTGAATGATGCCAAGGATATCCGGGACATGGTCATTAAACCTCCAAAGGCGTTAAACAAACAAAACAACGTTTTCAAACGTGTCATTTGACTGCTCTTAACCACCGACCGGTTAAGATCAATTACCCGACCAAGCGGTATTTTATATACCATACCCCAAGCCCGTACAAGGGAAAATAAGTTAAATGTATTTCCCTGAGCAAATTTATACAATTTATCCGAGCCGTATACCACCAAGAAAGTACATAAAGCTTTTGTTGGGCTCCTAAAACTGGAACGAAGGTTTTCAATAACCTATTAGAATCCTAACGGGTCTTTAATTAAGTCTATACTTAGACCGGTTAGTTTTTAAATAAAGATTACGGTTTAAACGCACGATAAGGCGAAGACCGTTTTAGAATGTGGTTTTGACTCGACAAGCTTGCATACTTGTTTAATATGGGTAACTTAATCACATTCTGGATTTTGAGACAAAAATGATATGGATTGACCCATTTCGGCTAAAATAGGTAAACTAGTTACATAAGCCGATCCGAACGCGTAAAGTGCGTAACGAGTAACCATAAGAGTCATATACAAGTTTCCTAAGTTAATATGCCTTAAATATGTTGTGATATCAGTAGGATACCTTCTGTTATGCCCAAAACGAGTTTAAGACCATTTTATGCCCTGTAGGGGTATTTTGGTCATTTTAAAAGTTATAAGAGAGTTTAAATATCATTCTGAGTTCCAGGTCTGATATAATCAGTAAAAATACTTAGTTTACTAAATTATAACAGTAGGGTATAGCACATATGTGAAATTTACTACTTATAACCAAACTATGCACCGCAGGGGCATTTTGGTAATTTCACATAGGCTTAAAAGATCAAAACTGAAAATCTGAGTTTAAAGATTTTCCTTACTGTTAGAATATAAAAATTTACTGAATATATCAGTAGGCATCAATCCTTATATATTTAAAATAGTTTTGATACATACTATGCGTTAAAAACGCTTAAAAAGGCGATTTGGAGCCATTTTCGGGTTTGGTATAGAAAGCTGGAATTAGGATTAAATACAAAGGATCCTAATTGTAAGAAGTGTAAGAAGGATTTATAGAGTGACAAGTGTCCAATAACCTAAAAAAAGCCCACTACACAAAAAAAAAAAAAACCTTAAAAATCCACCACCACCAAAAACCTAAACCCCCACCTGCACCCCCCCCCCACCATCACCCACCCTAATTTTTTTTTTTTTTTTTTGCCGAGGGGGTGGGGGTGGGGGTGGGTGTTTAGTTTTTTTTAGATTTTTTTAGGTTTTTGGGGGGGTGGGGTGGGGGGGGGGGTGGGGTGGTGGGAGGGGTTATGTTTTTTTAGGTTTTTTTTTTTTGGGGGGGTGGGGTGGGGGGTTAGGTTTTTGGGTGGTGGTGGGGTGGGGTGGGGGTGGGTGTTTAGGTTTTTGGTGGTGATGTAGTGGGTTTTTTTAGGTTATTGGACACTTGTCACTCTATAAATCCTTCTTACACTTCTTACAATTAGAAGCCTTTGTAGAATAACTTGACCCTAGAAAGCTGATATTTTTATTATTCCCGAACGCTCAAAATACTTTATTTATCATATTAGATCAGTAGAAAAAGGTTTGGAGTTAAAAGGATTTGTAAAACTCATTTTATAGCTCAAAAGGGCAAATCCGGCAATTACCGAATCAAGCCTATAACCCTATGTTATGCTCAGCCTAAAAATAAATAAAAATCTTTAAAAATCCTAAAATATTATTTTATATCAGTAGTAAAAAGTTTGGTATCAAAAATTGGTTTAGATAGGATATATGCTAATTACGCCGTTTTATTAATAAAAGGCTTTCTAAATACGCCATTGAGCATAACTCCTAATCTAGACTTCATACCGATGTCAAATTTTAGGGACAAGTTCATAATTCAGTAGTGAAGGTCTCTATCCTCTTACATTTTCAAAAATATCGTTTTAAGGTCAAAAGGGCATAACGGTCAACATTTAGGCATTTAACGGAAATATGCATGAATTAGGATTTCTATGGAACCAAGTTGTATAATCACAGAGGGTTATACTTATAGGTAACTTGGTCCTAATAAGGCTCTAAGGCATTCCTAAATCATGCTCAAACGGGTCAGAACTGAAAGTCAAAGCATAAGTCAAACTATGCGACTTTCGGCCATGAACCGAGCCTAAATTGAAAATTGTCGAGTTGAACATGTTTAGACATGTTCTTACATTAATTACCAAGTTATATTAATGTCAAAACAGGTTGCATAGCTTCTACATTGCTATTTATGCGTTTATTTGAAAATTAGCTTTCTGTTGACTTTTTAGAATCAAGTTTGACTCGACAATTGACCTAATTAGAGTGGGAATCAGACGGTGACCTTTTAAGGGTTTAATGCTCACATAATTACCAACTCATAGGTACTTTCAAAATGAAATTTGACTGGAGCAATTAAGATTAATGACGAAGTCAAACCTTAATTACGACGGTTTGACTAAATGCTAATAAACTAAGCAAAACTGAATTAAAGGAGGTTAATGACACTTACCAAGGTCCTAAGCACGACTAATGATCACTAGGAAGAGGTCTTGAGCTCCAGGAATCTCCAAAATTTGGGTTATGAAGGTTTCCAAGTGCAAGTCCAAGTGTTGCAACTTAGAACTCCTTATATAGCACTTTAGATGCAACAAGATCATTCCACAATAGTCTATAGATGTTCCTTGATCATTTACAAGTGTCCCTAAGCTTGAAAAACCATCAAACAAGCCCCTAGAATCGAATACAAGGCTTCTAAGTCGGTTTAACCTGCTGAACTTGCAGGTGTACATGGTTTCTGCCCAGCTAAGGTCCTCGCGTAGCGCTACGACAAAAGGGTAGGTGCTCGCGCTACGCTAGCAAGTGGGTAACCAGCCAAACAAGTTTCAGCTAATTACATTTCAGCCCCTGGTCCTTCCAAACATGGTTTTAACTTTGTTTATTGCATTTTCAACCCTCTAACTTTACTTTTAAGGGCTCCAAGGCATAACCAAACACTGGTAAGTCCTCGGTTAACTTTGTGATCACCCGTAAAGCCTTAAATTTCAACGTTGATGCTTTTAACCCCTCGTATACGAATATTGTCATAACTTTCTCATACTTTATCGAAACTTTGTGAAATTTTTTTATCATACATTCTAGTGAGCATAATTAACCGTTACAAATCTTCGGGTTTGCTAAAAGGTCACTCAGAGGTATACTTTAAACATGTTGACACATTTAACCCCTGTAGTTTGCAATTCCTCACTTTCTTTCACAATTAGCTTCGTATGATCCATGATTTATTCGTTTAAAGGTATAAACATCATGTAGGGCTCTATAAGGATACATTTATCCATTGTTGACACTTTGAATCCTTTTACATACGTAGATTCTTTGTTTGTCAACTTTAGTCCCTCTAAAGTAATCACTTACACGAATAAAGTCCATGACATGTGTCGATATAATATTGGTCATGAATTTTCGAGGTGTTACATCCTCACCCCTTAAAAGAAATCTCGACCTCGAGATTTGCTAAAATGCTGGAAGTTCTTTTCGTCGCATAATGGACTTAACTTCTATAGCATATCTGGAGCCTCTCCAAGCTCCCAAGTTGACCTCTATAATAGGTATATGTATCCTTTTTGGAGCTTCTTAACCTGTCGATCCTTCTTCGATACAAGTTTCTCATCATATCATAAATCTGCATATTATTATGTGATAATGCTTCTCGACTTATTGATGAAGCATATCCTTAAATCATTAGTGTGTAATACATGGCAATCTCCACCAAGCTCTTTAAGTTGGTTTTAGCTTATAAGCTATTTAATCTTGATACATTCGATTCCTTCGAATGATTTTATATATTCAAAGCTTAACTAGCCTGATAATTAACAAATTGGCACACCCTTCCAGGGTGATATCTTTTGTTGAACCTTATTCCTTAACAAGAACTCAGGAGGTTCGCGACTTTCATTAGTCCTTGATTTTCTGCCGAATACTGGCAAATTTACAGATGATTATGGATTTGTTTGATCCTATTCGTTGTTTCCAAGGCAACTTTCAGATCTTGATAATTGGACTTACAAATCTTCTGTCTAACATTAGATGTTTAACATTCCATCTATACAAGGTCTCCCAAGGAGCAGCCTTAATACTTATACATCAGCTATTACAGAAAAGCTTATCTTAAGGTGAAATGGTTATTCCAATCACTGCTTAAAACTAATCTTAAGGGATAGCTAACCCTTGTCGTTAGTCGAACAAATCGACGATCCTGGGCAGCTGATGGAAATTCCTAATTGTTGCCTAATTAGGGTTGCGGTAATCAAATGCATAAGCAAAATGAACCGTCTTTCTTATTTGAATATACCGAATTCTCAGAATATTGAGTTAGGCTATATGAATCCTCTATTTTAAAACTTACTTAGTCAGGGTTTCGATTCTTCCAATGATGGCACTAGCCGTTTTGGAGATTTCATAATAATACATCTTTAAATGGAATATAATTCTTAACTCTACTAGCCTTTCAGTAGGTAAGCAGGGTAATCTTAAGAGAAGATAATCAAGATACAAGGAGGTTGCAGAGATTTTTCAAATCTCAGGCTCTAGTTCATCCATCATTGCTTGTGTCAAATAAGTGACACGTTTATGATACGAGTCCACAAATTCCTTAATCGGGAACATTTACTTGGACAATTCCATTCTGGATATCTTCTTTGAATACCATTAGTTGACTTTAGTACCATATGACCATCGGGATATCTTTGTGGTCCCATGTATTAAACCTCCATACTGATCAGGCATGGAAGCAATCTATGGAACATATTAAGATACATGAATCCTCATATGGCGCTTTTATCATACTGTCTGGGATTCGTAATCGTTAGAGATTAAAGAGATATCAACTATATATGCTGACGCACTTCCTCTAGAGAGAGGATACTTCTAGAATTCTACAATTGGAAGCTTCTGACAGGAACAGAAGAAATGGTTCTTACAATTTCACCTGTAAGTTTTACCTTACACTTAATATCTGGGGTTCTTACGGGAGAGTTTCTAAAAGTTTGCTAAACTTATGGTCTTATGAGAGACTTAGCAGCACTTGAAACCAAACGTAACTCCTAGTCATAAAATCACCACAAGGGATTTATCTGGTGTCATTATTAACGTGAACTACCTCTAATCATTCATCAGGAGGGTTAAACGCCTCCATTCTTAATCCTTTTAAACTTAGCTATAAAATCTTTGACAAACTTTTAGGGCAGTCTCAGCTTTGACTGGTTATTTCTTAATCTATAAAACGCGAGTAGCTTAGGTAGATCCATAATGGATTTATAATGAGCATGCCTAGAAACCTTAATGTGCCCTCTTATTTTCGATGCTAAATGATCAATATATTTAGTGCATTATGCTTAAATTCTAGGTTATCCGAATAAGGGCACTATTTCAATCAATGAGCCAAAGTTTGCAACATACTGCCGATAGTCTATAACTCTTATGGGGAGTCGGAAAATTCTTATTCCATCTTTTTCCATTTCGTGATGCGAATAATAGGTCTTTCTAATAAGATCCTTAAAACTTGGTCTGTCCCATATTATATAAGAGGATCTTTCTTGTGGACTTCATTAATGTCCTCCCTAATTAAGGGTATTGCCATCGAATGACTGTGATGCATATCTCACCATGTCCTTTCCAGCTTAACCGCTGATCCACCTAATGGTTTCTACTTCATCCAACAATTTCCTGCAATCGATAGCCCCTTTTTACTATTGAAGTCTCTTGACTTCCAAGAGACGAAGTACTTTTAAGTACATCCTAAAAAGAATGGGGCTCCTTGCCATATATGCTCTTGTTGGGTTTATTCTTCGCATTTGAAGTATGAATATAGCTCTTCTTATGAGCAGCGACATGCGTTTTAAAGCGAGTAGTGTTAGGCTTCTTGATCCTTTTCATGAATTTTCTCATAGGCTTTCTAACAGCTGCGCTAATTACAGTTTTGGAGTTTAACTCCATTAACATTGAGGTTCACATTTGATGCACCATTAACATTTGTCGCGTTTCTAGCATCGCGACTATTGTTTGTCTCTTCTGAGTTTTCCATACTCGAAGCTTTGGTGCTAAATACCAAATTCAACAAGTGCTTAGGCAACCCATACCCAGTGTCTCCTTGAACTGTCAAAGGCTCACCATAAGGAGTCTTTATAACTACTTTCTCCATATCACACACAATATGGGCTTGGTTTTAAGACGACCAATCCATTCCCACCACTATATCGAGTTTTGGAGTTTAACTCCATTAACATTGAGGTTCACATTTGATGCACCATTAACATTTGTCGCATTTCTAGCATCGCGACTATTGTTTGTCTCTTATGAGTTTTCCATACTCGAAGCTTTGGTGCTAAATACCAAATTCAACAAGTGCTTAGGCAACCCATACCCAGTGTCTCCTTGAACTGTCAAAGGCTCACCATAAGGAGTCTTTATAACTACTTGCTCCATATCACACACAATATGGGCTTGGTTTTAAGACGACCAATCCATTCCCACCACTATATCGAGTCCCCCTATATTAATGGAAACAAGGACAGCGGAAGGGAATGATTTCCTAATGGATATAAAACATCCATTTAACATTGCTGAAGCAGTCTCTGAGGTACTATTGGCCAATTCTACTTTATACTTAACACTTAGAGTTTTAACAGGCAGATTTAATAATTTACAAAATCCATTGTCTACAAAAGACTTATCTGAACCTGAATCAAATAATACTCTAGCATGAGCGTTATTGATAAAGAAAGTAACTGTTGTGACATTGTCATCCTGAATAGCCTCTTGAGCATCCATTTGAGAGCCTCCAGCTTTGGTCTTCTTAGCCTCTCCAGGCTTCTTGGTTTTATTTGGGCAATTTATTTTGATGTGCCCTATTTCATTGCAACCATAGCAGGTTGCGTCCTTTATGTCTTGGCACTCCAAAGTCTTGTGCCTTTCCTTATTACAAATTCCACAAGTCTTAGCTTGTGACTCCAAAGTGCATTTCCCTTTAGTTGCCTTCTTTGGGCAGCGGGTCTTTATGTGACCCTTCTCGCCAAAGCCATAGCATGTGGCGTCCTTCAAGTCCTTGCATTCATGGTCTTGTGATCCATCTCTTTACAGATGACACATCCCCTGGTCTGTTCATAGAAATATTTTTCCAAAGTGCTTCTTCCCGCAGGTTTTACATTCGGGTTTTACCTCCTTTGGCTTGGACTGGTTATAGCTTGAACCGGTCTTACCCCTTTTACAACCTTTATTCGGGGTATTATCGCACTTTCGCTTATGATCCTTCAACACACGGTCCACAACATTGTTTACTGCTGTATCTATCATAGCCTGTAACTTGGTGCTTGTTAAATTCAGTCTTGCATCATTATTCTGATCAGCTGGATGATTGCGAGCTTCAGAGGGGTCAGCCATGACGAAGCTTTGAAGACTACAAACCAAGTAGTAATAATTTTCCTAATTATATAGTGAATTGTTGAACTTTGATAATTAAATAGCCATGGTACAAACAAACCATATAGGCCAATAGATAGTATTAAGTTTATTTGATTATGTTTTGCCTAGGTTTTAAAATAAACCATCTTTGGCGTTTAAACAGAATATAATCCTTCATATTTATTAGACAAGGGACATCAGTCACAACTGTCAATGTCATACCGACATTTTATATATAGCACAAGGGCTTGTTCCAAAGGACATTTTGATGGCACAGATGCCTTGTCACTAGGGAAATTTTAAAACATAATCAATGATTCCTTTGGATCGGAAAATTTCATAGTTCATTGTCTTGACAAGAAGTTCTGAAATAAACTATCTTTTTCATCTATACATCCTTGCCCGTAGGTATATATCCCAGATGGATGTTTAGATGTGTACATCACGTTCGACGTTTATTAATCATGATTCCTATTGATCATTCAGACTAAATGAGGGGTTTGGAAAATTTCTAATATAAAGATGACAAGTGTGATTTTATTGCATCACTGTTGTCGGGAGTGTTAACACGTTTTCAGGTGTTTAACAAGGATCTGAATCTCTTTACACAGGTCTTACCATCATAGCCAGGTCTTTAATGACATTCAAGCTAGGTTATACCCTGAGATTCTTTTTAATATAAATACTGGCAGGAAAGGAATGATATTTATTTTATTCGGGATTTTTTTATTATAATTATCCTGGAAACCATGGCACAAAAGGCCAAGTCACAAGGGTAATTATAAACCATGATTTTGTAGAATCAAGGTATTTAGGCTTGAACGTTGTTCAGTGCCTTTTCTTGATAGGAAGTTGTAGACTACGACTGTCTTTTGTCTTTTATGACAATGAATATGGCCCATAAGCGTTTAATGGATGCTTAAATCATAAAATAAGAAAGGATTTCGGGAGAATCCAGTATGAAGATGATTTATGCGATTTTATCAAACCACGTATGCCAGGAATGCTATCATGTTTACAGGTGTAAACAAGGATTTTGAACCTTTAGAATAGGCTTATATGAATTCACTAAAATTTATAACCTATGGTTTTTAATAACCATTTCAGTTAATTTGATAAATATATAACTGTTCAGGATCCTTATCATGAATCCTATATTATAAGTTAATAATGGCACACAAGGCCTAATCACATGGACAAGTTTAATTTATAAGCCCAGATTTTATGGAATCGAGGCATTAAGGTTTGAATCAAAATCCATTACCTTTTGACAGTGAGTTGCAAGCTACCACTGCCTTTAGTCCCAGAGGACGTTAATTATTACTCGTAGGCACTTCATCCTCAAAGGATGGTTATATAAATGCAGGGAATTTAAATTAACCCAATTTTAAAAATGGCCTGTGTGATTTGTACTGCATCACAGTTTACCCAGCATGCTAACATACTTACAGATGTTAACAAAGTTTTGGAATCTTTTGGACAGATTCTACCATCTTGGCCATGTCTATAATGACTCGTGCCTAGGTTTTATCCCTAAGATTCTCTTTTAATATTAAAGGCTGAACAATCCTAAGTTGAGATGTTAATTATGGATCTGAATCTAATTATGGAGATACCATCTTGGCCTTGTCTTCAAATGACACATGGCTAGGTCTTGTCCCTTTTTAGATTTTGCCATTTTATATTAATGGTAGATCTTATAATAGGAACGTTATTTTAAATCTAACCATTCCATTAAAATTTAAACAGGTACATGGTTGCCCTAAACGGGATTTCTAAGGAATAATGATGTCCTTGAAGGGACAGAAAGATAAATATGTCCTTGTAAGGACTACTAAGGAAACGATCAACAGCAAAAGGAGTTTCTTCTTCATTTTGTTTCTGAATGCCTCCTCCTTGGTTGCACGTTAATCCTAGTCCAGTATGAAGCTCGGCCTACCCTAGGCTTCTAATGGGGAGAATTTCCATTACGGCTTCTTTGCTTGGCGACATATCAAAAATATAGAATTGAAAGCAAAAATTCTCCGAATAAAGATGAGGGTATTCCTATGTTAAGTCTAGACTCAAAAGGTCAAGGAATGTGCTATTGTGTCATTGAGATTAAACACAAAAGGCTAGTGTTTAATTCACTCAACGTTGGCTCTGATACCAACCTGTCACACCCCGATATTTACACGTGTCACCGGTGGGCCCGGTGGGGGTATAGTGACGTAATTGATATCATCATGGTCAAACAACACAATTTATATGCACAGCGGAAGCAAAAGATAAATATATTACAATCCGGTATAAAGTAATATCCAAGTATTACAACGGAAAGTAAAAGATCCACAGGCGGATCGCAAATAAAATATAACATTGTTCAACAGACTTCAGGCATCCTAAGCTTGCGAGACTTTTATTGATGCTAAGGAGTGGCCAGCCTGTTACGCGTAGTACCTGCACTTAGTCTTTTTGGAAAATACGTCAGTTTTCACTGGTAAATACAATTTAACTGACTCATTTTGAAAATGGTTTAAAATTTGATTTGAGTGCAAACGGCACAAAACTTTTTATCACTTGGGATAATTATTTGCTTATAATCTTGTAAAAGAATTACATGTTTGTTCTGCGTTTAGTTTTCCGGGTCGTGCCGGGTTAACGATTAATAGACACACCACATAGTATAGTTCCACCGCGAGATTTCCTCTCGTACCGACTGTTATACTTTATTGATTTTAATGCTCTACGGGTGTACACCTACACCCGTGTGCTAAGGTCGTGGCCATTCTTTGAATGATGCCAAGGATATCCTGGACATGGTCATTAAACCCCCAAAGGCGTTAAACAAACAAAACAACGTTTTCAAACGGGTCATTTGACTGCTCTTAACAACCGACCGGTTAAGGTCAATTACCCGACCAAGCGGTATTTTATATACCGTACCCCAAGCCCGTATAAGGGAAAATAAGTTAAATGTATTTATCTGAGCAAATTTATACAATTTATCCCAGCCGTATACCACCAAGCAAGTACAAATAGCTTTTACTGGGCTCCTAAATCTGGAACGAAGGTTTTTAATAAACTATTAGAATCCTAACGGGTCTTTAATTAAGCATATGCTTAGACCGGTTAGTTTTTAAATGAAGATTACGGTTTAAACGCACGATAAGGCGAAGACCGTTTTACAATGCGGTTTTGACCCGACAAGCTTGCATACTTGTTTAATATGGGTAACTTAATCACATTCTGGATTTTTAGACAAAAATGATATGGTTTGACCCGTTTCGGCTAAAATAGGTAAACTAGTTACATAAGCAGATCCGAACGCGTAAAGTGCGTAACGAGTAACCATAAGAGTCATATGCAAGTTTCCTAAGTTAATATGCCTTAAATATGTTGTGATATCAGTAGGATACCTTCCGTTATGCCCAAAATGAGTTTGTTGGTGCAGTTGTCTGTCGACTATATCTTCGTTCGAGTCTTAGAATAGGATTGATTGTAAAATGTACGAAATATGAGAAATTGTGAGAATTGTATAGGTTTAGATGGTTGGATCGCTCATATAGACTATTAGGGTTTGGACCGCTCGAACGGTCATATGCTGGACCGCTCGAACGGCAAATAGGCTGGTCCGCTCGAACAGCAACTAGCCTGAACCGCTCGAGCGATATAATGTTGGACCGCTCATGTGTCAATTGCTATGGACCGCTCGAGTGACAATCATACTGGACCGCTTATGTGTCATGTGTATGGACCGCTTATTGGGCCTGTCCAATAAGCGGTTCCAGATCTCTATAAATACCCTATAAGCGATTTCATTTGTAACGTTTGGAAAAATCGTACCGAAGTGCTGCCGGTGCGAGTTTTGAAGTGTAATCAGCGTCAAATCAATAAAACAAGTAGTTAAAGTGATCTGTGTGCTATTTCTACCTTAGTTTCTTGTTATTCCGCACCTGAAACAAAGGAGAAAGCCTCTGAACGACTCGTTTGGGTCAGCATTTGATCCTACAAGTGGTATTAGAGCTCAGGAGGAGGTTCTCTGCAGAAATTAGCCGGATTTCGTCACTTTTTCTTACTTGTACACCTTCTTTTCTTTGTTCGGAAAGATTTAACGGTCAGAATCGATTCAAAATCTCAGGGATTGTGCACGATAGTACAGAGATAAATCCTAGAAAGTTTCGGATCAAAATTCGAAGTTTAAATGGGTCAAAATTGGAATTAAAATTGTGGATCGCTCGATCGAACAGGTTGTGGACCGCTCATTCGAACGATCAGGAACCGCTCATTCGGACAATGAGGAACCGCTCTTTCGGTCGGTTGTGATTCGTTTTTCTGAACAGTTCTGGACCGCTCATCCGAACTTCTTTGGACCGCTTATTCGAACTGCTTTGGACCGCTTATACGACTGATTGTGAATCGCTTATTTGGACCAGTTCTGGACCGCTTATTCGGATAGTTAGTCTGGACCGCTTATTTGGTTCATCATAGTTCGCTTATTTGGCCCAATTAGTTTGCTTTTGTGTCCAATTGCTGATTGGTCCATTTTTCATTACACTTAGCTTGCTTATTTGTCAACAAATACGTATCAGAATTTTTGCGAAACATGGCGTTGATGTTTGATGAACAGGAGAACTATTATTTCGAAAGATTTAATGATTGGCATCACGGATTTCTAGATGAGGGATATAGAAAAGTGAGCAAAGATGGATGGGCAAAAAGGTTTAAATATTTTGTGTGTCTGAAAGACGAAACGTTGGATGATCTTAAAGACCGATATAGTGTTTTACTGAATTATCTGAAAGATCATGAGATATATCCTTCAAATGTTGATAAATTGGAGAAATTTGCAGATGCATTACCGATTGAATGGGGTGAATGTTTGAAAAATTTAAGGGAGGACTCAAATTTTTCAAAACTACCTCTAAATCAATTCATCAGCAAACTTAAAGCTCATGAACTTGAAATCAGAAAGAAAAAGAAAGAAATGATCAAGGTTTTGGAGAATAATGTACTAGATCTGATGTCAGATGTGATTGAGGATATGCACAAAAGGGTTATTACATGTATCAGGGCAAAACATGTGATGAAATACGATTTTAAGAGAGGTTGTTATATTGATAATAATGGAAATCCTCTTGATTTCGTTAAAATGTTCTGTGCAGGTACATTCATAGCAAAGGAAAAAGAAAGCCCAAAAGCTGAAGAATCGGTGAAGAATGAAACAGTGTGCTCTAAGTGTGACAACTTTAAGACTAACAATGACAAACTCGTGAGAGACGTGGAAAGATTGACATCAGAAGTCAAGAAGCTGAAAGATGAAAAGAAAATTGATGAAAAACAGATTCTTATGGTTCAGGGTATTTGTGAGAAACTGAAAGTTGAAAATGACAAACTATTAAATGATTTTAACAGTTTGACATTGAAAAATCAAGATTTTGAAAAGCAAATGAAAATTCTTGAAGATGGGAGAAATGTGTTTAGTAAAAACAACATTGAAAAACAGAAAGTGATAAATTCCCATCTTCAGAAAATTATCAAACTTGAAAAAGAAGGTGAGTATGCTCAAGTGAAAATCAAAGAGTTGAAAAAAGAGCTTGAAAGCAAACAGAAATCATCAGAAGATGAAGATTTCTGGATTAAGTTGGAAAACAAGAATTTGAAAGCGAATGAATCAAAATTCCAAGAACAATTAAAAATTTTGGAAATTGAAAAATCTGTTCTTGAAAATTTGAAGAATGAGAATGAAAGTGCGATCAAGTCTCATCTTGGTAGAATATCTCAGCTTGAAAAAGAAGCTGAAAATTCCAGAAGCAAGATTGATGAACTTGAGAAGAAATTGATAGGTTTTGTGACTTCATCAGATAGTTTGAAGTTTCCCTGTCCAAAACCAATCAATTCTATGCCGATAAGTGAAAATGTTACAAACTTTGACAAAGTCAAAGTTGAAGATTGTGATGAGAAAACTGATGATGAAAATGAGAAATTTTATTCAGCAGATGAGTCTGAGACAGAGTCTGATGCTGAAATTAAGAAAAAGAAAACAATTTCAAAATTAAGAGGAAAATTTCAGAAAACTGTTTTGCACTCGACTGAAAATGGAGAATGCTCTAAGCAAAAACCTGTGAAGAAGATTGTAGAACAGAAACAAAAATTTAAAAATGAAGAAAAAAACTCATCAGTACGATCATCCAATCAAAAGAAAAAATTACAAAAAGTAGAAAATGAAAATTCAAATGTTGTTGGGTGCAGGACAGACCACAGTGCTCAAAAGCCAAATCCAGCAAACTTGAGGAAGGAATATCACCAAGCCAGACAATGCTATGATCTGAGCATTTGGTGTGAAGGTGGTATACAGTACGATAACAGAGTGTGTTACAGCTGCGGATATCACGGACACATTGCTGTTAACTGCCAATACTGGAGTTATGAGACCAGGAGGTGCTTTAACTGCAACATCAAAGGTCACATTGCCCGAGATTGCCCAAGGAGATCGCATGAAAGATTGAGGGCCAATTCTCAGAAAATGGCAAAGAAGATACCAGTCGTTGTCAAGCCCAAAGAATTGAAAGTTTCGGGCCAAAATCTCAGAGAACAGAAGGTCAAAGAACCTAAAGTTCAAGAAACAAAAGTGAAGCTTTCTCAGGGGCAGAAAGACCGACTGAGGAAAAAGAGAAAGAAAGCGAGAGAATACCTCGAAAAGATTTTGTCCTCGGGTTCACCCGACAGATCGAATAAGAGTGCTGATAAATCGATTCACTTGACAACAAAGTCAAGTAAACCGAATTCATCAGATACAAATCTGAGGACGAAAAAGGAAAAGAAGAAGGTAACATTCTGTGGCGATGAATTTGTTTTTTCGGAAACAAAGGAGCCACATGTCGACAATGAATCTGACTCATTAAAGTCAGACAAGCCACATTCAGGCAATGATTCTGGTTTGTCAAAGCCAGAGGAGCCATTGGTTGAGGTAAAATTGTCGAAAACACCCAAGGCTGGTCGGGCTTGGGTGGATCTTTTTAAATGAAAAACCTGACATGCCGGAGCTCCCAGGTTTGTAAGCGTGGATCATGAATCGGCATCTTTTTAAATCTGTGTTTGAAGGTTTTTGCAAGAATTGCCGGAGATCCCAAGATGGTATCGTGGATCATGAATCGGCATCTGTCTAAAATTCTAATCGGTAACGTCAATCAAACAAACGGTAAAAAGGTTTGTTTGTATTTTTCTTTCAAGTGGTATTAGACGAGTTTATATTTTTGCAATTGGTACAGAGGATTCTGGACTGCAAATGGTAAATCAAGGACATTAACTTGTACTTGGATTTTCCTGCTTTTGTGTAGAAAACAAGATGA
Source organism: Helianthus annuus (assembly GCF_002127325.2). NCBI lineage: Eukaryota > Viridiplantae > Streptophyta > Magnoliopsida > Asterales > Asteraceae > Helianthus > Helianthus annuus. The sequence continues at coordinate 27,216,211 of NC_035442.2, forward strand.
TGAAGTAACCCCGTACCTAAAATGTTTGGTAGACAAACTTATATTTTCTGGAAAAACCATTTTGATTAAAACAAACTTAAGTGTGTTTTGAAATCATAATGGAAAAATAGTTTGTTGTGAGGGGGGGTTCTGATTGTTTACGCTATGTGGATGGAGAATTGAAGTGATTCTCATCAAGTTATCAAGTTTGTACAGTTTGTTTCAAATTTTCTCAGAAAATCAAAATTGAAACATATTTTGATTTTAGGGGGAGAAAAATTTTAAAAAAATTAGAAAATTTGAAAATGTCAAAAACATGATAAAACTAAAAATGAGTTTTGTTGTGAAAAAGAGGAAATGATAGTACATCAGTGGACTATCACAGCACGCTAAAGAAATGTAATGTCAAAAGTAATAAACGGTCTCACTGATGATGTGACGATAGGTTTTTGTACATTTAGTAGATTTATTCGGGATATAAACCTAAAATTTCAAACTTGTGAAATTCGTGGGGAACACTACTTGGATATATAGGTAACCCCTGAAATCTCGTTTGATAGGTCTCGTATTCTGATATACTAGGTGTTTATACTCTATGATGTCTGGGGTATTATTCCGGGACTTCTGCTGAACGGTAGTTCTGACCTAGTCCTTGGCTAATACTTTCCGCAAAATGCTTGAAACACAGCATAAAGCCCTCAGCTGATTAGACAATAAAATTGATAATCATCTGTTGTAGCTGAAAAGATCCTCTAAAGGGGACATACTGCAAAGTCGAAGCTGATATCTCTCTGCTGAACGGAAGTTCTGACCTGAGATCCCTCAGTTCTCGCATTTAACCCCTAATTTATGTACAGATATCATTGTAGTATTCTTGCCTGTAAGACTGAATATTGAGATTCTGGATACGGGAGTATATTCAAGAGGTGGGACACATGAATTGAACTAAGTTCATAAAACACTTAAATAGTATCCTGAATAGATTGAAAATTGTATGAAAATTTAAGAGGACAACTATATCGTCAATCTACGTGAATCGTTTAGAACTTAAAATGATTAAAAGCTTAACGGTGCGTGTGATGTGTCTCAAAACTGATATGATCCTCTTACACAAACTCACAAAAATATGTTTGTACATATTTCATTTCTACATTTAATTTTTGTCTTTGCATTCATGTTTCATATTTTGAAAAATCCAAAAAGATTTTCGACAACTGATGTGGGAGAGCTGATATTCAAAATCTCAAAGGCTAAACTTGATGAACAGACAGGTTGGTTAAGTGGTTTGAAATGTTTAAAATGATTCATTAGGTTGAATCAGAAATTGAAATGTTTCATATTTGTGATCAGTGTATAATTGTAAATGTTCTCAAATGTTAGTTGATTTATTAAGTTGAATCACATCTTTATTTGTTTGTAATAGAATGTTTGAGATGTATGTAGATGATGAGCTGAACAGAGAAAAGCCAGGAGATGATTTCTATGGTGGTGACAAATCCCAGACGACTATCCTAGCAAGATGATAGGGGGATTCTGACGAAAGTTATAGCCAAAGAAAGAAAGATCCAGGCAGAATTCCTGAAGAAGACCGAACAATATCCGAGAATGTCATGTTGAAGACTCTCACTGAAGATTCCGTCAACATTCAAGGGGGAGTCTGTTGGTGCAGTTGTCTGTCGACATATCTTCGTTCGAGTCTTAGAATAGGATTGATTGTAAAATGTACGAAATATGAGAAATTGTGAGAATTGTATAGGTTTAGATGGTTGGATCGCTCATATAGACTATTAGGGTTTGGACCGCTCGAACGGTCATATGCTGGACCGCTCGAACGGCAAATAGGCTGGTCCGCTCGAACAGCAACTAGCCTGAACCGCTCGAGCGATATAATGTTGGACCGCTCATGTGTTAATTGCTATGGACCGCTCGAGTGACAATCATACTGGACCGCTTATGTGTCATGTGTATGGACCGCTTATTGGGCCTGTCCAATAAGCGGTTCCAGATCTCTATAAATACCCTATGAGCGATTTTATTTGTAACGTTTGGAAAAATCGTACCGAAGTGCTGCCGGTGCGAGTTTTGAAGTGTAATCAGCGTCAAATCAATAAAACAAGTAGTTAAAGTGATCTGTGTGCTATTTCTACCTTAGTTTCTTGTTATTCCGCACCTGAAACAAAGGAGAAAGCCTCTGAACGACTCGTTTGGGTCAGCATTCGATCCTACAGAGTTCAAGACCATTTTATGCCCTGTAGGGGTATTTTGGTCATTTTAAAAGTTATAAGAGAGTTTAAATATCATTCTGAGTTCCAGGTTTGATATAATCAGTAAAAATACTTAGTTTACTAAATTATAACTGTAGGGTATAGCATATATGTGAAATTTATTACTTATAACCAAACTATGCACCGCAGGGGCATTTTGGTAATTTCACATAGGCTTAAAAGATCAAAACTGAAAATCTGAGTTTAAAACTTTTCCTTACTGTTAGAATATAAAAATTTACTGAATATATCAGTAGGCATGAACCCTTATATATTTAAAATAGTTTTGATACATACTATGCATTAAAAACGCTTAAAAAGGCGATTTGGAGCCATTTTCGGGTTTGGTATAGAAAGCTGATATTTTTATTATTCCAAAAGGCTCAAAATACTTTATTTATCATATTAGATCAGTAGAAAAAGGTTTGGAGTTAAAAGGATTTGTAAAACTCATTTTATAGCCCAAAAGGGCAAAACCGGCAATTACCGAATCAAGCCTATAACCCTATGTTATGCTCAGCCTAAAAATAAATAAAAATCTTTAAAAATCCCAAAATATTATTTTATATCAGTAGTAAAAAGTTTGGTATCAAAAATTGGGTTAAGATAGGATATATGCTAATTACGTCGTTTTATTAATAAAAGGCTTTCTAAATACGCTATTGAGCATAACTCCTAATCTAGACCTCATACTGATGTCAAATTTTAGGGACAAGTTCATAATTCAGTAGTGAAGGTCTCCATCCTCTCACATTTTCAAAAATATCGTTTTATGGTCAAAAGGGCATAACGGTCAACATTTAGGCATTTAACTGAAATATGCATGAACTAGGATTTTTATAGAACCAAGTTGTATAATCACAGAGGGTTATACTTATAGGTAACTTGGTCCTAATAAGGCTCTAAGGCATTCCTAAATCATGCTCAAACGGGTCAGAACTGAAAGTCAAAGCATAAGTCAAACTATGCGACTTTCGGCCTTGAACCGAGCCTAAACTGAAACTTGTCGAGTTAAACATGTTTAGACATGTTCTTACATTAATTACCAAGTTATATTAATGTCAAAACAGGTTGCATAGCTTCTACATTGCTATTTATGCATTTATTTGAAAATTAGCTTTCTGTTGACTTTTTAGAATCAAGTTTGACTCGACAATTGACCTAATTAGAGTGGGAATCAGACGGTGACCTTTTAAGGGTTTAATGCTCACATAATTACCAACTCATAGGTACTTTCAAAATGAAATTTGACTGGAGCAATTAAGATTAATGACGAAGTCAAACCTTAATTACGACGTTTTGACTAAATGCTAATAAACTAAGCAAAACTGAATTGAAGGAGGTTAATGACACTTACCAAGGTCCTAAGCATGACTAATGATCACTAGGAAGAGGTCTTGAGCTCCAGGAATCTCCAAAATTTGGGTTATGAAGGTTTCCAAGTGCAAGTCCAAGTGTTGCAACTTAGAACTCCTTATATAGCACTTTAGATGCAACAAGATCATTCCACAATAGTCTATAGATGTTCCTTGATCATTTACAAGTGTCCCTAAGCTTGAAAAACCATCAAACAAGCCCCTAGAATCGAATACAAGGCTTCTAAGTCGGTTTAACCTGCTGAACTTGCAGGTGTACATGGTTTCTGCCCAGCTAAGGTCCTCGCGTAGCGCTACGACAAAAGGGTAGGTGCTCGCGCTACGCTAGCAAGTGGGTAACCAGCCAAACAAGTTTCAGCTAATTACATTTCAGCCCCTGGTCCTTCCAAACATGGTTTTAACTTTGTTTATTGCATTTTCAACCCTCTAACTTTACTTTTAAGGGCTCCAAGGCATAACCAAACACCGGTAAGTCCTCGGTTAACTTTGTGATCACCCGTAAAGCCTTAAATTTCAACGTTGATGCTTTTAACCCCTCGTATACGAATATTGTCATAACTTTCTCATACTTTATCGAAACTTTGTGAAATTTTTTTATCATACATTCTAGTGAGCATAATTAACCGTTACAAATCTTCGGGTTTGCTAAAAGGTCACTCAGAGGTATACTTTAAACATGTTGACACATTTAACCCCTGTAGTTTGCAATTCCTCACTTTCTTTCACAATTAGCTTCGTATGATCCATGATTTATTCGTTTAAAGGTATAAACATCATGTAGGGCTCTATAAGGATACATTTATCCATTGTTGACACTTTGAATCCTTTTACATACGTAGATTCTTTGTTTGTCAACTTTAGTCCCTCTAAAGTAATCTCTTACACGTTTAAAGTCCATGACACGTGTCGATATAATATTAGTCATGAATTTTCGAGGTGTTATAGATGTACTATCATTTCCTCTTTTTCACAACAAAACTCATTTTGAATTTTATCAATGTTTTTGGCTTTTAGATTTTATCATGTTTTTGGATTTTTCAAATTTTCGAAATTTCTAAATTTTTACTCCCCCTAAAATAAAAAATATGTTTCAATTTTTGATTTTCAAAGAAAATTTGAAAATAAAATGTACAAACAAACTGACAAACTGAATCGAATTGCTTCAATTCGCCATCCACTTGGCATAAACAATCAGAACTCCCCCTGACAACAAACTATTTTCCCATTATGATTTCAAAACACTTAAGTTTGTTTCTAATCAAAATGGTTTTTCCAGAAAATAAGTTTTGTTGAAATCACTTGTAAGATCGGGGATTTTTTTTTTCATCACTTTGTTTTTCAACCACTTGTATGAAAGTTAAATCAAGTTCAATTTAATGACCTTGATTAACCACTTGTAGGTTCACTTATCAACACTACCACTTGTAAATCGAAATATGACAATTTTCAATTTTGAAAAAGATGTCGATTCATGCTCCACGATTACCAACTTGGGAGCTCCGGCAAGTTAGAATTTTTAAGTATGGAATACTGACACCCAAGCCTGACTAGCTTTGGGTGTGACATTTTCAGTTTCACTTGGGGTTTGAACATTCCTTTTTGCTTCATAAAATTCTTTTACCCCTTTTTCCTTCCCATCGACCATTCTTCCAAAAATATGTTTCACTTTGCCATTGAAAGCCTTTTCGACATCAAATTCTTTCTTTTCAGAATAGAATTGATTCGAAATTTCCACTTTCCCAACCTTTGATTTTAAATTTTCAGCCCGCAATGGTGGAAAGTTGACATCATCCATTGGCGGTACTGAATTTTATCTTTTTACCTCAACTTGTGGCTCCTCTGACTTTGACGAGTCAGATTCATTGCCAGATTTAACATCTGATTTCTTAACAACCCACGTTTGGTTGTTAAGATTCACTGTTCTTTTATAAAACCTTTTTGAACTCTCACCAACTTCAAATGTAGAATTTTTAAACACTTTGAATTTTTCAGTTGGTGGTTCAATTCTATCAACAATTTTCTCTTTAAGTTTAGAAACAACTTCCTGTTTTATGTTGGTTGCCATTGGATAGTTCCAGGCGATATGACCAACTTCTTGACATCGGTAACAGGTTCTTGTCTCCCTTTTCTGATTAGCTCCATTCTTTTCAAACTTTTGCTTTTCTGTAAAGAACTCTTTGTTCGATTGTTTCCAGAATGAGTTCTTTTCTTCTTCTTCAGAACTTGACCCTGAAACAAATATTGTTTTTGTTTTAGAAATTTTCTCATTTTTTTAATTTTCGGGTGGAATGAAGCCTAAACCTTTCTTTTTAAAATTACTGTTATGGTTTGGTTTCTTTTGAAAACCAGAACCAGAACTGTAACCTTTTTTCTTGTTCAATCTTTGTTGAACTCTTGAAGTGTATTTTTTAGGTTTTTCAGTAAGATTTACATCTTTTATTTCAGAAATATTAATTTCTGTTAATTTGAAAACCTTTTTAATTTTTTCAATTTGAACACTTTTTATTGGAAATTCCTCATCAGAATATAATTTGTCTGAATCATTCAAAGTATATGCCACTTTGATTGGTTCATCATTCAAAATATTTTTTGATAACAGAAATTCTTTATTGTAGATCCTTTTGACCGATGATTTCGAACTGTTGACTGAAGAACTCGAAGTTTCTGACTCAGACTTTGACGCTGACTCCTCATCCTTATCCAACCACTGATCGACCACTTTCTTTATTAACTCAGACTCATGATCAGTGTCAGACGATGTGAACGTGACGTCAATGTTTTCTGGTAACTCATCAATTGTTTCAGACTTTAACTTTATATTGACAACCTTTTTGACTTGTTCCTCATTTGGTTTTCTGGGAGAATAACCTTCCCAGATCGGAGGCAGATACTTGTTATAACTTGCACTTTGTTTCTTACCAGTATCCTTCTCTTCCGTCTTCTTATCTTGAAATGCATCAAAACTTGCAATTGTTGGATAAATTCTATCAATCAAATAATCAGAACTTGTGTAACTCAGCAACAATCGTCTGATTATTTCATTCTTAATCTTTTCAGATTCCAATTCCTTCTTCAACTCTGCATACTCTTCAATATAGTGATTGATGGTCTTCTGTTTAGTCATCATTGTTGCATTCATCATAGTCAAAGCATCTTCCCTTTCAGAGTTTGTCTTTTCCAAACTATTCACCGTTCTGTTCAACACATCATACGACTCTTTCACGTACTTAACATTGAACAATAGTTTTTCTTTCATCTCATCGAGCTCATTATACTTCTTGTCTTTCTCTTCACAATGTTTGCATGGTTCCAAACATTTCAGACAAGGTTTAGGGACCTCTACAATCTTTTCAACTACTTTGACCTCTTTACTTTGTTCATTCATCTCATTCTCAACAACATTCTCACATTTTACTTCTTTCTTTTCTTTTGCTGCTCGTCCCTCCTTTAGCTTCTCCAATTTTTTTGCAAAATAAAATTTGAAACTTTCAGGAGATAAATGAGTTTTGCCAATGTTAATTTGATTTATTTCTTCCTCATCATCGCTACTATCAGTTGACGATTGATCAAAACTTGTGTCTTTTCTGAACTATCATCTGAAGAAACAGACTCTCCATCTTGATTTTTCTCATCATTTGCAAACACATACATCCATTCTTTCATCAACTCTGGCTCTTGAACGATCTGTGCAATAAATGCTCTAAACTTTGAATCAGCCAGAATGTATTTGTCCCAGCTAAATCCCTCTAGCAATCTTTCATCTTCTTGATTAACTAGATAAGCTTTCTTCTTTCCATCTTCAATCGAATTAGCACTGGATGATGACGGTTGTTGAGCTATCTGATGATAAATTGCTTTTCGATGATAATCATTGTTTCCGAAAGGACTCTGAGCTCCTCCTGCTTCTCGATTGGTACATTCCCTCTTGAAATGTCCTTTTTCCCTGCATCGAAAACAAGTAACTTTAGACTTATCAAATCCTAAAGTAGAAACATTAGCATCACGAAAGTCATCTCTTCCTGTAATCTGCTTAAATTTCTCAGCTCTTCTCAACACGCTCGCTAAACACCACTTAATATCCATTAGCTCCAATTCCTCAGCATCAATTTGATCGTAGTCCTCTTTTATTAACATAGGATTTCCGATCCTTCCCGCAACCAAACCCTCATAAGATTCTAACACTGTAGCTAGTAATGCCATATGACCTTTAGCGACTTCTTCAGAGAAATGTTGACCGTTCTGAAGATGCAACGCGATGTTGCATTGTAACACATGACCATTACCGTTGTTTGGGCTTTGGAACTGATGATTTGAAGTTGAAACATTTGGATTAACACTTGGATATGAAGAAAATCCACTGCTGTTGTTTGAGCTTTGATTCAGTGATCCGGATGAGTTCTCTGCGCTGAAAGCAGTTTGGATCTTCGGACTTGCTTCAACATTCTGAATATTCCCTTTGTAATACATCTTGATGTCTTGTTGACCACTTGGATTGTTCATTCTAGCAATCTTCTGTTGTTCAAGATCTTGTCCTTCAAGTTTTTCAATGAACTGAGCAATTGTCAAACCATCATACTCTCCGGTATTCTTCAAGATCATAAGATATGTACCTCATTCTTTTTAAGGTAAAGCATCGGCTAATTTTTCGAACCATTCCTCATGATCCTTTTTTATATCCAATCGGGTCATTGAACGCACTAAATGATAGTATCTTTCAATAAGAACCTTTGTAGTTTCACCCGGCAAACTTGAGAACAAATCAAATTCCTTCTTTAATAGAGACTTCTTACTCTTGATCATTTCTGTACTTCCTTCGAATTTTGTACGAAGTGCTATCCAAATCGAATATGCACTATCATCATGTTGAAGTAATATGAAAATATCTTCTTTCACAGCTTGTTGAAGTAAACTTATCATCATTTTTCTGCTTTGTACATGTCTCTCTCTCTTTGTCCGTAAATTCAGAAATAGTCTTTACAACTCCCATGTTATTTCGAGGACGAACATACTTTTTCTCAATTCATTCCCAAGATCTTAGATGATTTGCTTGAATCCAGTTTTCAAAACGCTCTTGCCAACTGTAATACTCTTCAATGCACATCAGTTTCGGAGGTTTCTGCAATGTTCCTGTTTCATTTTCCATGTTCACGCTCTGAGCAACTGTAACAGGAGTACTCGGGGCAGTAGCAAACGCATTGTAGAATTCGTTTTCCATGTTTCGGTTCCAAAAATTTCATAAACTTAGACTTTCAAACGAACTGATGATGTTTCAAACGAGCTGAAAACCTTATAGTCACTTCACACAACCTGAATAACAATCTCACACGACCTGAAGTCTTTCAAGCGAACTGATACACAACCAAACGAACTGGAGTTAATGAAGCTCAATCCGTACGAACTGGTATTCGAACTTCAAACGAACTGGGCAATTTAGTGCGAATTGGACGACTTGGTGCGAAGTGGGGCCAATTCGTGCTAATTGGAAGTTCAATTCAAGTGAACTGAGGTTAACCAAGTTCAATTCAAGTGATCTGACAAGGTATCTACTCAATTCGTATGAACTAACTAAACCAACTCGTGCGAACTGATAATGCTTCGAACGATCTGATGAGTTTTTAACAAATTTGATCAGGTTTTAAGCCGAATTTGGATCTGATTCTTTCAAGGATTGATTAAAACTATGTTTCGCGTATAATATGTGAAAATCAAGTCATTTTATCCCTGAAATCTCGGTTAATTTTGAAAAAATGTGAAGAAAGTGAGTAGAAATCAGAATTTTCGGTGAAAAACAACTGAAAATGGTAAGAACTCTTCCTCCTGAACTCTGATACCACTTGTAGGAACGTTGTGAGACCCAAACGAGTCGTTCAGAAGAGATCTCGTCCAATACGAAAGGCGGAATCAGACGTATCGGAGTTATTTCAGCTGATTTGCACACCGAATCACTTTAATTGTCTCTTGTATTGATATCAGATTGTTTTACAATGCTGGAGACACTTTGGCAGAGCTTCGCTACCGGAAACCAAACGTTACCAATGAAATGATCAAGTCCACTATTTATAGACAGTCCACTTCGCTTGAAACTAACTCATACGAGTTGGTCACTTCACATGAAACTTCTGTTTCAGCTCAGTTTCCTATTTCGTTTATACTACGTGACTTAATCTATCAAACCTATTACAAGACTCGATACAAGATGATGTCGACAGACATATGCACCAACACCAGTCAAGGTAGTCTTTCATCGTCATCTGAATTAAACCCAAGTACTTTTGTGTCTTAGTTAACTTAGTTAACTAATTTAATTAATTTGCAGTTTTAGGATATTTGGACCACCCCATCTAAATATAAAAACAGTTAGTGTCATGTCAGTGTCAGTCTAGATAATTTAGTTAACGTACTTAGTTGAGTCATGTGGGTTCGATTTCCGGACTTACTTAGCTTTACTAGAGTCGATCGGTTCACTTGCCGGTTAGTAGTTTAGTAAGTTTAGAGAGTGTAGAGTATTACTTAGTGTCTAAATTAGGTTAATTTAGGTCATTTTTATTAAACTACTTTTAGTACATCATTATGTAACTAACAGAAATTTCTCCTTTTTTGTATATATTTTAGAATGAGAAACAATAAATATTATATGTATAACAATTCTTTTTTATTTTTTAAACTACTTAAGATTGAAAACATGTATGATTTATTTTGTTTTGTATGTTCTTGTGAATATAGTGTTTTGCATTGATAATATATATATATATATATATACAGAGAGAGAGAGAGAGAGAGTGTTTAAAATACAAAAGGATGTTAACGTGCGATTGTACGCGACCAACACAATAAAGTGTGTATGTAGCAACCCCCGATCCCTTATCTATTCTGGGAACGGGCGGACGCAAACTCAGAGTTTCGGTGGTATCAGCTTGTTAAATTGGCAGCGGAAATCAGGACCGTAGTTAGGAAATGTTTATCAGAGTAAAACCACCATATTTAATATTAATAATCACATGGGCAAAACCCAAGTTTCTTATTACAATACATTTTTAGGGATAAACCCTATTTTATTGAATTTAAAACATCGTTTATTAGGTAACTTTTATAGCCACATTTTTCCCAAGCCTTCAGTGCTCTCCAGCTGGCTTTTTACTAATTGGCTGTCACATTGTGTTACCTGAACGCGTTTTAAAAACATTTGTCAGTGGGAAATACTGGTGAGTGAATCCCAGTTTAATCAAGAAACATTTTATTAATTAAAACAGTATTAAGAGCGATCACATTGTTTATTTCTACACAATTACTCATTCAGTACTGTCAATCCTAACTTGCGGGTCATATTACACATTGGCTAACTCGTTTTCCAATAGTAATGTACTGTCATCCTGACTTACTACTCGCGGTAGTAAATTTTGTATACAAAACCCCAACATACCGACAGTAATTGAAGAACTACAAAGACTCAATCACTGCTTAATCACATTGTAAAATAATTAAAGTTTTGTAAAATATTCCAAAAAGGTTAACAAAAAGAGGATAAACTCACATTGCTATCTTAGACTTCGCGTAAGGGTTTCTTGGGAATAATATATAATTTATACAAATGTACATAGGTTAGTATTATAACCCTTTGAAAATATTAATGATACCCTCCCCGAGACGGCATTCCAACAACTACGCCGGGCAGAACCATGACTGTAACACCCCGAAAACGGGTTTGGTAATCAAACCCCGTTAATACTAAAAGACGGGTAAAATACCATTAGTGGTAAAAATTAACCCGGTAAATTTTAGAATTTAAATAAATAAATCTAATATTTAATAAAAGGATGAGAAATACTTTGAGAAAGCAAAGTATGTAAAAAGGCCCGAGATTTAATGGGACTTAAAGTAAAACGGGTTGTGAACAAGATAAAGTAACTAGGAAATAAATAAGCTAATACAAGTCTTGTAATTAAATAAAACGGAACAAAATATCAAGTTATAAACCAAACTAAAGTTGAGGGGCTGATTTTGTACAAATGGCCAAACTTGATTTTTATAAAAATAAAACAAATCAAACACACACACATCAGTGTGTGTGTGCATGGGAGCGACCAGGAGAGGGGAAGAACCCCCAAACCCTTATTTCATCTAAATTGATCAATTGAAGGGTGAGTTGGGCATATAATCACTACAGGAATCAAAAATCTTGATCACCTACACTTGTCTAACACTAGGTAAGTTGCAATTTCAGATTTGGTGATGTTTGATTTTTGGGTAAAGTTTGATTAGTAGAAATTCTTGAATGATTAAGTAATGTTTTGATTCAAGGACGCGTGATTAGAGTGTAGGATCATAAACCTAACTGAAATCATGTGAAAAGAGTAATAAATTGTGAGTTAATGTGTCTATGTGCCATATCATGAAGTGGGTTTCTATCTAGAATGAGAAACCCCGACATATGGTATGAACTATGTGAGTAATAATCTAGGATGGTTGAACTAGTATGATGGTATGGGTTGTGATGAGCAATGAAGCTTGAATAAGAATGAAATTCTTGGATTTACCAAGGTTTAATCGAATAAAAATGGTTAATTAACTAGCATGCACATAAGGTGCTCGACAAAATGCCTAAAAGACGTTGATAGACACTAATTGTGGTGTTTGGCAAAGTAACAAGCTTTAGTTATGAGCCGTAAGGTTCTAATGATAAGTGGCTTGTATATTTTAGGCAACATAAGCGAGGCGTCGAGAAGTCAAGCCGGTGCGGACGCTAGTTTGAAGGGAAAAACTTTGAGGTACGCGACTTATCATCTCGTTACATTTATGTAGACACGCTTAGTCTTAAATATGTTTAATGTTGCTATGGTAAAAATAGTTGCGCTTGATGAATCTAGGAAGTGATGGAATTCACTCGGCAACCTAAACGGGTCAAAATAGATAGTAAAATGTGTGTGATATTGAAATAGAGAAAATCGTTGTGTTGGTACGTCGTTGAGGTGATGGAATTCACTCGACAACCGAATGGGTCAAGTTGATAATTAAAAATAATAAGTGATCAAAATAAAGACACCATTTAGTAAGAAAAAATTTATAACGGGTCGAACAATTTAAGAAAATACCTTTTTAGTAGTAAGAACTCACGATGCGAACAGGAATAGGTTCAAAGAGACATGATGGTATCAATATACTATCATACATTGATATATGGTCATATCGACTAAATGGGTCAATTGGTATGTTAATACCATTTGACAATATTAACTGACGACTACTTGTTGAGTTTTGTGAATACATGAAATAACATATGTTGCGTTGCTCCAATTAGAGAATTTAAAGCAAGAGGTATGTAAAGGGGTCAATGCTATGACTCGAGCCAGGTACATACAGTTATAATTAAAATTAAAGGTGGTGTTGTGGTCAATTATTAGTAGAAGTACTTCGTCGAAAATCGAGGGACTAAAATTGACCAAAAAGTCCTTGACGGGCATATTAGGCAAACGACCCATATGGGTTGTTTGGAAACTTGCGTTACGATTAGGAGATATAAGTAGATGCCTTGAATATAGAATTATGAGGTGTGAAAGGAAAAAGAGCAAGGTTTAGACTAAAGTGCTTAACACTCTCTAAATGGGTCAAAATGGTTTTATGTGTATACATAATTCATTAGAAAGTATGAAGCTAGGCTAAGGTTTGTGTGTTCAATACATTAGCGTATGTATTTTAAATGTCTAAGGATCAAGTTAGTGGTTTTAAACACAAACGGGTCAAAATGTTAATTTTGAACAATAAACCGAATACTTAGAAATCTAGAATTTTATTAGTTTGGATGTCGGATTTTAACTCCATGCAATGGAGAATTAAATTACGAGTGCGTAGGAGAAAGAATCGCGTAAAACGGACAAGCGGATTGAAAGATACGAAAGTTTTCGTGTCAAATAACGGCAAAAATGGAAAGGTTGGATGCAGGTGCCACCGTAACTTACGGTGCCACCGTAAGTTACGGTGGAGCTCAAATCTTTACGATAGAATATCCCTGGTTTATGGTGGGGGAATTTGACATTCAGGGGCCACCGTAACTTACGGTGACCACCGTAAGTTACGGTGGAGGCCAGAATTCAATTGATTGTTTGTGGATCAATATATCAATGTTGGATTTTTCCTAATTTCCTTATTATATTGATTATTTAATTATCAAAACTGACCTTTAAGTTGGTTTTGATCATACGCGAATGTCGATAGTCCCGGATGAAGATCAAGCATCGAGCAAGAACCGAACACACGTTAAACGAAGCTTCCGCAATGTTCTTTCGTCGTTATTCTATCACGGCGAATTAAAAATCATATTATGTTGTATCACTTTAAATTGTAAAAGTTTTTAGCAAGCCCGTATTTTCAGTATAATTGTGACTATAATTACATAGTTATGAGATTAAATTATACGATAAATGTTGGATAATAACAAGGGTGTTACAAGTTGGTATCAGAGCCTTGGTTTAAGAGATTCAAGTATGGTGGGGAAAACCATGCTTGGACTTAAACCTTATGCTCTTGACAAATATTGGTGTCCGGTTCGAGGCTTGATCGCAATTCCGGTAAGTGCATGTATGTTAATGGTTTAGTATATTAAAGTGTTGTAAACAACACATAGGGTTATCGTGTAATACACGTTACCCCAGTTAAATGATAGATATAGTTAACAACATTTCGTGTGTTGACACATATAGTACAAAAGTCTTGTGTTATGATACGGGCATTTAGTAAAGTTGACATTACTAACTTTTGTGAATGTCTTGATTGAAGGACACTTGTGTTTAAAGATGACAAAGGTTAAATAAATTAAGGATGTGATAGAGGAACAGTCCGAGGCATGACAAGAAGAACACGCTCACTAAGGACTAAATCGCGTAAAGACCGCGAACAAGGCTAATGGCAAGAAACGCCCGCCGGGGCAAGCATTATCAGGTGCGTGCTTTTAAATATAATCGCGCAATTAGCAATATGCAACAAGCATCTAAAGAATGATTGTCGCATATGTAAATTAGAAACTTGGAAAACCTGAATAGAATACCTATCCAGGATATTATTCCCAAGAAAACTAAATAAGAGACGTTACTTACATAGGGCGTGATGTGAAAACTATAAAAAGGTCATGTGTGTCATGTGTTAATCGCTTACTCTGGCCAAGTAAATAGTGGCATATGATACCATGAACTTCTTATAGCGGACACATTTACGTCCGATGTAGTAAGGGCGGGGTGAATGAGACTAACTAAAATGGTACCCCAAGGAATCAAATAAATAAAATGTTTGATGGTAAACATAAATGCACAGCCGGGTGACGGAAGCGTATTACATTAGGATAATGAGCCCGAGTGAAGGGACAAAGATTAAGGTAAAATGATTAAGATATGCATCGGGAGGGGTGTACTTACACTCGAACCCAGAGAATGCAAACATATAAAATGACTAAGATATGCATTAGGAGGGGGTGTACTTACACTCGAACCCGGAGAATGCAAATATGACTCTTAACGGGCCATTTTTGTAAAACGCCAAACTTGAGGACTAAGTCGGAATATAAAAGTGAAACGAAGTCTTAATGCATACCGGAAGGGTTGCAATAATAACGACTTCGGTAAAACACCTGGTTGGTGGGTAAGGAGTTAAACACATGAGTAGACCGAGAAACGGGAACTCGGGTGGAAAGTCAAGAGACTCGGATTTTGAGTCATGGCTAAAAGACGACAAGATGACGTAAGTAAAAATTTTTGATAAATTATGTTCAACTCCTTTAAGGTTGAACAGGTCGAACAAAGAATGAAGTTTGACATCCATAAATGATAAAATTTCACATGAATAAGTCAAACGGGTAAAATATAATATAATGCCGGAAGGCATAAATAAGCGCTAGCCAAGCAAGGGTAGCGTTAAACGTAAAAGAATAAGGAGTCTGGTAATGGGACATAGCCAAATAAGTATATATATATATATATATATATATATATATATATATATATATATATATATATATATATATATATATATATATAAACCGGACAACGGTGAGCGTAAGACAAACCGACGCTGAAATGACGTGAGAAGTCTTAGAGTCGGAGGAATTATCTTGGAAGAAAACGATTGTAGATACGGACTACAGTCAAGGTAAACGGATTTCAAATGTGAAAACAATTGATGTCCAAAATAAAATGAACGATCTGCAAGATCATCATCACCTTCGGGTTATAGAGAGTGAAAAGGGTCTACGGGACTAAAATGACCCACGGGTCATAACTAGAAAGAAATGGATTATAAGGACCTCGCCTTAATGAGGTGAAATTCTAATGAAATAGCCCATGAGGCTAAGTGATTAAACCTACGGGTTAATTAGACAAAGCGAGGGAATCAGCTGAGAATCCCCGCATAAAACAAATACTGTAAAAGAATAAATTATGAACTGTCAATATCCTAGTAGGGATATTGACAAAAGTCAAAGAGAAGATGCTAAACTAAAACTTCGGTTTTAGTAAGAAATAACGTTTTTATAAATATGAATTCTGATAGGAATTTAAATAGTAAGCGTAAAAGATATTTTCGAATAGGTGCAAGACGATGTATTCGAAAAGTGATATTTTCGAAAATGAAAGGTTGATATAAAATTTAACATGATGTGACAAGGTCACGGTCAAGAAATGTAATGTGAAGCGGAATCACATTATAATCAAAGCGAACGGTAAAAAGTAACTGAACTAATAATTCTAGTTAGTGAGACCGGTTAAGGTCAGTAATTCAAATCAAGAAATTCGGTTTGCTCTTAAGCGGTGGATTATGTATAACCGAACCGAATGAATAAATTTGAAAACAAAAGAAATTGTTGCTAAAAGTGAAAGATTTCACTAAAGATCTTTAAACGGGTCAAAATAACGGATTCATAAAGAATTCGATAGTATGTGAAAGCGATGGATATCGCTAGGTTAACTGAACTAGTTGAAATAACGAGATTACGTTATTTCAAGTTGCACTACGTCGTATGAGATATGTAGACAATTAGCAACCAAAAAGATGTTACCATACTTTTCTGGTAACACTAACAATTGGTTAAAAGTATAAGTAATGTTTAAAAGATTTCTCGGCTCAAATACATATAGTGTAAACTCAATAAATTATGTAAGAAAAGGTTTCAAGGACGAAACCTCTTTAAGGGGGGTAGACTTGTAACACCCCGAAAATGGGTTTGGTAATCAAACCCCGTTAATACTAAAAGACGGGTAAAATACCGTTAGTGGTAAAAATTAACCCGGTAAATTTTAGAATTTAAATAAATAAATCTAATATTTAATAAAAGGATGAGAAATACTTTGAGAAAGCAAAGTATGTAAAAAGGCCCGAGATTTAACGGGACTTAAAGTAAAATGGGTTGTGAACAAGATAAAGTAACTAGGAAATAAATAACCTAGTACAAGTCTTGTAATTAAATAAAAAGGGACAAAATATCATGTTATAAACCAAACTAAAGTTGAGGGGCTGATTTTGTACAAATGGCCAAACTTGATTTTTATAAAAATAAAACAAATCAAACACACACACATCAGTGTGTGCGTGCGTGGGAGCGACCAGGAGAGGGGAAGAATCCCCAAACCCTTATTTCATCTAAATTGATCAATTGAAGGGTGAGTTGGGCATATAATCACTGCATGAATCAAAAATCTTGATCACCTACACTTGTCTAACACTAGGTAAGTTGCAATTTCAGATTTGGTGATGTTTGATTTTTGGGTAAAGTTTGATTAGTAGAAATTCTTGAATGATTAAGTAATGTTTTGATTCAAGGACGCGTGATTAGAGTGTAGGATCATAAACCTAACTGAAATCATGTGAAAAGAGTAATAAATTGTGAGTTAATGTGTCTATGTGCCATATCATGAAGTGGGTTTCTATCTAGAATGAGAAACCCCGACATATGGTATGAACTATATGAGTAATAATCTAGGATGGTTGAACTAGTATGATGATATGGGTTGTGATGAGCAATGAAGCTTGAATAAGAATGAAATTCTTGGATTTACCAAGGTTTAATCGAATAAAAATGGTTAATTAACTAGCATGCACATAAGGTGCTCGACAAAATGCCTAAAAGACGTTGATAGACACTAATTGTGGTGTTTGGCAAAGTAACAAGCTTTAGTTATGAGCCGTAAGGTTCTAATGATAAGTGGCTTGTATATTTTAGGCAACATAAGCGAGGCGTCGAGAAGTCAAGCCGGTGCGGACGGTAGTTTGAAGGGAAAAACTTTGAGGTACGCGACTTATCATCTCTTTACATTTATGTAGACAAGCTTAGTCTTAAATATGTTTAATGTTGCTATGGTAAAAATAGTTGCGCTTGATGAATCTAGGTGTCACACCCCGACCACGTAAAACAACAAAACATGGCGGAAACGTCGGGGAGTGTTGTAACAGAATCATTGTTTCACAACCATGGATTAAATAGTTTTGTTTTATTGAATTATTGAATTCAATGTTTTGGTACAATTTAAAATAAAACAAATAATTGTTTCTCAGTTTTAAGTCGCTAAGGCACAAGTCCATCCTATATGTAGCGTGCATCAACAATCATCACATAGCAGTACCTGAAACATATATGAAAATATGGTACGTCAGCATAAAAATGCCTGTGAGTAACATAGGATTTTGTGTATTAGATTCATGGCTTTAGATAATATGAGAAAAGGT
The DNA here is from genome assembly GCF_002127325.2 of Helianthus annuus. Lineage (NCBI taxonomy): Eukaryota > Viridiplantae > Streptophyta > Magnoliopsida > Asterales > Asteraceae > Helianthus > Helianthus annuus. The sequence continues at coordinate 27,234,530 of NC_035442.2, forward strand.
TTTATGTTTTTCAAAATAGCCATGAATCTAATGTAAAAGTTTTGTTTCTGAAAATGTGTCGTTTTGGAAAACGGGTTTATAGTATAGACAAAAATATACTTTGGTTTTGAAAAGTTTGTACAAATAGTATATCATAGTATACTTTAGTTTTGAAATAGTTAAATGGATAGTATATCAAAATATACTTTAGTAATTAAAATAATAGTTTCGGTAGTATATCTCAAGTATACTTTGGTTTAAGAATAAAAGTATTGGTAGTATATCAAATTATACTTTGGTTTGTAAATAGCATATCAACTATGCTTTGGTTAAAAGTAGCATATCAACTATGCTTTAGATAGTATATCAAAATATGCTTTAGTTTAAAATAACAAAGTTGGTAGTATATCAAACTATACTTTGGTAAACAGTAGCATATCAAACTATGTTTTGGTTTAAAAATAGCATATCAACTATGCTTTGGTTTAAAAATAACAAAGTAGGTGTGTTAAAACATATGTTGGATTTTTGTACATAGTACATCAAAATATACTTTGGTAGATCACATTTGAGAGCACATCAAACTGTACTTTTGTAGTATATCAACATATACAAAGAGAGTGTGATTTGGTATTCAACAAAGCCTTAGTGTATCAAACTACACTTTGGAGACTATAGAAATACCACGAAGGCAATTTCTATTTGGTTTAAATTTGGTTTCTGACATTCCATACAACAGGAATGGGGTGTCTAGTCCTATAGCGCTATATCATACTACCAATCAGCTGGGTGAATGTATAAAAATGGTACAATCCAACAATTTGTTTATTAAGTTTTGGAAAAATCAGTGTTTAAACCATAGGAAATCGTTTAATTTGTCAAAAGAATGTGTACTAAACACGTATAATCATGTAGTTTAAAATCAGGAAAATAACAGATAAGCATATATGTTTCACCCCAAAACATTTGAAAACAGTAAAAGAGGGGACTATGTACTCACTTGAGATTGCAAGTATCCTTGATTAAGTGTCCTATCAAAGCTCGGGAAATCAAGGAATCAAGTGGCACCTAGTATGGATCACTATGTTAAACAATCGGATCCTATGTCGGAAGATAGGATAGAATGAAGTTCTATAAATCAAATGAGTATTGCAACTCATATGGCATGATTTAATAGACCTAACATTCTGATTTGGAAGTTTACCTAAGTGCTTTTGACCCGTTTCGACCCATTATGGTAGTATAAGCCAATATAATGCGTCGTTTGCGTAAAACTAGGTTCGGATGGTTAACTATGTGCTATGTCAAGTCTTACATGCCCAATTATCCCTAAACATGTTACTAATTCAGATTATATGTCAAAAATATGTTCACATAATCAAAATACGGATTTTAGCTTCAAAAGGGCATTTTGGTCATTTCCTATGGGCATACAAGCTAACTAGCATACGACTAACCAATCCTATGTGATCATAAGGTATAACCTCAGTGGTTATTCCCTATACAACTATGATCACTAATTAAGCTTGGTCGGATCCTAAAGATCGACCAAACGGGTCGGGTTCGGAAGTATAAGCGGTTGTTTAGACCGCTTACCTTACGACCTTAAACAAGCACAAACTAAAAGTGTCGAGTTAGACATGTCAAAACATGTCCAACCTACTGATTTGGTATCAAAACAAAGTGTTTTGATACCCTAAAGTAGTTCCGTTGCAAAATGCGTGCTAAAACGCATTTTGACCGAAACTTTGACTCGACACTAGAACTAGCTAACGTGGTAATCAGCGGTTATAATCACGAAGGATTATAACTATCATGACTACAATCACGTTTCAAAGTTCAATTGAACTTTGACTTGACCAATTGATGGTCAAAACCGAAAGTCAAACTGTTGGCCAAACTGTTTGACTTTCTGCACTACATAAGGAAAAAGCAAGAAAAAGAATGAAATAAGGCTCACAATAGTTCTTGCTATCTTTTCTACAAGAAGACAAAGTCCCAATAAGCTTAGAAGAGAGCTCCAAAGCAGATTTAGAGAAGATAAGAGAGGAATGAGCAAGGAATGAAGTGAACTTGGATGGCTATTTATAGTGTTCATGAATTCACAAGATCATGACACTTGTTTTGCTTGGTCATTAAGCATGCAATCCTAGCCATACATTTGTTTGATGCAGGTGCAAAGCCTTGGAGAGGTGGTAACTTGGTTACCACACAAAGAAATTGCAAGTTTGGCCCCTGAAATTACAAACTGTTGCTGAAAATGAACTTTCTGCCCAGATGTGGCACTCGCGTAGCGCGACGGCATAGGCAGGAGGGCTCGCGCTACGCTACGGTGTATCAGATTCGGCAAAGTTTCAAAAATGGCAGAAATGGTCCCTGCACGCGTTTAAAGCCTTTTTCGATGCGTTTAAACCCCGTTAACCTCATTTCAAGGCTCTAAAATGAAGTTAAAGCATAGGGGACTCAAAACATGCTCAAAAATATCTCGGATGTTGGTTCGTTTGATCGTACAATCGCGTTGTTCGGTTAATTACGACGGAAGTCGTAACGAACGCAAAATCGATCCAAATTAAGCGACGAATGGAATTTTTGCATGGCGATCACTAAAATAAAAATATTTTAGTGTGTACAAAAATTTTGGATGTCCAGATGTGTCCAGAACGCAAGATATGCGCGAAAATGCAAACTTACGCCGTTTTTGACACTTTTAGTCCCTGAATGATCATATAAGCATGTTTTCGCACACCGAACCACTCAAAGCTTGTTTCTAAGATATGATTTGGTTATATATGGTATGTTTAACTTATGATCAAGTTCTGGACTGTTCGATACCATACGAATCGGTATAGTTTCGCAGTTTGACGTAAATAGTCCCTGCGATCGAATAAACTTGTTTTCGCCATACCAAACCTTCCAAAACTTATTTCTAAGTTATGTAAAGGTCATTTAAGGTATGTTAAGCCTATTCCACTATTCCGGAGTGTTTGTCGCGCTAAACTGATTACGTTTACGCACCAGTGCGCGTATAACTTTCCAGAAAGCGATTTAAAGCTCGGAATTGAACGAGAAATGATATGTGCAAAGAATACACATATTTATACAAATCCCAGGTATGAAACACAATGTTTCATAGGTTTGGCATTTGTTTGGTGTTCGTGGTGACACAGGTGTCACAGTCTCCCCTACTTTAGGAAATTTCGTCCCGAAATTTAATTCTAGAGGAAACTTGTGAAGACAACTGTGATTATTTCGCTTTCAAATGAATCCTTCGTTTACCAAGTAGAATTCTGGGTCACGTTTGGATTCTTAGCGAATCTGTTAACTGCCAGAATGTTGCAGTAACAAACACATGGGGTTTCGAACGACGGATAGGAGGATGTTTCCTATGAAGACTATTATAGGAAACTTGTGTGTGCTCGAAATCAAAGTCGGAGATTCCAAAATAGAATGACATTGGTCAAGGTCCAGGACTTCTAGTAATTTAAATAACGCTACTTTCGCAATGTAATAATGAACACTTATATATAGGAAGTACCAGCGGCGTATCCACCATGCCCTTTTTACATTGTTCCCGTCTCGTTATTCTTATCACTATAGGTCTTAACACCTGACAAAACTTGCTGTGGTTTCTGTGCACTGAATTCCATAATTACGTATGCATCCATAATTATGTAATTCCTTGCACAGTCCGCACAGTTCATCTCATAATGTGTAGGGTAAAATCAATCGAATAACCATGAAATGACTTGACTAGATCACCAAAAGATCTTTTTAATTAAATCAACGAACGATCTTTTTAACTAGATCAACACATGATCTCCTTATCTAGATCGTCGTATGATCTTTTTAAATAGACCATTTAAGGGATCTTTATAACTCGGAACCAAATAATCGTTTTGAATCAGCACTTTGGAATCCAAGGTTCTTACTATTTGCATAGAAGCCCCTTAAGGATTTAAGACAGTACTTTGAGTATCCTTCTGAGAATCTAACATATGAAAATACGGAAGATTCCACCAGGACTTAGATAACGAGCTTTGGAGTTACACATAAACACAAATCACCAAAAATTGTGTATTCGTTAATTTAATTATTAGCTCATTTGTGAATTTGAAGTAACTAGAAATCCAATCACGGACTTCAATTAGTACTTTAAAATATCCTCAAGAATCTAACTATGAAGATAGGAAGATCTTATAAGGATTTGGAATTTGTTTCTGTCGTGATATAACATTCGTATTAGGACACATAAAGAATCCAATCAAGGACTTACGATAGCACCTTTATCAAATCAAAGATTTGAAATGGTACTTCAGGTATCTGATTAAGAATTGCACCTGTACTTTGTTTCTTAAAAGAAATTAGTACTTAGGATTTTTGGGGAGATCACAAATGATCATAGAATGAAGGAACCACACGAGTAGTTTGCTTTGTTAGGAACACAGTTCCTTGGCGTGAATATCGTAGGGGTATGTCAACACACACACCATCGGATCAGTTTTGGAAATAAAATTGGAACAACCATTTTATTTATAATAACTGAATTGTCTCAAATGTCAAAAGATAACAACAAAGGAAATACAAAAGACTAATTGTTCACTGCTGCGTTGTCATTTGCATTTGCCTCGTTTATGTTGAATACTCGTCCACGTGCTGGATTTGTATTAACAAGTCTTGGGCAATTGTTCCGGTAGTGAGTAAGATCACCACAGTTATAGCACGATCCAGGAGGAAACTGTGCTCGAACAACAGCAGGATTTGCAACATTTTGGTTTTGGATAACATGGCGACATGTATTGACCAAATGTCCCAATCGCCCGCAGTGGGTACACTTCTGACACGGTGTCTGATTCACATGATGACGGTTGCATTTGTTGCACAAGGGTGCAGTACCAATATAGTTCTTCCTAGCACGAGGCTGTGCTGGCTGATTTGGTGCAACCTGATCATTCTGAGCGACTACTGCGAAGTTTTGTGAAGCCTTACGCTTCTTCGACTTCTTAGAGGACTCAGTCTGTTTATCCTTTGGTTTATCTTGTGCTGTCTTGTCGGATGGTCTTGGATCGCCTTTTCGGAAAAGCTTACCCTTCCTGATTTGAGATTCAGTCAGGGTGGCAGATAGTTCAATGGCTTGTCTGACGGTAGTAGGGTTGCTACCAGTAACAATATCCTGAACTGGATCAGGAAGGCCATCGATGTATCTTTCAATTGCCTTATCCAAAGGCGTAACCATGGTAGGACATAACAGACTCAATTCCTCGTAACGATCAGTGTATGCTCGATGTTCACCGCTGTCTTGTTTGAGATCATCAAATTCCCGTTCCAAAGCCCTAAGCTCATGACGAGGACAGAATTCCTTCATCATTAGAGCCCGAAGCTCTTCCCAGGTTTGTGCCATTGCTACATCGGCACCTCGATCCCTCATTATGCCATTCCACCATGTGAGTGCTCTTTTCTAGAATACACTCGACGCAAACTCAACTTTTCGCTCGTTTGGGCATTGCACATGACGAAACGTGCTTTCGAGACTCTCAAACCACTGTAGGAGCCCTGTGGCCCCTTCAGACCCAGTAAATGTGAGTGGCTTAGCTGAGTTGAATGTTTTAAAGGTGCACTGAACATTGTTATTGTTATTGTTTGCCTGATTTATCTGGGTGATAAGGTTCGGGAGTACAGCAGCGAATTGCTGAACGATTAAGGCTGCCAAGGCGGCATCCTGAGCTTGATCACGTCGAGGAGGCATATTCTAAAAGAGCAAAGAAACATGAGGGAGAAACAAGTGAGATGTCATTGGATATTCAAAACTAGATGTTAAGAATATCGACAAAGCATAAGGATTGTGACCATTTGTTCGTTACTTAAAACAAACAAACGACACTGTGACAAATCAAAGTAAATGGGTCAACATAATGTATCACTGAAGACATGCTCGCCTATAAGTGAACACTCACCCCAAGAGTTCCCAGGTAAGAGTGACTGGTCCAATACTGCGGATTTGTACGAACACTCTAGCCTTAGACAGAAAACTCAGGGTACAGGCATTCACTCTTCCAGTTTGCATGTGTTCACATTATTTAGACCCAAACTTTGACGGGATTTTGAAAACTCAAAAGGCACAAAGCTAAAGATGAATCAAACTGGAAGGGTTCGAAACCTTATAACAAAGGGTTCAAAACCTAATAATCAATCATCCAAGGATAGATGATTAATTTTCGAAGCGGATTTGTTATTGTGTTCTCGTTGTGGTTATCACCTAAGGATAGGTGAAGTGTATTGTTTTAAGACTAAACACAAGATAACTTGTGTTAGGGTCCTAGGAAGGTTATAGTCTAGGTCAAAGCATTACTAATAACCTAATTCCCTATAACCATTGGCTCTGATACCAACTTTTCTGTCACACCCCGACCACGTAAAACAACAAAACGTGGCGGAAACGTCGGGGAGTGTTGTAACAGAATCATTGTTTCACAACCATGGATTAAATAGTTTTGTTTTATTGAATTATTGAATTCAATGTTTTGGTACAATTTAAAATAAAACAAATAATTGTTTCTCAGTTTTAAGTCGCTAAGGCACAAGTCCATCCTATATGTAGCGTGCATCAACAATCATCACATAGCAGTACCTGAAACATATATGAAAATATGGTACGTCAGCATAAAAATGCCTGTGAGTAACATAGGATTTTGTGTATTAGATTCATGGCTTTAGATAATATGAGAAAAGGTTTTATGTTTTTCAAAATAGCCATGAATCTAATGTAAAAGTTTTGTTTCTGAAAATGTGTCGTTTTGGAAAACGGGTTTATAGTATAGACAAAAATATACTTTGGTTTTGAAAAGTTTGTACAAATAGTATATCATAGTATACTTTAGTTTTGAAATAGTTAAATGGATAGTATATCAAAATATACTTTAGTAATTAAAATAATAGTTTCGGTAGTATATCTCAAGTATACTTTGGTTTAAGAATAAAAGTATTGGTAGTATATCAAATTATACTTTGGTTTGTAAATAGCATATCAACTATGCTTTGGTTAAAAGTAGCATATCAACTATGCTTTAGATAGTATATCAAAATATGCTTTAGTTTAAAATAACAAAGTTGGTAGTATATCAAACTATACTTTGGTAAACAGTAGCATATCAAACTATGCTTTGGTTTAAAAATAGCATATCAACTATGCTTTGGTTTAAAAATAACAAAGTAGGTGTGTTAAAACATATGTTGGATTTTTGTACATAGTACATCAAAATATACTTTGGTAGATCACATTTGAGAGCACATCAAACTGTACTTTTGTAGTATATCAACATATACAAAGAGAGTGTGATTTGGTATTCAACAAAGCCTTAGTGTATCAAACTACACTTTGGAGACTATAGAAATACCACGAAGGCAATTTCTATTTGGTTTAAATTTGGTTTCTGACATTCCATACAACAGGAATGGGGTGTCTAGTCCTATAGCGCTATATCATACTACCAATCGGCTGGGTGAATGTATAAAAATGGTACAATCCAACAATTTGTTTATTAAGTTTTGGAAAAATCAGTGTTTAAACCATAGGAAATCGTTTAATTTGTCAAAAGAATGTGTACTAAACACGTATAATCATGTAGTTTAAAATCTAGAAAATAACAGATAAGCATATATGTTTCACCCCAAAACATTTGAAAACAGTAAAAGAGGGGACTATGTACTCACTTGAGATTGCAAGTATCCTTGATTAAGTGTCCTATCAAAGCTCGGGAAATCAAGGAATCAAGTGGCACCTAGTATGGATCACTATGTTAAACAATCGGATCCTAAGTCGGAAGATAGGATAGAATGAAGTTCTATAAATCAAATGAGTATTGCAACTCATATGGCATGATTTAATAGACCTAACATTCTGATTTGGAAGTTTACCTAAGTGCTTTTGATCCGTTTCGACCCATTATGGTAGTATAAGCCACTATAATGCGTCGTTTGCGTAAAACTAGGTTCGGATGGTTAACTATGTGCTATGTCAAGTCTTACATGCCCAATTATCCCTAAACATGTTACTAATTCAGATTATATGTCAAAAATATGTTCACATAATCAAAATACGGATTTTAGCTTCAAAAGGGCATTTTGGTCATTTCCTATGGGCATACAAGCTAACTAGCATACGACTAACCAATCCTATGTGATCATAAGGTATAACCTCAGTGGTTATTCCCTATACAACTATGATCACTAATTAAGCTTGGTCGGATCCTAAAGATCGACCAAACGGGTCGGGTTCGGAAGTATAAGCGGTTGTTTAGACCGCTTACCTTACGACCCTAAACAAGCACAAACTAAAAGTGTCGAGTTAGACATGTCAAAACATGTCCAACCTACTGATTTGGTATCAAAACAAAGCGTTTTGATACCCTAAAGTAGTTCCGTTGCAAAATGCGTGCTAAAACGCATTTTGACCGAAACTTTGACTCGACACTAGAACTAGCTAACGTGGTAATCAGCGGTTATAATCACGAAGGATTATAACTATCGTGACTACAATCACGTTTCAAAGTTCAATTGAACTTTGACTTGACCAATTGATGGTCAAAACCGAAAGTCAAACTGTTGGCCAAACTGTTTGACTTTCTGCACTACATAAGGAAAAAGCAAGAAAAAGAATGAAAGAAGGCTCACAATAGTCCTTGCTATCTTTTCTACAAGAAGACAAAGTCCCAATAAGCTTAGAAGAGAGCTCCAAAGCAGATTTAGAGAAGATAAGAGAGGAATGAGCAAGGAATGAAGTGAACTTGGATGGCTATTTATAGTGTTCATGAATTCACAAGATCATGACACTTGTTTTGCTTGGTCATTAAGCATGAAATCCTAGCCATACATTTGTTTGATGAAGGTGCAAAGCCTTGGAGAGGTGGTAACTTGGTTACCACACAAAGAAATTGCAAGTTTGGCCCCTGAAATTACAAACTGTTGCTGAAAATGAACGTTCTGCCTAGATGTGGCACTCGCGTAGCGCGACGGCATAGGCAGGAGGGCTCGCGCTACGCTACGGTGTATCAGATTCAGCAAAGTTTCAAAAATGGCAGAAATGGTCCCTGCACGCGTTTAAAGCCTTTTTCGATGCGTTTAAACCCCGTTAACCTCATTTCAAGGCTCTAAAATGAGATTAAAGCATAGGGGACTCAAAACATGCTCAAAAATATCTCGGATGTCGGTTCGTTTGATCGTACAATCGCGTTGTTCGGTTAATTACGACGGAAGTCGTAACGAACGCAAAATCGATCCAAATTATACGACGAATGGAATTTTTGCATGGCGATCACTAAAATAAAAATATTTTAGTGTGTACAAAAATTTTGGATGTCCAGATGTGTCCAGAACGCAAGATATGCGCGAAAATGCAAACTTACGCCGTTTTTGACACTTTTAGTCCCTGAATGATCATATAAGCATGTTTTCGCACACCGAACCACTCAAAGCTTGTTTCTAAGCTATGATTAGGTTATATATGGTATGTTTAACTTATGATCAAGTTCTGGACTGTTCGATACCATACGAATCGGTATAGTTTCACAGTTTGACGCAAATAGTCCCTGCGATCGAATAAACTTGTTTTCGCCATACCAAACCTTCCAAAACTTATTTCTAAGTTATGTAAAGGTCATTTAAGGTATGTTAAGCCTATTCTACTATTCCGGAGTGTTTGTCGCGCTAAACTGATTACGTTTACGCACCAGTGCGCGTATAACTTTCCAGAAAGCGATTTAAAGCTCGGAATTGAACGAGAAATGATATGTGCAAAGAATACACATATTTATACAAATCCCAGGTATGAAACACAATGTTTCATAGGTTTGGCATTTGTTTGGTGTTCGTGGTGACACAGGTGTCACACTAGGAAGTGATGGAATTCACTCGGCAACCTAAACGGGTCAAAATAGATAGTAAAATGTGTGTGATATTGCAATAGAGAAAATGGTTGTGTTGGTACGTCGTTGAGGTGATGGAATTCACTCGACAACCGAATGGGTCAAGTTGATAATTAAAAATAATAAGTGATCAAAATAAAGACACCATTTAGTAAGAAAAAATTTATAACGGGTCGAACAATTTAAGAAAATGCCTTTTTAGTAGTAAGAACTCACGATGCGAACAGGAATAGGTTCAAAGAGACATGATGGTATCAATATACTATCATACGTTGATATATGGTCATATCGACTAAATGGGTCAATTGGTATGTTAATACCATTTGACAATATTAACTGACGACTACTTGTTAAGTTTTGTGATTACAGGAAATAACATATGTTGCGTTGCTCCAATTAGAGAATTTAAAGCAAGAGGTATGTAAACGGGTCAATGCTATGACCCAAGCCAGGTGCATACAGTTATAATTAAAATTAAAGGTGGTGTTGTGGTCAATTATTAGTAGAAGTACTTCGTCGAAAATCGAGGGACTAAAATTGACCAAAAAGTCCTTGACGGGCATATTAGGCAAACGACCCATATGGGTTGTTTGGAAACTTGCGTTACGATTAGGAGATATAAGTAGATGCCTTGAATATAGAATTATGAGGTGTGAAAGGAAAAAGAGCAAGGTTTAGACTAAAGTGCTTAACACTCTCTAAATGGGTCAAAATGGTTTTATGTGTATACATAATTCATTAGAAAGTATGAAGCTAGGCTAAGGTTTGTGTATTCAATACATTAGCGTATGTATTTTAAATGTCTAAGGATCAAGTTAGTGGTTTTAAACACAAACGGGTCAAAATGTTAATTTTGAACAATAAACCGAATACTTCGAAATCTAGAATTTTATTAGTTTGGATGTCGGATTTTAACTCCATGCGATGGAGAATTAAATTACGAGTGCGTAGGAGAAAGAATCGCGTAAAACGGACAGGCGGATTGAAAGATACGAAAGTTTTCGTGTCAAATAACGGCAAAAATGGAAAGGTTGGATGCAGGTGCCACCGTAACTTACGGTGCCACCGTAGGTTACGGTGGAGCTAAAATCTTTACGGTATAATATCCCTGGTTTACGGTGGGGGAATTTGACATTCAGGGGCCACCGTAACTTACGGTGACCACCGTAAGTTACGGTGGAGGCCAGAATTCAATTGATTGTTTGTGGATCAATATATCAATGTTGGATTTTTCCTAATTTCCTTATTATATTGATTATTTAATTATCAAAACTGACCTTTAAGTTGGTTTTGATCACAGGCGAATGTTGATAGTCCCGGATGAAGATCAAGCATCGAGCAAGAACCGAACACACGTTAAACGAAGCTTCCGCAATGTTGTTTCGTCGTTATTCTATCACGGCGAATTAAAAATCATATTATGTTGTATCACTTTAAATTGTAAAAGTTTTTAGCAAGCCCGTATTTTCAGTATAATTGTGACTATAATTACATAGTTATGAGATTAAATTATACGATAAATGTTGGATAATAACAAGGGTGTTACAATGACAGTTGTTACGGAACCCTAAATTAATCGGGCAACGTATCTATTACGAAACTGGGGTTATAATACTTACAACGGAGCAGAACCTTGCTAATTAGGGGGTATAATACCAACTTTCTATGCCAAATATTTCAGAAATTGTGATTGAGAAATGAAAACTGAACGAACTGAATTGAAGCCCGAGGCCTTCTTTATATAGTTGTTGATCTCGACTCTCACGCGGCCCGCGTAAAAGATAAGCGGGGCTTACGCGGCCCGCGTACTAGCCCGGGTAGGGTTTAGGTGATCCGGGTCATCGCCTAGCTTAGCCACGGTGATGACACGTGTCATCACCGGGCTGCGCCACTTATCTTGATCTCTCGCGGCCCGCGTAACTAAACGGGGGTCTTACGCGGCCCGTCTAAACTAAAGAAAATTAAAGGAATCTGGTTCTAACCCTTATACCGCCCGCGTAAGGGTTGGGGTGGGTCTACCCGGCCCGCCTCAGCCCTAGATTAAAACTTTTATTTATTTTAAATACTATTTTATATATTTCGGGCTCGGTTTTCTTATATGGGGTGTATATAAAGATACACTAGGGTGTCAGAAATATTATGAGGGTGTTGGTTTTACCGAGGGTTGTTACAGTGTAATTAACATACAATATGCGTAATTAAGGTTTTGATCATGCGTGATTTGTGTGTTTGTCCATGAGTGATTTGTGTTTAAGCTATGTGTGATTTTGTGTTTGACCATGCATAATGATGGTTTAAAATTAATCATATGCGCGATTTGTGTTTTTGTCCATGCATGATTTATGTTTTAACCTATGCGTGATTTTGTGTTTGAACATGTGCAATTGACGTGATGTCGTGGGTCACGCAAATTTAATCCCCAAACAACTGTAGTTAGTGGTAGTAGGGTATCGAACTCAGGGAGTATGTGGAAGATGTGTCGATTATATAGCTTTGTACTTAAACTAATTATTAGACTAAATTGAAGAAAATTAAAATTCAAGAGTTTGGGTTGTTGTTTTAGAAAACTAAATTAAAAACTAATTCAAATCAAAGTTGGTTGTAAAACAATTAAGAGAGAACAATGATCACCTTAGGTTTCAGTTTCTTAAAACAATTGTGTGTAATTCCACTAGAAAGAGTTACATAGACATAACTCGTGTATATATGATTGAAGTGATAAAAGGGAACAAAGTACTCGGATTCGATAAACGCGAGGTTGTTTCCCGATGACCTATTAATCAATAACCAACCCTAACCCTTCCCGTGATATCTCGGTTGCCAACGGCACCAAGAACGTACGATTAAGACTAGAAATTGCAATATTGATTAACAAACTACAAACAATCAAACATACACCATGACATTCAAGCAACGCAAGTTGTCATTCTAGAAATGCAGAAATTAAACACACAAAAGTTCAAGAAACATTCACCTAAGATGATCACCGAAGAGTTTAGCCGGACATGGCTCGGTGAATCATCATCATAATCAAACTATTGTTCATACGAATCAAGAAAACAAACCGAATGATAGAAATTGTTCACAAACCAAGCCACAAGCCAAAAATCGCCCCTATGCTGTCCTAGAACCGTCCAATCATGAGAGATGGTGAAAAGTCACTCAAAAACCAACTTAAAAACGGCAGTTACACATTTTGCTCGCAGACTCCACCGTAAATTACGGCTCCACCGTAATTTACGGTGGACATTAATCTTTTACGGCGCGAACAACCTGTGTTACGGTGGAGGAGAAAATGAAAACCAGGTCTACCGTAAATTACGGTAGAACCGTAATTTACGGTGGTCAGCTGCTTTAACTTCTTTGTTATGTCTCTTGATCCATGCTCGACCCGTTCTTCACCAAATCATCCAAAGCTGCATTTACTCCATCTTTTAGCTCCTAAGCTGCACCTGAAACATAAGCACCGTAGTTATATAATTCAAGATAATTACACGATTAAGTGGAGGATTATTTCGTCCTTTAACATGCTTAAGGGTTGTCCAAAGGACCACCCGTCACATCCCCACACTTAACCGTTGCTTGTCCCAAGCAACTCATCAACATGATTTCAAAACAAGTGATCAAATCAAACCAAGCAAAGCATGCAATTTCTTTACCAACCCCTTTTTAACACCCAAGCAATGCACCCCTCTCAAATTCTCTCCTCTCGGCTACAAGTGAAAACTAGCAAAGATAAGCTAGACACACACTAGGCAAACGGGTGGTTGCACAATCATAAGCTTGTACCTGAATCGATCATTCTCCCAAAATGGGTCAAACATGAATGCAAATCAAAGGGACTTCAAGGTTGTAACGTGGCTAGGTGTATAGGTAGGAAATGGAATATATATGAGTAGCGAAAATTCGGCCCGGTCTTTTTATTACAAACACAAAAACCAACTAACAAATACGCACTACTATATACAAGACAATTAAGCCCCTTTTTTTTTCTTTTTCTCATTCCTTTTTTTTTTCAATCAGCCATACGATAACACATTAACCATAACTACTTCAAACTCACAAAACTACTAATTCTATCACTAACACTATAAGACCGGGTCAAATTTGGGTAAATTTTCAAGTAAGTAGCTAGGGGAAACAAATGATAAGCTTTAAAGGCACAAAATGGGCAACTAAATGACCAAACCCCCGCCCCTCTCACTACCATGCTCATATATATAACTTATGAGGTCCAACCCCCCAAATCCCACACTCGCTCACACCAACGACGAGGCTACCTAATGCCCTTATCCTTTCTACATTCATATTTAACTAAAGATTCAAATCGCATTCAAGCACAAGTTCTAACGCACCCCCACCCGTAGCCACTCTCATCAAAGACAATTATTTATTTACAAGTGTGGCTACAACTCTCACCAAGAATGAAAAAGGTAACAAGGGTTGTCGGTGTATTAACTTGGGGATAAATTAGGGCGTCAAGATTTCACATTATTTTGCTTGGCCTAAAATTTTTCAAAAAATCTTCAAAAAATTCCCCCCATCCCCACACTTGGGATACATTGACCCCAATGTATGGCTTTGGGAGGCTTTGATCACTAACCCAATCAACATCCACAAAAGCTTCTTTTCTCAAACCCCAAATTTCTTTTTGTATTTTTTTCATTTTATATTTTTTTTTATGTTTTTTCTTTTAAACACGACACCACCAACAAACACCAACCCAACAATCAATCACATGATCAAACACCACCCATCCTCCCAACCATAATCAACATAAACCAACAAATATGTACAAACTATACACAAGAGAGAATACCACCTGATCAATAGTAGCGCGGTCCTGGAGGTCCAAAGATGGATGACATCATATCATTCCACTCTCCAAATCCGAATGCGCCGCTACTGCTTCCCTCTTGTTGTTGTGGTCCCTCCTGTTGTCTTGGGTCAAGCCACTGAGAATGGTGGAGTGGTGGGGTCGGATATGAAATGCTACCATCATAAGGCGGCAATGAGGCATAGTCCACATGTTGTGGATCCTCAACCACCGGCCTTCCGGCATGCCAATCTGCATGCATCCGCCTCATTTGATCATCATGATATCTATTATTAGCATCCACCTCTCGAGAGTATGCGTGGGTACAGTTCCATGACTCATTGCGATCGAAGCTATGTTTTAACGACCGCTCTATGCTTGCACTATTCCTCGTGTTTTGATCATACAACGTCCTCTCCGGCCCCGACCATGTATCAAAAATAGATGCCGGCGGACGTTGACTTTCGATCACCTCTTGCATTGAACCACTATAAGCCCACCCCTGCTCATAAGGTTGTTGCGCATAGTCGTAGAACATACCACCGTGACCTCCACCAAAACCCCCTAAACCAACATTTGCACCACCATGCGGCTCGTCCGCATAATCCTCGTCCCCGCTCGGAACCATTTCTACATCACTCTCCGGCTCATCCGGCTCTCCCGGTAACAACTCTCTTGCATTCAACTTTAATGCCCTCCACCTTTGACCTTCAGATTTCAACTTATGATAACGTTCCGACTTAGTGTACGTCCAAACATTCCCCAACCTATCCAATGTAAACGGCTGGTGCCTTTTCGTCAAACCTCGGTCTTCGGATGTTAACGCTTTCTGTTGTTTCATCAAACCCGTAATTATGCGACAGTACGGGACGATGTCTCTTCCATATTTGTTCCGGCATATCCATTAGTGGTGCATGATAAGGTAGCGTATCGGGAAGCGTGGGGACCCATGCATCAACGAATAAAGAACGGGTATTTCTGGATACCTCACCTGTTCTTTGTCTCCCCTTCTTGGAATGACATTGAGAAGGCAGATTGTGTGCAGCAATTTAGCTTCAATCTTCAAGTTCTTCCGGTATAGAATACCACTGTATCTACCGGGCAAAAACAATGCTGCCAACATGTCGTTCCATCTCACGTGCTTTTCTGGTTTAAGCAATAAGTCATCAAGTGTGGGCACCATGTATTCCCTAGATGGAAGACTGTCATACTTTCCAAGCTTCTTCAGTGTATCATACGACATCTCCACCGGTACCCCATGTACCATCCCGATCAACTTCATTTGTGATGGCTTGTTGAAATTGTGACATTTTAGCGTTGCCATCCACTCTTGTATCTCCGTCATGAACAGATTACTCTTGTCTTTGTCGAAGCATTTAAGCGCCCCCTCCCAACCTAAAGCGCGAAACTTAGCAAACACCCCGAACTGACCAAATTGGGGCTCATCAACTTCTTTCTCACAAATAAACGCGGCTGCCTTGTTTTTCAACTTGTTCATGCAATCATTGTAAAGTGTTGGCTGCCAAATCTCGGGTTGATCATCCAAAGACCATGAGTTCCATACCGGCTTTTCACTCGGGTTTAACGCCATCTCTTCTTCTTCTTCACTTTCGCTTTCACTAACCCTACCCAGATATTGCCTCTTCTTTGATGGTTGCTCCTTTTGTTTTCCCTTGCCTTTTAATGAAGATGAGCTTAATCCCGCTTGTTCCTTTGTCTTTGCCATTTCCTACACACATGAAACAAGCAACAAAACAAACAACAAATTAAACCCTCTCTTCAAAATCATCCCCACACTTGCTTGTTATCATGGTTGTAGATGTTAGTGAACCAAAAGTGTATCAAGAATTTTTCAAAAATTGGGCATGATGAACATCCCAAAAGTTCACTACTTAAACCACAAATCCTACATCTACAACCACAAACCATGTTCACTAATCAATTTCATAATCATATCTTAACAACAAGCAAGCGGGCAAGAACACATAACCTAAATCACCTTACTTTTCACAATGTAGCACCAAAATATAACAAAATAAGCGTTCATACCTTGTTTAAAGAAGGAAGAGTGCTTGTGAAACCAAAAACCCCAAAACCCCCAAATTATCTCAAACTAGGGTTTCGAATTTGGACCCCAAAATTGCGTTTTCTCTGAAATCTCTCCTCACAATCACAAAGCTTGTGAAAAATTAGTCAAGTTAGACCAAGATTTCACTTGATTTGGATAGGAATTGAAGGGTTTATGAAAGATGGAAGGTTTGGAAAGCTATGGAGGTTGTGGGTCTTGAGAGAAGGAAGATGGTGATGGAAAAGTGAAAAATGAATGGGTGGATGGGGTTGATTCACGTGACCAGGGTTTGTTTGTATTAGATTTTGTTTTATTTTTTATTTATTTTTTTTATATGTGCGGAACCCCTACCGACGGAGACAAATTTTCTGCGTACCGTAATTTACGGTCTCACCGTAAATTACGGTAAGACCTGAATGTCAATTCTTGCACCGTAACACAGTAGACTTGCACCGTAAATCCCCATCAATTCCAATTTCCACCGTAAATTACGGTATTACCGTAATTTACGGTAAACGCTGGTCCTCAATCCTTTGCCGTAACTCAGTAGAGTTTTACCGTAAAAGTCCTAAAAATTATAATGGCCACCGTAATTTACGGCTGTACCGTAAATTACGGTACACACTGGGCATCTCTGTTTTGCTAAAAATTGAGGTTTTATGTGACAAATTTTTAGATTTTTTAAGTTTTTTCGATTTTTTTATGTTTTTTTTTAATTTTTTCAAAAACTTGTAAAAATTACCCTACCCCCTCAAAAATCCCGTGTTGTCCTCAACACAATGTAAGAGCAATTCGTGACTCGAACATCCCCACACTTGTTTCGAACACGGACTTCGAGGAACTATGGCAATTGTGCAAATATACAAAACAACACTACTATGTACACTACCACCAAACCTGGGCCTCTCATGGTTGTTCCTCATCGACCGGGCGTAAGATATAGCCCGCTTTGTCAAGCTCCAAGTTGTTGATGTCATTTCCCTCCAAGTACGGCTTCAAGCGGTGACCGTTCACCGTTTGTTGTTTCAATGTTTGCTCGTCTTGGATGTCTACGTCACCGAATTGCCCAACTCTTCGAATAACATACGAACCCATCCATTTGCTTTTAAGCTTGCCCGCGAACATCTTCAATCGGGAGTTGTACAACCAAACTTTCTGCCCCACTTCGAACGTTTTCTTGCGCAATTTCGCATCATGTACTTTCTTTAGCTTATCCTTGTAAGCCGATGCACATTCGTACGCCTCATCTCGAATCTCTTCTATCTCGCTCAATTGCAACTTCCTCAACTTACCCGCCTCGTCGTAATCCGCGTTGACTGTCTTGATCGCCCAATGCGCCCGATGCGCCAACTCCATCGGCAAGTGACAACCCTTACCAGGTGTTGTGCCAATCGGAGTCTTGTAGGCCGTACGATACGCCCACAAAGCATCATCCAACTTGCTCGACCAATCCTTTCTATCCGTTCTTACCGTCTTCATGAGGATCTCCTTGATCTGACGGTTGGACACTTCGACTTGTCCACTCGTTTGCGGATGGTAAGGTGTGGCGACTCGGTGGTTCACGCTATACCTCTTCAATAATTTTCCGAAATTGAAGTTCTTGAAATGTGAACCACCATCACTGATAATAACCCGCGGGATTCCAAAGCGAGAGAAGATGTTGGATTGAACAAATTTACAAACAACCGAATGGTCGTTCGTTCGTGTTGCAATAGCCTCAATCCACTTCGAGACATAGTCCACCACCACCAGAATATAAAGGAAGCCATTCGAATTCGGAAACGGACCCATAAAATCTATTCCCCATACATCGAATATCTCTACAACCAAGATTGGTTGTAGTGGCATCTCATCCCTCTTCGATATGCTACCCATCTTTTGGCAATTTACACAATTCCGGGCGAACTCAATTGCATCCTTAAAGATAGTGGGCCAATAAAACCCACAAGAAAGTACCCGATAACCGGTTTTATGCCCACTAAAGTGACCCCCGCAAGCGGACGAATGGGCATGAGTTAAAATTTCCAACACTTCCGTCTCGGGCACACACCTTCGTATAACTTGATCCGGTCCGATCTTGAAGAGATCCGGCTCATCCCAAATGTATTGCCTCACTTGGACCATGAATTGTTGTCGACGCTTTTTGGTCCAATGAGTTGGAATGGCACCCGTGGCTAAATAGTTGACATAATGAGCGTACCACGGTGCAACGAAAGTGGAAACGGCTAAGAGTTGCTCATCGGGGAAACTTTCATTGATTTCACTTACATCGTCGGTCCCTTCCACCGGAATCCGAGACAAATGATCCGCTACTACATTCTCGCTTCCCTTCTTGTCTCGGATCTCTAAATCAAACTCTTGTAATAATAAGACCCATCGAATCAATCGCGGCTTTGCATCCTTCTTCTCCATTAAATACCGAACCGCACTATGATCCGAATAAACCACTACCTTGCTTCCCCAAATATACGAGCGAAACTTATCCAAAGCATACACCACCGCTAGTAATTCCTTCTCGGTTGTGGTGTAGTTAAGTTGTGCTTCGGATAAAGTTTTGCTTGCATAGTAAATAACCACCGGTTTCTTGTCAACCCGTTGACCCAAAACTGCACCAATAGTGGTATCGCTTGCATCACACATTATCTCGAACGGTTTTGACCAGTCAGGTGGCTGCAAGATAGGCGCCTTGACCAAGTGTTCCTTCAAAACAGTGAAAGCTTGCATACACTCGTTAGTAAAATCAAACGAGACATCTTTTAATAACAAATTGCATAAGGGTTTGGTGATAACACTAAAACCCTTAATGAAACGTCGATAAAAACCCGCGTGTCCCAAGAATGACCTTACACCCTTAACATTTTTAGGAGGTGGCAAAGATGATATTACCCGTATCTTTGCCTTATCCACCTCCATCCCTCTTTCCGAAATCACATGTCCCAACACAATGCCCTCTTGCACCATGAAATGACTTTTCTCCCAACTTAGCACTAAATTTTTCTCAACGCACCTTTTCAAAACCTTTTGCAATTCGTTGAGACAAGCATCAAAAGTAGTGCCAAAAATGGAGAAATCATCCATGAATACTTCGAGCGACTCTCCAACCATGTCCGAGAAAATACTCATCATACATCGTTGGAACGTTGCCGGAGCATTACACAAGCCAAATGGCATTCGCCTAAACGCAAATGTGCCATATGGACATGTGAAGGTGGTCTTGTGTTGGTCATCCGGGTGTATGGCAATTTGATTATAACCCGAATACCCATCTAAGAAGCAATAATATTTTTGACCCGACAATTTTTCAATAATTTGGTCAATGAAAGGTAGCGGGAAATGGTCCTTAGAAGTGGCGGCATTCAATTTCCGGTAGTCAATACACACCCGCCACCCGGTAACCGGTCGGGTGGCAATTTGTTCACCACTTTCATCCTTGACTACTTGAATGCCGGCCTTCTTAGGCACAACTTGGGTGGGACTCACCCAAGCACTATCCGAAATTGGATAGATGATTCCCGCATCCAACCATTTAATTACCTCCTTTTTTACTACCTCCCTTAGGTTCGGGTTCAACCGCCTTTGAGCTTCTCGTGTCGGTTTGGCATCTTCGGTTGTGATAATTTTATGCATGACGATGGATGGACTAATTCCTTTGAGGTCGGCAATCGTCCATCCAATAGCACCCTTGTTCGCTTTTAACACCTCCATCAACGCTTGCTCTTGTGCCAACTCCAAATTAGAGGCAATAATGACCGGTAAAGTGTCATTATCCCCTAAAAATACATACTTCAAGTGGCTAGGCAAGTCCTTGAGCTCTAACTTTGGTGGTTCCTCCAACGATGGTTTTGTACCCGAATCGATTTCCACCGGTAGACCCTCGAATTGGTGGGTCCATGGTGGTCTACCTTCTTTCATTGCCATAGCATCTTGTGCTTCCTCTTCAACCCGTAGTGCATAAGCATGTACCTGTTCAGAAAAATCACACAGGCAAATATCCAAACCATCCTCCTCATACTCATGCGGGTTGCATCCATCTACTTTGTCTGCCATAAAACACTCATCAACACCGTTAGCATTAGAATTGTTAGTAAAAACATTCAAACGCATTTTTCGATTTCCAAACGCCATATCAACTGTACCAAATCTACAATCAATAATAGCATGTGCGGTGCTTAAAAATGGCCGACCCAAAATTATATTTTGTTGTTGTTTAGGGTCCGCCGATGAGTAATCCAAAACTAAGAAGTCCACCGGGTAATAAAACTCATCAATTTTCACAATAACATTTTGAACCATACCCCGAGGCAACTTATGAGACAAATCGGCCAAAACAACCATCGTCTCCACCCTTGCTAATGGACCAAAGTCATATTGGTCGTATAAGCCCCCCGGTAAAATGCTAACTCCGGCTCCGAGATCTAGCAACGCCTTAGCCATTTGAAAATTACCAACTTGCACATTAATCAATGGCGTGCCCGGATCTTGGAGCTTAGGAGGAAGCTCTCCATTCAACACCGCACTTACTTGCCCGGTCAAATCCACCCGCTTAGGCACTTTCTTCTTGTTTTGCCTTTTTTGTGTACATAATTCTTTTAAGAATTTTGCATAAGCGGGGACTTGTTTTATTGCATCGAGAAGTGGGAGATTTATTTTTACTTGTTTGAACATATCCCACATCTCCTCTTTTTGAGGACCTCTCGACACAATAAAATTTTTCTTTCCCGGGTCAAGTAGGGCCGATGGAAATGGAACTTGACTCGGTTCACCCTCAACTTTTTCATTCTTTTCACTTTCACTCAAACCCGGTTTTTTAATCATTGTTTCTTTTGGTTTAACCGGTGAAAGTTCATCATCACTTTCAATTCCCGTGATGTCCTCAACCACCCCCTCGACCAATTCGGGTGACAAATTGGCCTTAAACTCTTTCCCACTTCTTAAAACACTAACATGGTTAATATTAACGTTACCTCGTGACGAACCATGTGAAGGGTTTACCTTAGTGTCGCTTGGAAGTTGACCCTTACCTTTCTTCAATTCCGCCACCTCGGTTGCTAATTGACCCATTTGGGTTGTTAGTGATTGAATGCTTTTATCACGAACCTCATCTTTTTGCATTCGCACTTCATCAAGTTGGTTCCGTTTTTGCATCTCCATTTGCATGCTCTTTAGCATCTCCATCACCTCGTTTCCACCCGAAAGCCCCCCTTGTTCTTGACCCATTTGGTATTGCTTTTGATAACCTTGGTTATTTCCGCCTCGGTACCCACCTTGGTTATTGTAAGATGGCCGTGAACCAAAATTACCTTGGCTACCTTGAAAATTTGGGTTCGCTTGATTTGAAGGGTTCCCATATCTAAAGTTCGGATGGTTCCTCAATCCGGGGTGGTAGGTATTAGAATTCATGTTGTTGTAGTTCCTACCACCTCCTCCTTGACCTTGAACCGCATGGACTTCCTCGTATTGCCCTTCCAACATCCCTTGGCAATTTTCAGCCGCATGACCTATTTCATTACACAAAGCACAAACATTATATATTTGGTTAGTGGTTTGAACATTACCATCATCTATGGCATGCACTTGCGGTCGGGTGGTGGTCGGTCGGGCTCTTCTCGAGGCTTGAGCTTTTCTCTTTGATGTAGTTGCCATGCTTTCCAAGAACTCCCAATCTTCATTCTCATAGTTTGTTCCAAAAGTCCCACCGGTGATAGACATCAAATCGCGTGCGTCTTCGGCACTCAACCCCTCATGAAAGGCATTCATTAACTCCCACAATTCGATTCCATGGTGAGGGCAATTCTTTATCATCATATTGAATCGTTCGAACGCTTCATGGAACATCTCACCATGTTGTTGTTGGAAGCTCCTCAACCCCTTTCTAGCATCATTAGTCTTTTGGGCGGTATAGAATTCGTCTAAGAAAGTTTGTTGCATTTCCCCCCAAGTGTAAATAGATGCCGAAGGCAAAGTGTAGAACCACTTCTTTGCCTTATCCTCCAAAGAAAACTGAAATAAGACCAACTTGACTTCATCGGCCGAAAAACCTTGACTCCCAAAAGTGTTGCAAATTGAGTCATAGGCCTCTAGATGGAAATACGGCTCCTCCGTTGCTAACCCTTTGTACTTCGGTAAACTTTGCAACGAGTTTGTTCTTACTTCAAAAGTTCTCCCTTGGTTGTTGTGAGAGATAACCACCGGTGAAGGGTTTTGCGTAATGATTGGCCTGAAATGTGCCTCTATTCCCCTTGCTTGTTCCCTAAGATGCCTTCTTGGAACACCCAATCGACCCCTTGGACGAATAGGACCCATTGGTCTTGGTATAGGCCCTTGTGGTGCAATTGGTTGTTGGGGCATCGGTGGGTATTGAATCGGCCTTTGAAATTGTGGTTGTACATGTTGTGGCCGAACTTGTTGCAATGGAATAGGTTGTTGTATTGGTGGCCCTTCTGGTCTTGGCCGAATGTGTTGTGGTATAATTTGTTGTTGTGGCATTCCACCAACACTTGCCATCCCTTGAGATTGACTTTGCAAATACCCAAACTCCCCTTGATCACCATAACCTCCATAACCGTACCCATCATCTTCATAACCCTCATAATCTTCAAATCCCTCATCATAACCATCTCCTTGAATTCCCGAGGTCTGCCCAAATGGGATGGTCGAATACTGAAAGCCCGACTGTTGTTGTTGTGGTCTAAAAGATGAAGTAGTATGCACGATAGTTGAATTGGGTGCAATTGTGAAGGTGGATGATGATTGACCCGTAGTTGGGGGAAAGAAGTGAGATAATGGTGGGATTGTGGTGGATGGATCGTAGGTGATGGTAGGCTCAGTTTGAGTGGTGATTGGTTGGGTGACATTGGATGGTGTAAATTCAGCAGTGGTATTAGGTAATGTAGTGTTTGGTGATGGTTGGGTGGAAGTAGGTATAAAGGATGAGGATGATTGACTGGTTGTAGGTGGAATCTAAGAATCAGCCATGATGTTTCTCGGTGTAATGGGTGAAGTGGGTGAACCAATGATTTTGTTTTCTCGCACTAAAACTCGGTTTTGTCGTAGTGTTCTTTCAATTTCCGGATCAAACGATAGCGGTGATGACCTGTGAGAGCCTCTAGTATGCATACACCTGAAGTACCTGCACACTAAACACAACCAACGTAAACCCGAAAATAACAAACAAAACTATTAAACTAACACACGTTGCGCACTACTCCCCGGCAACGGCGCCAAAATTTGACGTGATGTCGTGGGTCACGCAAATTTAATCCCCAAACAACTGTAGTTAGTGGTAGTAGGGTATCGAACTCAGGGAGTATGTGGAAGATGTGTCGATTATATAGCTTTGTACTTAAACTAATTATTAGACTAAATTGCAGAAAATTAAAATTCAAGAGTTTGGGTTGTTGTTTTAGAAAACTAAATTAAAAACTAATTCAAATCAAAGTTGGTTGTAAAACAATTAAGAGAGAACAATGATCACCTTAGGTTTCAGTTTCTTAAAACAATTGTGTGTAATTCCACTAGAAAGAGTTACATAGACATAACTCGTGTATATATGATTGAAGTGATAAAAGGGAACAAAGTACTCGGATTAGATAAACGCGAGGTTGTTTCCCGATGACCTATTAATCAATAACCAACCCTAACCCTTCCCGTGATATCTCGGTTGCCAACGGCACCAAGAACGTACGATTAAGACTAGAAATTGCAATATTGATTAACAAACTACAAACAATCAAACATACACCATGACATTCAAGCAACGCAAGTTGTCATTCTAGAAATGTAGAAATTAAACACACAAAAGTTCAAGAAACATTCACCTAAGATGATCACCGAAGAGTTTAGCCGGACATGGCTCGGTGAATCATCATCATAATCAAACTATTGTTCATACGAATCAAGAAAACAAACCGAATGATAGAAATTGTTCACAAACCAAGCCACAAGCCAAAAATCGCCCCTATGCTGTCCTAGAACCGTCCAATCATGAGAGATGGTGAAAAGTCACTCAAAAACCAACTTAAAAACGGCAGTTACACATTTTGCTCGCAGACTCCACCGTAAATTACGGCTCCACCGTAATTTATGGTGGATATTAATCTTTTACGGCGCGAACAACCTGTGTTACGGTGGAGGAGAAAATGAAAACCAGGTCTACCGTAAATTACGGTAGAACCGTAATTTACGGTGGTCAGCTGCTTTAACTTCTTTGTTATGTCTCTTGATCCATGCTCGACCCGTTCTTCACCAAATCATCCAAAGCTGCATTTACTCCATCTTTTAGCTCCTAAGCTGCACCTGAAACATAAGCACCGTAGTTATCTAATTCAAGATAATTACACGATTAAGTGGAGGATTATTTCGTCCTTTAACATGCTTAAGGGTTGTCCAAAGGACCACCCGTCACTAGGGTTTGGAATTTACAACATTCAAAATTTACAAATAAACATGCATAATTAAGTCACGTACTAATCACACATTAAGGAACTATTATACGTTAACATTCCCTTATATATAGTCTGTAAAACAACCATATTGAATTAGAGTAAAAAGTATATGATTCAGTGAACGGAAGTAATCAAATGACTACAAAGTCGTAAATAAACCAAAAGCTTCAAAAATTCTCAAAGTTTGTTGATAGAACTTAAAAGTTCACAATATGATAATAAATAACCAAAATACTAACATAAATGTTCACCAATTAATATTATTATAGTAGAACCTAACAATTTCATATATAAACATCAATAAATAAAAAAAATACAGCAATCATAAATAAGAGACTTGATAATGAAGAAAATAAATATTATTCAAATCTTTGGATAATCTTCAACCCCTAGATTACTGAATAAGATAAATATCATTCAAATCCTCTGGATACTCCTGCATCATACTCTCTGGGTTGGAAAAAGATTCGACCTCAATCTTTAGAACTTTGAAAACAACAATCCACCGGGTTAGAAAAAAAATCCCCTCGAGTTTTGAAGAAAACCACCAAGGTCAAACGGAAACACACATCCTTGTTTCTTGTTCATTACCATTATGATCGAAAAATTTAGCTTCATGGGTCGTCTCGCGTGCCTTTGGGTTCGCATGTCATGGTCTATTTTGTTACCGGGTCTCCTTCCCCATCTTCGAAAAAGAATCATTTATTTCTTATTCCAAATACTTGAATAAACTTGTCCATGATTTACTAGGAGTTCCTTCTGTTGGGTTGTGGAGGATTTGACTAGAGAGTGTGAAAGCAACTGATAACCCAGATGACTAGGTAACTTGTCTGGGTTATCCCTCAAAAGCAACTAATAACCCAGATGACCAGGTAACTCGTCTGGGTTGTGGCAATTGATAACCCAGATGTTGGGTTTTGAAGTTTTTTTACTAGAGCAAAGGTTTTATTTGTTACTGTAGCTTAAAGTCAACAACCCTAATTGTACCTCCTATAAATACTTCTCATTTATGTACTGTATTTTTTTGAGCACCTAATACAAGGAAAGAACTAGTTGTGGAGAATGGATGTAGATCAAGCTTGATCGAACCACTATAAATCTTGTGTTCTTGTTCTTGTTATTTACAGTGTTTGAGTGTGTGAGCTTGTTGTGTTTGTTCTAGTGTTTGTGTGAATCGTGTTCTGACCTAACAACTGGTATCAGAGCAGTGGTCATGGTTTTCAGTCACAGTCGCAGACATCGCGATTAGGGTTTCTGAACCAGCCAACGCTATCACAGCCGCCGCCGTCAGTTCCTAACTCCGATTAGGGCTCCGATTGAAGACTTTTGCTACAGATTGCGACTAGGGTTCCGATAACCCAGTAGCCTCCGCCTAGGGTTACAAAAATTGAAGACCATTGTTGCTAGATATCACATCTAGGGTTCCAAAATCGAAGATTAGGACTTTGAATTTGCACTTTGGTGACTGAATTTTGTGAAGGTATGGAGCAGGCTGCGTCCAGGGGAAGAAGAAGAAGAAAACAAACGTCTTTTTTTTCCTTCTCTTAGGGGGAAAATCAAGTTTCCCTTATTTCCCAAAAGACCCCTCAACCTTTGGCAAAGAACTTATCAACCTGACAACTCGGAGAAACAGAATCGTACGCCAGCGATCAGGTGTCATTTGTTTCAGATTGTTTCAGTGCTGATTTTTTTTCAGTTTTTTTTTTCGATTTTAGTTTCTGTTTAGTCGTGTTATTTGTCATCATGGCAGAAGACGGGAAGGTGCAAATCAAAAAGTTTGAAGGGAAGAAGTTGGTTGGTGGAAGATGCAGATTGAAGCACTACTTTGTCAGAAAGACTTAGATGTAGTGCTCGAGGATGAAAGGCCAGAAAAAAAATGCCACAAGCAGATTGGAATAGGATGGATAAGAAAGCCAGAGCAGTGATAACGATTTCTCTCTCGGCGAATGTTGCATTCAATATCCAGAAGGAGACCTCAGCTAGAGGAATGATGGCAGCATTACCGAATATGTATGAGAAGCCTTTTGCATCGAACAAGGTTTATCTTATTCGAGAGCTTGTGAATACTAGGACGAGGGAAGGTGATTCAGTTACAGTGCACATCAATAACTTAAACTCGATCTTGTCTCGTTTGGTGTCTATGAACTTCAAGTTTGATGATGAGGTCCAAGCCCTATTGTTATTGTCCTCATTACCCGATAGTTGGTCCGGAACCGTAACTGCTGTTACGAGCTCTTTAGATACGAGTAAGTTTACGTTTGTGAAGATGCGTGATCTTATTCTGGGCGAAGATGTTAGAAGAAGAAATTCAGGTGGATCATCGGGTGATTTAATGCATGTTGGCAGAGGTAGGAAGAATAATAGAAGTAGTGGCAGTAAGAACAGAAAGAGGAGTCAGTTCAGGGCTCGAAATGAGGTAACATGTTGGAACTGTAAAGAGGTTGGACATTTCAGGAATCAATGTCCAAACGACAAGAAAGAAGTTAAGGCCACAGTAGACCACTCAGATGATGAAGTTTTGATCTGTAATGTGGAGAGTAGTGTGGATTCCTGGGTTATGGATTCGGGTGCTTCATTTCACGCTACCCACAGCAGTGAATCACTATGGAATCTTAAAATTAAGGATTTTGGTAAGGTACGACTTGCAAATGATGAAGTCTTAGATGTCACAGTCATGGGTGATATTGACTTAGTTACTTCAGTTGGATCTACTTGGACTTTAAGAGACGTGAGAGTTATTCCAGGCTTGAAGAAAATGCTTATTTCAGTCGGGCAGCTGGATGATCAAGGTCACGAGGTTAAGTTCGGTAGTGGATAGTGGAAGGTAATTAAGGGAAATTTAGTAGTTGCACGTGGCAAAAAGAGGTGCTCATTGTACATGGTCAGCGTACCGCCTGAGGGAGAGGTTATCCTAGTTCAGAAGAAGACCAAGATCCGGTTCACAGAATCTCAGGGGCAGAAGAAGGATTGTTTTGCAGGAGATAAACCCAGAGTCACATGTCAGATTCAGGTTGAACGTGCTAAGAAATGTTCAGAGAAACCAGTCATGGGTTTTCGTGCTAGTGGGAGCGCAGGTAGTGCTTCAGTCAGAGCTCACAGACGACAGTGGGTTAAGAGAACTCGTATTCCAGCGATGAAAGTCTCTCCAGTGAACTACCTGCTTATGATGGAGAGTGTTAGTTCTCGGATTTTCTCAGGGTCCAGCAGTTCATTTAAGTGGGAGCCGGTAGGGACAAAGAACGAGTCACGAGTAGTAACTGATGAGTTGAAGCTCAATGGGAGCTTCAACGAGCCTTCAGGTTAATTGATGAGGAGGTCATCCACAACTAGTAAAGATGAAGAGTTTACAGAGGTACTTATGAATATGAAGTTGCAGGGAGTGGAGTTTGAAGTTGTCAAAGCCTCCAAGTGAGAGATTGTTGGGTTGTGGAGGATTTGACTAGAGAGTGTCAAAGCAACTGATAACCCAAATGACCAGGTAACTCGTCTGGTTTGTGGCAACTGATAACCCAGATGTTGGGTTGTGAAGGTTTTTGACTAGAGCAGAGGTTTTGTTTGTTACTGTAGCTTAAAGTCAACAACCCTAATTGTACCTCCTATAAATACTTCTCATTCATGTACTGTAATTTTTTGAGCATCTAATACAAAGAAAGAACTAGTTATGGACAGTGGATGTAGATCAAGCTTGATCGAACCACTATAAATCTTGTGTTCTTATTCTTGTTATTTAGAGTGAGTGAGTGTGTGAGTTTGCTGTGTTTGATCTAGTGTTCGTGTGAATCGTGTTCTGACTTAACACCTTCTTTACTAAAAAATAATTCAAATGTCCCATGAATAGATGCTTTTTTTTGTCGTCAACAACGATATTCGACTTGGATTCCGCATCGCACCTCATTGTAACTCAAATCCCGAACTGCTAGTCGGAGCCGCTTGATCTTAAGATCTCGTTTAAAATCTCAGATGAGCCGCTTGATATAACCAATTGTCCCAGTACCAAATGATACAATCTAAAGCTCTGATACCAAATGATGGAGTGGTTAAGCTATCAAATGGCCAGATGTAGGAAAGAAAATTGATCTGATAATTATTGTTTGAAAAACCAACGAACACCCGATATATATACATATATATATATATATATATATATATATATATATATATATATATATATATATATATATATATATATATATATATATATATATATATATATATATATATATATATATATAAATATATAAATATATATATTTCTAACAATAAATGATAACCATGCAAATTTAAAAAAAATATATATATATAAAAAGAAAACAAGATCCTCCAAAGTTGCACCATCTGATCCAACATACATAACAAGTTCGATCAACCCAGCCCGACATCACCGTCGTTTTAGAAGAAATCTAGTTGCATTGTTTATTACAGAAACTAAAAAGATATATACCTTTTTTTTAAATACATTATTAAAATCATTTTTTTTTTGTATTGTATTGGGTTACTTGGATTAGGAAATACAAAATGCAAAATAAATAAAAGACGTAAGAAGGATTTTAGTACATCAATCTTAGATTTGGAGGGTTGAGATTGGTTTTTGGAAAATAGATAACGAGCATAAAGAAAATCATACATTTATTGATTTTTTTCTCTCCACATGTAAGTCACATGTCAATTCCACCATCAATTTAAAACATCTATAACTTTTTTATACGACATTTAAATAAAATTCACCATAATAACAACGGACGTTTTTTTTATCATTATGAGTATGATATTGCTATATAAAAATAAAAGAAAAAATTTTCATTTTACATGGTTTTCTTTGTATTGTGTTAGAGGTTCTAGTCATTGTGTCTTTCAACTGAGTTTTGGTCATTACGTTTTACTCGGGTTTTTATACATTGTGTTATTATCAAAACTTATAACACAATGTTAATTTGAGTTTTATCCATTGTGTTCTATCAGAATCTATCACACGAATCTATCACACAATGTATGACACTTTTCATCCTTTTAGTTTGTACTGGATTGGAACAGATAGCCTTTAACTTCAACAGTCACAATCCTTTATCTGGAAAACCCGTTACATCTTTCATCCTTTAACACTAACTAAGTTAAAAATTTTAGTTACTCTATTTTTATAAGGACACTTAGGTCTTTTTACCAATCTAATTAAAATATATTATAAACAAAACAAAAACAAAATTAACTTATAAAATATACCATCACCAACCCTCATCTGAGAGGGTGTATCTTCATCATCTTCACCAAGTAGCGGTTTCCTCCTCCTCACAACCGCTGCCGCCGCCACCATCCGTACAACTCATGAACACAACCCATCAATGGCCGATTCACACGACCCCAAAAACATCCAAAACATATGCATTCTCCCACGTTGACCACGGAAAGACCACCCTCGCCGACCACCTAATCGCCTCCTCTGGCGGCGGCGTTCTGCACCCAAAACAAGCCGACAGGCTCCGCTTCATGTGGTGTTTGTTTATGCTTTAGATGGGTGGGGGTTTGGGATACGTCGAAACTTGGGGCGAGTGTTGCGGTTTTGTAGAAGGCGTTTTGGGGTCCGAGGTATTTTGTTCCGAAAACGAAACGGATTGTGGGTAAGAAAGGGTTGCCTGCGAGGAGTAATGCGCGACCCATGTTTGTGCGGTTTGCGCTTGAGCCGTTGTGGCAGGTGTATGAGGCTGCGTTGGATACGAATGGGGATAAAACGATTCTTGAGAAGTTGATTAAGTCGTTTAATTTGTCGGTTCCTCCTTGTTTTAGGTGTTGCCTGCTCATTTTGGTAGTGATTTCAGCATTGTGTGTATCTGGGCCAACTCTTTATTGGAAGCTCAAAAGGGGTTTTGATTTGAAACCCATTTCTTTGATCTCTTGTACTCCCTGCATCTGTGATTGTCCCCCTGCTCTCTCCCTTCTTAAGCTTGCTCCTGTTAATAATCAATAAAAACCTTTTTTGTTCTTGTTGTTTTGGGAGTTTCCAGGTTTTAATTGTTGGTTTAAGTTGGTCATACATGTTGTGTTGTTAATGTTACTGATTCCAGGTTTTAATTGATGGTGGCGGCGGCAGATTTGGTGGTGGTGGATTTGGTGGTGATAGGGTGGGGGTTGGTTGGATAGAGAGAGGGGGTGGTGGTAGCTGGAGAGAAGGTGGTTATGGTGTTGGTGATGGTGAAAAAGACAGGGATGAACTGATGCTGAAGTGGGTTTTTAAAGTATATTTTAATTTTTTTTAATTATGTTGGTAAAATGACTAAATTCTCCTTAACTAGTTATACTTAACTGAAAATTTTAACCAAGTTAGAGTTAAAAGACGTATAGTGTAACGAGTTTTGCAAATAAAGGATTGTGATTGTAATTATTGAAGTTAAAGGCTATCTGTTGCAATCTGGTACAAACATAAAGGACGAAAAGTGTAATTTACCCATGAAAATAATGTTATATTTGGGTTTTCTATATATTGTGTTATTGGTTATGATTATTTTGTTTTTCAACTATGTGGGTTTTCTACACATTATGTTATAGGTTCTGGTCATTGTGTATAATCTGGTATCCATTGTGTTTTTATCTGTTGTCAATTGTGTTTTTGTCTGTTGTGTTTTAATATGTTATTCATTGTGTTAATTAGTCTGTTGTTCTTTGTGTTTTACGTTATGTCCATTGTGTCTTTTATTTGTTTTCATCGATTCTGTTTTTAGTCTACTTCCCATTGTTTTTCTTATTTGATACTCATTGTGTTTTCACGTTATGTCCATTGCGTTTCTAGTTTGATACTCATTGTGTTTTACGTTATGTCCATTGTGTTTTTTCTATTTCCACTATGTCTTTTATCTGTTATTATCGATTGTGTTTTTTGTCTACTTTCCATTGTTTTTTGTTTAATACTTATTGTGTTTTACATTATGTCCCTTGTGTAATACGCAACTGAATTTTTTAATTTTTTTTAAAACTATAACAATATGGTACTCGTATTAAAGATCATAAGACGTTTGATTTTATAGAATATTTAAAAAAATAAATGACATATAAAAAAATTACGTACGTTTATAAAAATGGGGCGAGGGGGTGAATAACATGCGACCTACATATGCATATTTTTTTTTTCTCTTAAACAAAAACACCCTGCTCATTTATTTTCTCTTGTACACTTATCACTCTATTATAAGTTCTTACACTTTTTATTTTTTAACCGCATTCTATATAAGTCAACCCTTATCTACTTACTCGTAGTATACTTATTTTTCAGAACCCAATCTATCCTTGCAAAACAGAACTTTCAAAGGAAATATCTGGTAAAAAAAGTTAAAAGATAAATATAAAGAATGGAAAAACTGAGATGAAATAATAGGGTTTTAGTTTGTGACGTAAACATGTGAAATTTTTGAAGAGTGAGATATCTATTCCATTCCAAATATGATCAATCGTCCACTTGATACACACTAAAGTCTACATAATTAATAAACCTACCTGGATGTGAACCTGCCATAGGTTGGGACCAATACCTGGATGTGAACCTGCCGTAGGTTGGGACCAATTCAAATACTTAGCTTCGACAACTAGTCAACATCAACACGTTGAATACAAATCGAAACCTTAACCAGACGTTAATATCTTTTCCTTTACATGAAGTTATCTACTTTACAACGGATGAAGACAGTTTTTTTCTAACTTCATAAAAACGCGTTGTGTCATCCGCATATGGGAACATAAACTAGTCAACTCAAATAATCAAGGCTATTTAATGTGTATGGTGGGTAAACCCAAGCTAGTCATTTGGTTGATCAATTTGAATGATCGATTATTGGTGGTAAATAGTTATTTTCAAGGAAATAAGTCGTGAGGTTCCAGCTATATTCGCACTCTTTGCTAAACTTGTATGATATATTATTGACTTAATCATTGTGTGTATTATTATGAATAAATCAACTAATTATGTAGGGATTGCAAAGATTTTGTTAGTCATTGGTGTGGCATCCCAAATATTTATGTGTCCTGAGTAAGAGATATAATCAAGGTTTATAAAAATGCTTTCGGTGACAAAAGAAAGAACAAAGGGGTTCAAGCGATCACTTGTAGGCAGCGTGGTGTATTTAGAAAGGGAGGAACGAGGCAATCTTTGATAATAAGGAGCTAAATATCCTAAAAGTCAAGGAAGACATTCGCTCTTGGCCTTTGTTTGTATCAAGAATAGGTTATGTTTTAGATCTTTAGGCTGGAACAATTGGTGAAATTTCGCTTTGTAAGTTTTGTCGTTTGTCTTTCGCTCTAGCAATTTGTTGGGTGCTGTTGTTTTGATTGAAATTCGTAGTTCAAAAAAAAGGGATTACAAAGCCTACAAATATGGTAATAGATATACCAAACATAAATACAAAATCACCATACAAATATAGCTAATACAATAAATATATAAATATATCTACTAATAATCTTCCGCAGTTCGAGCGATAGTAGCACTACAAGAAATTGGACCTTTAGCGACGACAAAAAAGCCGTTTTGGGACGAAATTTCGTCCTTGTAGCCTATTGTGACCAAAATTAGTCGCAACACGTTCGTTGTTCTTGATCCGTCGTAACAGGCTGCTAGTTTCGTCGCTATAGATTGTCCTACAACGACGAGTTTTAGTCTCTATAGCTTAATAAATCTTAGTGTGTCATTTATAAATGAAACAATGCTCAGACCTATTGCAACTAGATTTAGTCGCCATAGCTTAATAAAAATGAATTTTATTTTTTTTTCTTTTTTCGTTTTTCTTACATTTAGGTTAAAAAAAGGAAAATTAAAACTTTATTTTTTTATTGGGACGAAATTTCGTTGGTACAAGTATTTTCACAAAGCGGGATAATTTCCCTCCAACCGGCCAAGTTTATAGATCGTCCCTATAGGGTCCAAAAACTTAAATTTCTAGAAAAACCTATAGCAAGAAAGATTCGTCGTTATACCTGACCTATGGCGACCTAATATTTCGTCGCTAAGGGTTTGTCGTTAAATGTGATCATTAACATTTGTAATGATGATATAGGATAAAATGAGCTATATCACATAGTAATATAGATAGATGCTCTCTAGGATGAGGAAAGGGGGTCAACCGTCGCAGGAGTATTGGCAGGAGGTTCCGACAAGACGGAGAGACATTCAAAAGGGTGTGATTGATCAGAAGGCTAAGGGGGTGATTACCAAGTTTTTCGTTTCGAATCTTCCGGAGAAATGTTCAGTGGCAGATTTGAAGCAATCCCTCGATGAGTTTGGAAGTATAGAAAAGATATATATCGCAAGAAAACTTCATAAGTTCGGGCAAAGGTTCGCTTTCGTGAATTTTTTGAATGTTGCTAAAGTTCAAGATCTGGAGTTGGCGCTGAAGAACATTATCTTGGGGGAAAACAAGTTATTTATAAGCGTTGCTAAGTTTGTTGATGGTAACTTTGTGGGGAATAAGAAGGCTCCGGTTAAAGAGGCTGTGAAGAAGGATGAGAAGGCAGCGACATCGAGATCGGAGGAAGTTTACCGAAGTGCAGAAACACACTTTAGGGATAAGTTACTGAATAAGGAGCCTTCTAAAGTGCAGCCAATAATTAACATTGCACCCAATGTTTGTGCGTTCACGGAGTGGTTTGATAAAGCGGTGGTAGCAAAGGTAAAAGATTTCTCTCAGTTAATTGCTTTAAGGATTAATCTAGATAGCATGGGTTGGAAAAGAGTAGAGATAAAATATTTAGGAGGATTCTTTGTTCTCCTAAAGTTTGTAGAGATGGTGGACGTGGCTAGTTTTGTGGAAGCCAAGAAGGTGTGGGAGGAGTGGTTTATTAAGATTGAAGTTTGGAAGGGTTAATGTTTACCGTTCGAACGTATTGCGTGGGTGAAGATTTATGGAGTGCCTTTGGATTTAGCTTTGAAACCGGTGTTCAACGCCATTGCTACTCGTTTTGGCGAGGTGGTAAAATCGGCAGGTATTTCGTATGAGGATGCTGATCTATCTTTTTCATATGTGGGAATTTTATGCAAGTCGGGTGGGTGTATTATGGAGCATGTTAAATTGAGATGGAAAGATAAGTTGATTCAAGTTTGGGTTGAAGATGAGCAAGATGATTGGTTTCCGGATTGTTTGTCTGATGAACAAGAGGTGGAAGAGGACCAGGTTTTGGATGATAGTGAGGTGAATATGGAAGATAGTAACGATGTGGATCGACAAGAAGATGGTGTGGACCCAGCAGAACCGGAGTTGGTACCGGAAATTGATCGGACGGTGGTCTCGGTGGCCGTTGAGGCTAATATGGAATCCCATGCAAATTTGGAAACTCATAATGGGGGGGGGGGACGAGAATGAAGGAAATAATATAATGGGTAGTAATTATTTTTCTTTTTCCTTTGTTAACAAGGAGAGAGAAGGTCAAGGTCCAAAAAAATTTAAACGGGTCAAATCTCGTCAAAGGAAACAATCCAAGTCGCCACAGGCCCAGGTACGTGATAAAAAAGGCCCAGGAAGAGTGATCCATTTGAATTAAATCAACTGTTGGGCTTGTCGGACGAAACGAGTACCACTGATGGTGGCCCAGTTGAGAAAGAAAACCCAATAGATTATGTTACTCCGGATCTGAATTTGTCTCGACAAGAAAGTTCGGTGGAGGTGCAAGATACATCGAGATGCAATGAGGAGGAGAATGGAGTAGGGGATAGGATGTGTAGGTGTATGTCAAATGAAGAGGCAGTTCAGAATTCTCAGGAGGGTGCGACTAAATTGGTGGAGAATGAATCAACGGCGACAATTGATTTAGGTAGAGATTTGGGTGTGTCAAATTTAGAGAGTTTCCGGGGTCAGATGGACAATATTTTGGTTAAAGAAGGCTATCAAAAGGTGCATCAATGAATGTCCTTTCATTGAATATAAGGGGGTTAGGGGTTAAAGGCAAACCGAAGTGGGTACGGGATATGAGAAAAGAGAATGAGGCTTCGTTTGTGTTACTTCAGGAAACTAAACATGCGTCCTTGGAAAGGGTTGATTTATCGGCTTATTGGGGTAGTGGTGAGTATGGTTACAAGTTTGTTGAGGCGGTGGGGAAATCTGGTGGTTTGGTTACAATGTGGGATTCCGGGTATTTTAAGGTGGATAGGGTGAAGAAACATAGAAGTTTTTTGTGTGTTTCGGGGGTTATCAAAGGTAGTGGTGAACAGGCGATGATTATAAATGTGTATGGTCCTCAAGGTGTGGTGGAAAAAAGTGTTCTTTGGGGTGAGTTGTTATCAGTAGTGGGAGAGGCCTCGGGTCTTTTGGTTGTGGCGGGTGATTTTAATGTGGTCCGTTATACGGAGGATAGGAGAAATTCAGGATTCAATGCCTTGAGTTCGAGGGAGTTCAATGACTTTTTGGACGAGGCCGATCTTCATGAATATACTCTTAAAGATAATGCTTTCACGTTTTTTACGAGTAACAAAATGAGTCGTATCGATCGGATTTTTGTTGGTTGGTCGGTTATTAATAAGTGGTCGGGCGCGGAGTACAGAACGTTGCCTAGACTCAAATCTGACCATTGTCCATTGGTTCCGAAAACCGAATCGAGAAATTTTGGTCCAAAGCCATTTCGTTTTTTCAATTCGTGGATGGATAGAAGTGATTTTGACGGGGTTGTGAAGCTGGCTAATGAGGAATTTATTGGGTCGGGGCCTCCAGATGTCAAACTTATGTTAAAGTTCAAGTTTTTTAGGGGCCGATTGAATTTATGGAAAGAGGCTAAGTTTAAAGTTGAGCATGAAGAAGTTATTGGTTTGCAAGAGGAGCTCAGTGAATTGGATGAGATTGTCGCTAAAAGGGACCTGTTAGAATCGGAATTGTGGGTTTCTCAAGAGATTAGAAGGCGGTTGTATGAGCTTGACGAGATTAATTTTAACGATTTAAAGCAAAAGGCGCGGAATAATTGGGCAAAGTTTGGAGATGATAATACGCGATTCTTCCACGGTTGTATTAACAAGAGGCGCATGGCAAACTCCATTCCTGGTTTATATTGTGAAGGCGAATGGGTTACAGCTCCCAAGTTGGTTAAAAAGGCGATTTTGGGATTCTTTCGGTCTAAATTCACAGAGGAGTTGAAGTGTAGGCCTAAATTGAGATGCACGAATATGAACAGGATCTATTCTTCTAATGCCGAGTTTCTTACGTCTCGTTTCTCTATGGAAGAGTTGAAAGAAGCGGTGTTTTCTTGTGGTGATGAAAAGGCGCCGGGCCCGGATGGATTTAATTTCAAATTTGTTAAGAGATATTGGTCTCTGTTAGTTCAAGATTTCATGGAAGTGGCCGAACAATTTTGGGATCATGGTATTATTAGTAAAGGTGTTAGCTCGTCCTTTATTACTTTGATCCCGAAAGTGAAAGATCCTACGGGATTGGGAGATTATAGACTGATTAATATAATCGGGGTGATTAGTAAGGTGATTTCAAAATTATTGGCGAACAGGTTGCGGGTTATAATGAATGATTTAGTGTCAGAGACCCAGTCGGCGTTTATTAGTGGTAGATATATCTTAGACGGTCCCTTGATTATCAACGAGATCTTATCTTGGTCGCGAGTTTTGTGGAAGAGGTTATTTCTTTTCAAGATTGATTTTTAAAAGGCTTATGATAATGTGCATTGGGATTTTTTGTTGGATATCATGCGACAGATGGGGTTTCCAGAGAAATGGATTTCTTGGATTTATGGTATTCTTTCTTCGGCTCGTTCGTAGGTCCTTGTTAATGGATCTCCCACGTTTGAATTCCAGAGTACCAAAGGGATTTGGCAAGGTGACCCTCTTTCTCCATTTCTGTTTGTTTTGGTCATGGAAGGTCTTTCGAGTCTTTTTGGTAGAGCTAAAGATATTGGGGCTTTTGAAGGTATTAACGGGGGGGCCTAATTTAACCCATTTGTTATATGCGGACGACGCAATGGTCTTGGGAGAATGGAATGAGGATGGCATTAAAAATGTTATGAGAATTTTGAGGGTCTTTAATTTATGCTCCGGTTTAAAGATTAATGTTCAAAAGTCGTCTTTATTTGGGTGTGGAGTGGAACAAGAAAGGATTCAAGAGTTTGCATTGTATTTGAATTGCAAAGTGGGAGTTTTACCATTTACATACTTAGGCGTGAAGGTTGGGGCAAATATGAATAGGATATCTAATTGGGAGCCGATTAAGGAGGTCGTTCGTGCTAGATTATCCTCATGGAAAGCAAAGGTTTTATCGATTGGAGGAAGAGTTACGCTAATTAAGTCGGTGTTGGAAAGTTTACCGACATATTATTTTTCGATTTTTAAAGCTCCGGTGAAAGTAGTGCAAGATTTGGAAGCGGTAATTCGAAAATTTCTTTGGGGTGGGAATGAGGATATCCGGAAATTACATTGGGTAGGTTGGGAAAAGGTGACGAGCTCGAAGAAGAATGGTGGGTTGGGTTTGAAACGCCTAGATATTAATAATAGTGCTTTGCTTCTTAAATGGGTTTGGCGTTATAAAGTGGAATATGGAGCTTTGTGGAGGAAGATTATTGACGCTTTACATCATTCTAAAAAGTCGGGTGGGACATTACCAATTAATAATCGGTACACTGGTGTTTGGAAAAATATTGTGAAGCATGGATCAAAAACGAAAGTCGAAGGAAAAGGGCTGTGTGATTGTTTAATAGGGAAGTTGGGTGATGGGAACTCTATAAGGTTTTGGTTTGATAGGTGGTTGGATGAGAAACCGCTTAAGGAGTTGTTTCCGAATTTATTTAGGTTGGAGAAAGACAAAATGTGTGTGGTAGCCGAGAGATGGTGGGGTAGTGGGCAACATTCGAGCAGGTCTGGTTTTTGGGAGCTGGTAAAAACCTCGGCTGCTAGCGTGGTCTTGGCCGAAAAGGAAAAGTGTTTGCAAATGATGGCTGCTGCAGTCTTGGTTGATCAACATGATTCGTGGAGCTGCTCTTTGGATGCTACAGGTTTGTTCTCGGTGAAAGCTGTTAAAAAATGGTTCGAAAAGCACGAGTCGAGACCGGTTTTTGTTTTGGATTGGTGCAAGTGGATTCCTTCTAAAGTAAATATCTTTTTTTGGCGAGCGGAAATGGGTTGAGTGGCGACTACAGCGGCTTTAGAAAAACGCAATATTATTGTGCCGAAGAAGAATTGTGTTTTTTGTGATTATATAAGTGAGACGGGTGAACACTTGTTTTCTGGATGTATATTCGCTACAGGTATTTGGGCAGCCGTGACTTCGTGGTGTCGTATTCCAAACATTTTTGTTTTTTCGGTGAGAGACATAGTCGATTTGCATAAATCAGTGGGTCTGGAAGGAATCAAGAAGATTGCATTTCAAGGTATAATGTTCACGGCGTTGTGGAGCATATGGCGTGCGAGGAATAATCGTATCTTCTCGGAGAAGAAACAATCGGTTTTGGATGTGGTAACGGAGATTAAAACTCTTAGTTTTCTCTGGTTTAGAAGTCGGTATAAATATGGCTGTATAGATTGGAAAGAATGGTGTAACTTTGAGATGATGTAATTGTGGTTTGGGTGCGGCCCTCTCTCCGCCTTGGAGGGGGTGTTTTCCGCTGTGTTTTTTTATGATAGTTATCTTTCAAAAAAAATATAAAAAATATAGGATAAAATGATAATTATAATTAAACCCTATTCTAAATATGTAATCAGAATCTGGATTTTATTACTACTTATTTTAATTACTCTTAGAGTTTTTTAAATAAATACACCAATATTTACATAGTGCAGTATTTAAATTTCAATCCCCTTTTATTGTAAAACACACCACTTACCCATTAGAATACTTGATCTTACTAGATCTTTTAATGATTATACATTAAAACTCGAGAATGTGGCAATACTCATGCGTCTAGGTTAACTTAAGACTTATAATTAATGGAGATGATAAATAGTTGATCTAAGAATTCACAGTCTTTTAGTTAATATTAGTTGGGCTAAGGGATACGTAGCAAAGAGGAACCGTATTTCAAACGAGCATAACTTAGGTTAAGAATGTCGTTACAAGACCTACAACCAATGGACTGAAAGGTCTTGATGATCCAGGTCATGTGACAAATGACCATATGCGGTTTGTATTGTCGAACAGTATTGTCGAACAGAGAATAAGAATTGGAAGTGATAATGTTTGATTGTATTGATTTTCTTGTGTTTTACATTGATACAGCAGAACTCTATAAATACACAGTAAAATGAGAAATAAAAGGAAACGTTGAGGCTGGCATCAAGGCTGTACATTAGCTGTAGATATTCGATAAACAGGGAAATGATGTAGAGCTGATCCCTCCATGATTTTATTATAATAGATTCCTTTTTAATACTCCCCCTCAAGTTGAGTAGTAGGGTTCCCGATGCCCAACTTGCCCAAACAGTCATTAAAGATTCGCCCATTTACCGGCTTTGTCAGTATATCTGCTAACTGGTCTTTGGATTGAACAAATGACAGCTCAATGATTCCCCCTTCCAATTTCTCTTTGATGAAGTGCCTATCAACCTCCACATGTTTTGTTCTATCATGCTGGACCGGATTCTCAGAAATTTGAATTGCAGCTTCATTGTCACACATAAGTTTGTTGGGTTTTTGTAACAACTGTCACTAAAATCAATAATTAGGACAATAATTAGTCAATAAGAAAACCCTAATTGAGACACCCAAGTAATTCTGCATTGGCCCTAAAATTTTCAGAACAATCGGAAACAGGATCAGGACCCCTAAAACTCAAGGGGGCAAACCCTAGTTGAATAATTATCTAAATTAAACGTTGCTATGTTCTGATTGGCCCAATTGTTGAATCACCAAAGCTAGTCCCGAGCCTAGGCAGCCTATGAATTAGACTGCTTAGCTTACGGACCACAAGGGAAAGGGTTTACGGTTCGTAAGCGAGTCTAAAAAATTGCTATAAATAGCCGACCTTGGGACTTGAACTGAGAAATGAAAACGACGTAAAGTTGTTGTCTGTACGTCGAGTTAAGGCTGTAATACTACAATAAACACACACACGATCACGAGGTGCTGCCGCAATCAGGGTAATAACTCGATTGCTATTACGATTCAACGTCCGATCGATTATAACTATCCAACGATTGTCTGAGTGCTGCTCAAATTGAGCTGATACTTTGTTATTCATTGTGATTTCGATTTGAATGTTTGAGTGCTGTTCGAATTCGGACTATGCTCTGTCATTCGTTGTGAATCCATTGAATTATTAAGTATTGCACTTATTAATTGTTGTGAGGGTTTAATCTCGTGAATTGACGTAACTGCTGAATTAGTTACTAACCCGTTCGTGTGTACATTGTTAATTAAATTAGGTTAATCACAGGCAAATCAGTAAGGCTTAAACTCTGCTCGTAAAATCTGCAAAGTGAGTCATTCTCTTTTTATCAACTGTTTTACAAAACTCCAAGTTATTTTCAAAGTTATAATTACAGGGATTAAGTCTTTGTAATCACCAAGTTACAGCCGGTATGTGAGGTTTTGTATACATTACTTGATAATCTTCAACATTGGGGCAGCCAATGGGTGATATGACCATAATCACAGATACCACTGGACAGGTGGGCCAGTGGGTCGAGTGATAAAGTACCGTGGGTAGTTGGTTTGATATCAGAAACATTGTAATCGCTCTTAATACTGTGAATTATAACAAACGAGTCGTTTTAGTAAACTGAATGATTCACTCAGTATTTCCCCGCTGATAAAGCCTTTTTCAAACATGTTTCAGGTGATATGTTGTGAGCAAAGAAAGAGAAGTGCCGTGAAGCACTCCCAGCTTAGAAAAGTGGCTCAGTATAAATAAATAAAAGAAACATGTTTTGAAAAAAAATAAAGATTTCCCTGGGAAATCACATTTTCGGGAGTTTATCCCTAAAGTTATAAAGCGAGCAGTTTAAATTATTAAAAGATCCTGTTTTACAAGACTTCCGCTGTCGCCTAAAATTTAAATACCGCAGGATTTCTGTCCCGCGGCTCTGGAAACGGGTAAAACCGGGGGGGGGGTGACAGAAATAAGGTGGTATCAGAGCCACTGTTTTAAGCTTACTGATTAAGCTCACTGTTCTAATTGATTTAAGCCTATTGAAAAACAATTAGGAAAATTTTATTTGTCATTCTGTAACTATATGTGCATTAACTTATTAATTGTTGAAATTACAGTATGGGTAAACAAAAGATTTCTGCTATCTACCGCAAATTAGATAATACACCTAAAGAACAGGGAACCTCTTCCTCCAAATCTCCCACCAAGTTAGAGGAAGGAATCTTTGTCCGTAAGGCAAATTATGAAAACCCACTTACCCCGGAGAAAAGGAATTTGATTATTAGGAAGGGTCAAGAGAAAAAGAAACCCCAAACCAAGAGAGTGAGGTTTAACCCGGAGATTCAGG
The DNA here is from genome assembly GCF_002127325.2 of Helianthus annuus. Classification (NCBI taxonomy): domain Eukaryota; kingdom Viridiplantae; phylum Streptophyta; class Magnoliopsida; order Asterales; family Asteraceae; genus Helianthus; species Helianthus annuus. The sequence goes on from NC_035442.2 coordinate 27,277,143, forward strand.
AAATTAGCAATAATCCACCAGGGGAAAATAACCTAGATGAAAAATGGGCAAATTTGTATCTGCTCGCTACCGTAGCAGAAAATGCAAATCTTTAAACTTTAAATCTAGAAATAAGTACTTCCCAGTAAATAAATAAATAAATCTGAGTGTGTTCTGTTTGCTGTTATGTTGTACAAATTAGTGTGCAATAAAAATGTTTATTTGTTAAACTTTGTTCCAAAGTTTTAACTTAGCATTTTTGTGCATTTTGCATATATGTTACACAGCATGAGTGAGCTATCCGAGGCGTTTCAGAACCTCAACCTCTATCCTGTGCCAATTGAAGTCTCCCACAACTTCACTGGTTACATTGCCGACATAGAGGAACCTCTGGAATTCCAAGCTCCACCGCTGGAAAAAGCAAAACCTAAAAAGAGGAGAAGATATGTAGGATGGAGAAAAGTGCGCAGAAGGAAACCTGCAACTAGGAGACTCCCTAAAATAGAAAATCCTGTAAGTGTGAGCAAGGGAAAGGAAATAGAAACCGGAGAAAGTTCCAAACCAGTAGGGATAGACCTAAAGCAAAAGGGAATAGAGATCGGAGAAAGCTCTAAACAGCCTAAAGAGATCACATTCCAGGACGAAATAGACCGTCTACTGGCCAATTGTGATGTCATAGAACCGGTCAACAATAATCTCTTCTCTTACCCTGCCACAGCCCAATTCCCAATAAACCTAGAACCCGTGATTCCAGACCCACTAGTCTACACACGACCATTAGGCCAAATGGAAGAATGGTGGACTAATGACTGGCAATTCCAGAATATAGTCAATAGTCCCTATATTTTTCTCCCACAGTTTGATCCAGAACCTGTCCCCAATCCGCCAATGAGCTATGAAAACCTGGGCGAACTTCATCAGTTTGGTGAAGAACTGATAGGCACTGGGAATAGGATCAGGGAAATTGGGGAGCAGATTTCCTGGAAGTATGACGAAAGGGAACGTCACTACTGAACTGTCAGTTGGTCCAAGAATAGTGGGGAGGGTTGGAAAAGTTTGTTTGTATTATAACTAATACAGTAAAACTAACTCTGTAAAATGGGCAATAAAACAATGTAAGATAAAAGGTGTGTATTGAAGCAGATATAATATATAAAACAAAATAGAAGTCGAGGCATCGACAATTTTGGTTATATTTGTATGTTGTAATAATCTATGTGTTTATCTGTGTTGATTTTATTACCAATAATTAGATACTAATAATTCCTATCAATATAAATTAGCAGATGGAAAACGCTAGTAATGAACCAGTTAATGAAGAGAATCAATCTGAGCAAAATCAGGAAAACAAATACATGACTAGACAAGATATTGAAAATATCATCACTCAAGGGATAGCCAATGCTATTCCAGAAATCATGGCTGCTTCTAGGAAACCTGTTGAATCACAACAAATCATTCCTAGTAAACGTACTCAGGAAGATAATTTTAGCCATAGTGTAAATGGAGACGACAATCATGATAACAATCCGCAACAGGCTCCACTCGCTAAGAAAATGAAAGATGCAACACCTGGTTGCACTTACAAGGAATTTCTTGCCTGTAAACCAGCAGAATTTGCAGGTAATGAAGGGGCAACTGCAACACTGCGCTGGTTAGAGAAAACCGAAGCAGTAATTGAAATAAATAAATGTGCGGAAAAAGATCAAGTGATGTATGCATTAAACCTGTTCAAAGAAGGGGAGCTAGAATGGTGGAACATAGTGCTACAAGCAAAAGGAAGAAGGGTGGCCTATGCAATGAATTGGGAAGAATTTAAGAGTCTTGTCGAAAGAAAATTCTGCCCCGAATACGAAAAGGAACAAATGGCAAACAAGTTCCTGAGTCATCGTATGATAGGCGTAGATTGTCGTGGATATACTTCGACATTCTTCGAATATGCGAGAGTGGTACCTAACCTGGCTTCGCCAGAACCGGTACTCATTTCCCGTTATATTTGGGGATTAATCGGAGAAATCCGTAACATCGTTAAAGCTGCAAGACCACGCACTATTGACGATGCTGTAGAGTTAGCCAACACCTTAACCGATGAACTGGTGCGCGCAAGAGAAGAAGATCGAAAGAAGGAATTGGCTCAGAAGATTACCCAGGGATTTCGTACGGGTAATAATAACCGCTTTAAAAGAAGAGGAACAGGGCAATCCTCAACCCCGCCATTCTGCAGAAATTGCAAGAGAAAGCATTTTGGAAGATGCAATATAACCTGCAATTTTTGCAAATCAGTAGGACATAGTGAAGATAACTGCAAAAAGAAAGCCATAGTCTGCTATAACTGTGGAGAAACCGGACATTACAAAACAGAATGCCCTAAATTGATTAAAGCCGCAGATAATAAAGGCAAGCAAGCTGAAGGGGCAACTAAGAAGAATGTTCGCGCATTCCAACTGACCACTCAAGAAGCCGAACTCATTCCAGATGTGATAGCGGGTACGTTCTTAGTACATAACGTCTATGCAAAAGTATTATTTGACTCTGGTGCAAACCAAAGTTTCATTAATACTTCATTCTTCCAAGCTCTTAACCTACCTTTAACTACCCTTAGGCAGATTTTTACAGTCGAAACGGCAGATGGAAATTCTGTCAACGTAGACAAAGTATTGCAAGAAGGAAAGATAGAACTGTTAGGCCATAAGTTTTCTGCAAACCTGTTACCTATGAATTTAGCCGGATTCGATGTAGTATTAGGAATGGATTGGTTAGTCACCAACCATGCTCGAATCCTGTGTGATAAGAATTCCGTAGAAATCCGTACCCCCACAGGAGAAGTAATCTTAATTACAGGAGATAGACCTCGGAAGCCATTAAAATTCATTTCAGTAATGAAATTGGCTAGTTATTCAAGGAAACAAGAAATGGTGTATATGATTTCTGTAATCATTAACACTAAAAGTAAGGAACTCCAGGACATTCCTATGGTTTCAGAATACGCAGATGTCTTTCCAGAAGAATTACCTGGGTTACCACCGGATAGGGAAGTAGAGTTTAGAATTCATCTAATTCCAGGTACTACACCAATAGCTAAGACACCTTATCGATTAGCACCTACTGAAATGCTAGAATTGAAAAAGCAGTTAGATGAATTACTAAGCAAAGGATTTATACAACCTAGTTCATCCCCTTGGGGTGCACCAGTGTTGTTTGTGAAAAAGAAAGACGGGTCGATGAGAATGTGTATCGATTATAGGGAATTGAATAAGGTTACAATCAAGAATCGATACCCACTACCTAGGATTGATGATCTTTTGATCAATTACAAGGAGCTAGGTATTTCTCTAAAATAGATTTAAGATCCGGATACCACCAGTTGAAAGTACAAGAGGAGGACATACCTAAAACTGCTTTCAGAACTAGCTATGGTCATTATGAGTTTACAGTCATGCCCTTCGGATTAACAAATGCTCCAGCCGCATTTATGGACATGATGAATAGAATCTGTAAACCATACTTGGATAAATTTGTAATCGTGTTCATTGACGATATACTCATTTATTCCAAAAGTCAGGAAGAACATTGTAAGCACCTGCATGCACTCTTAACCTTGTTAAGAAAAGAAAAACTTTATGCCAAATTCTCGAAGTGTGAATTCTGGCTGCAGGAAGTACAATTTTTAGGTCATATGGTGAATCACGAAGGAATTCACGTAGATCCTGCTAAAATAGAAGCAATTACTAACTGGAAGGTTCCACGAACGGCTATCGAAGTTAGAAGTTTTCTAGGATTAGCTGGATACTATAGACGATTTATTAAAGACTTCTCTAAGATAGCTGTACCTTTGACTAAGCTAACCTATAAGGCAATTAAGTTTGAATGGGGACCTAGACAAGAGGAAGCTTTTAGGATTCTAAAGCACAAATTGACGAACGCTCCAATCTTAGCTTTACCCAAAGGAACCGAAGATTTTGAAGTATACTGTGATGCTTCAAAATTAGGATATGGATGTGTGTTGATGCAACGCAAAAAGGTAATTGCGTATGCCTCTAGACAGTTGAAAAAGCACGAGGAAAATTATACAACTCATGACCTAGAGCTAGGAGCCATAATTTTTGCCCTTAAGATTTGGAGACATTATCTGTACGGAAGTAAGTTTACTATCTATACAGATCATAAAAGTTTAAGGTATATATTTGGGCAAAAAGAGCTAAACATGAGGCAAAGAAGGTGGATGGAAATCCTAAGTGATTACGACTGTGATATTCAATATCACGAAGGAAGGGCAAACGTAGTCGCGGATGCCTTAAGTCGTAAGTATCATGAAAAGCAAAAACGAGTCCGTGCTCTTAGGTTAAATCTACAATTAGATTTAATGGAACAATTGAAGGAAGTTCAGGGAACGGCAATCAAGGACGATGCCGAAGGAATGAAAGGTTACCTAAAGGAACTAGAACAAGGAAAGGATGGAATTTGGAGATTCCACAAGAAACAAATTTGGGTACCTAAGCAGGGAGAATTAAGAAATAAAATTCTAGAAGAAGCTCATAAATCTAGGTATACTGTACATCCAGGAAACAATAAGATGTACCAAGATTTAAGAAATAATTTCTGGTGGATAGGAATGAAAAAGGACATAGCTGAATATGTAACCAAGTGTCTTACTTGTTCGCAAGTTAAGGATGAACACCAGAAACCTTCAGGACTACTACAACAGTTAGAAATGCTTGTATGGAAATGGGAACTCATAACAATGGACTTTGTTACTAAGTTACCCAAAACCAGAAAAGGTAATGATGCTATTTGGGTAATTGTGGATCGATTAACCAAATCAGCTCATTTTCTACCAATGAAGGAAACCTTTAGTATGGAAAGGTTAGCCAAGTTGTATGTAGATGAAGTAGTATCCTTACATGGAGTCCCACTCTCCATTGTATTGGATAGAGATAGTCGTTTCACTTCCTGTTTCTGGACAAGTTTCCAGGAAGCAATGGGAACTCGACTCAATTTAAGTATTGCATATCATCCGCAAACGGACGGACAAAGTGAAAGGACGATACAAACAATGGAAGACATGCTCCGAGCATGTGTAATTGACTTTGGTGATAATTGGGATAACTATTTACCATTAATTGAATTCTCCTATAACAATAGTTATCATTCAAGCATCGAAGCTGCTCCATTCGAAGCACTGTATGGACGCAAGTGCAGAACTCCCGTTTTTGGGCAGAAATAGGAGAAAGTCAATTATCAGGCCCAGAGATTGTGCAAGAAACCACTGACAAAATAACACAAATCAAGGAAGGACTGAAAACTGCTAGAGATCGTCAAAAGAGCTATGCAGACAATCGCCGCAAGCCACTAGAATTTCAGGTAGGAGACAAAGTACTCTTGAAAGTTTCTCCTTGGAAAGGAGTGGTACGATTTGGTAAGAAAGGAAAACTGAGTCCAAGATATGTTGGACCATTCTCAGTGATTCAACGAATAGGACCAGTAGCTTATCGTTTACAACTACCAGAAGAATTAGCTGGAATACATGATGTGTTTCATGTATCCAATCTCAAGAAATGTCTATCAGACGAATCCCTGGTAGTACCTCTTCAAGATATAGAGGTAAATGAAAAGCTGAAATTCGTAGAGAAACCCCTACAAATAGAAGACCGGAAGATTAAGTTTCTCAAACACAAACGACTAGTGCTGGTGAAAGTCAAATGGGAATCCAGGAGAGGACCAGAGTACACTTGAGACCTGGAATCAGAAATGAAGCGAAAGTATCCTCATCTATTTCAGTAAATCTCGAGGACGAGATTTTTCTCAAGGTGGGGAGGATGTAACAACTGTCACTAAAATCAATAATTAGGACAATAATTAGTCAATAAGAAAACCCTAATTGAGACGCCCAAGTAATTCTGCATTGGCCCTAAAATTTTCAGAACAATCGGAAACAGGATCAGGACCCCTAAAACTCAAGGGGGGCAAACCCTAGTTGAATAATTATCTAAATTAAACGTTGCTATGTTCTGATTGGCCCAATTGTTGAATCACCAAAGCTAGTCCCGAGCCTAGGCAGCCTATGAATTAGACTGCTTAGCTTACGGACCGCAAGGGAAAGGGTTTACGGTCCGTAAGCGAGTCTCAAAAATTGCTATAAATAGCCGACCTTGGGACTTGAACTGAGAAATGAAAACGACGTAAAGTTGCTGTCTGTACGTCGAGTTAAGGCTGTAATACTACAATAAATACACACACGATCACGAGGTGCTGCCGCAATCAGGGTAATAACTCGATCGCTATTACGATTCAACGCCCGATCGATTATAACTATCCAACGATTGTCTGAGTGCTGCTCAAATTGAGCTGATACTTTGTTATTCATTGTGATTTCGACTTGAATGTTTGAGTGTTGTTCGAATTCGGACTATGCTCTGTCATTCGTTGTGAATCCATTGAATTATTAAGTATTGCACTTATTAATTGTTGTGAGGGTTTAATCTCGTGAATTGACGTAACTGCTGAATTAGTTACTAACCCGTTTGTGTGTACATTGTTAATTAAATTAGGTTAATCACAGGCAAATCAGTAAGGCTTAAACTCTGCTCGTAAAATCTGCAAAGTGAGTCATTCTCTTTTTATCAACTGTTTTACAAAACTCCAAGTTATTTTCAAAGTTATAATTATAGGGATTAAGTCTTTGTAATCACCAAGTTACAGCCGGTATGTGAGGTTTTGTATACATTACTTGATAATCTTCAACATTGGGGCAGCCAATGGGTGATATGACCATAATCACAGATACCACTGGACAGGTGGGCCAGTGGGTCGAGTGATAAAGTACCGTGGATAGTTGGTTTGATATCAGAAACATTGTAATCGCTCTTAATACTGTGAATTATAACAAACGAGTCGTTTTAGTAAACTGAATGATTCACTCAGTATTTCCCCGCTGACAAAGCCTTTTTCAAACATGTTTCAGGTGATATGTTGTGAGCAAAGAAAGAGAAGTGCCGTGAAGCACTCCCAGCTTAGAAAAGTGGCTCAGTATAAATAAATAAAAGAAACATGTTTTGAAAAAAAATAAAGGTTTCCCTGGGAAATCACATTATTGTATATTTCGGGAGTTTATCCCTAAAGTTATAAAGCGAGCAGTTTAAATTATTAAAAGATCCTGTTTTACAAGACTTCCGCTGTCGCCTAAAATTTAAATACCACAGGATTTCTGTCCCGCGGCTCCGGAAACGGGTAAAACCGGGTCGGGGGCCGTGACAGTTTTGATGGGGAAAAACCGACCTCTATTAAAAGCTTTCGAAACCATTAGATTTCTGCCAAACCTCGAGCTATTCCTCTGAACTCTGCTTCAACACTTGACAGAGCAACAACTTTCTGTTTTTTGCTTCTCCATGTGACAAGATTTCCACCTATCAAGGTGAAGTAACCAGACGTTGATCTTCGATCCCCTTTATCTCTGGCCCAATCTGCATCGGTATACTGCTTCGACATTCAAGTGTTCGTTTAGTTGGAACAAGACCCCATGACCGACGGTACCTTTGAGATATCTAATAGTCCTCAAGACGGCTTCCATGTGAGCGACTTGTGGTTGGTGCATGAATTGACTAACAACACCAACTGCATATGCTATATCTGGTCAAGTATGAGAGAGATATATTAGCTTCCCTACCAACCGTTGATATCTCTCTTTATCAGCTAGTTTGGCTTTGAGTTCCATTTGAAGTTTCTGATTTGCTATCATCGGAGTCTCTGCAGGTTTACAATCAATAGTTCCCATTTCTACCAAAAAATCGAGGACATACCTTTTTTGGTAGATGAAGATTCCTTGCTTAGATCTTAGCACTTCTATGCCAAGGAAGTATTTCAGCCTTCCCAAGTCCTTCATTTCAAATTCAGTAAACAGGTTCTCCCTTAGAAGAGCAATTTCTTCTTTATCGTCTCCGGTAATGATCATGTCATCGACATAGATAATCAAACACGTAATACGCCCATTGCTATGTTTGAGGAAGAGAGTGTGATCCGAGTTACTTTGCTTATATCCATACTTTTTCATAGCAAGTGTAAATCTACCAAACCATGTCCTGGGAGATTGTTTCAACCCGTACAAAGATTTTTTAAGGCGACATACTTCTCTGTTTTTGAAAGATCCTATAAACCCTGGAGGAGCATCCATGTACACTTCTTCCTTTAATTCTCCATGAAGAAAGGCATTCTTTACATCAAACTGATGAAGAGGCCATTCTTTATTTGCCGTTAAAGAAAAAAGAACTCTGATAGTGTCGATCTTGGACATAGGTGAGAAGGTCTCGGCATAGTCAATCCCATACGTTTGAGTGTAGCCCTTAGCGACTAGTCTGGCCTTGTATCGTTCAATGGTTCCATCTGGTTTATGTTTGATTAAAAACACCCATCGACATCCAACAGACTTTTTTCCGGGAGGAAGGTTACATTTCTCCCACGTGTTTTGCTCAGCACTGAAATTAAAACATGTGTAGCAAAAAAAAAAAAAAAAAATACTGAAATCAAGATTTATAAGGGTGCATTCAACAAAAAAAAATCCTAACTTAATTAAAACATGTCCAACACCTTACTAACAAAAGCAATACATAACTAAAATCATGATTCTAAAAATGTTCTTAACAATATCAAGAAGCACAAAATAAAGGGCGAAATACAAATTGTCATTTAGCTCAAAAGCCATAAACTTCTTCTTTCAGCTTGATCATCTCCATCCATAAAATTCAACTTTAAATCAACATATATAACCTATAAACACAAGCATTAAACAAAACCATTAAGTTCTACACATTACATAACAACTTTTATGGTTTGTTAATTATAAAAATACCTTTCATTTATTATCAGACCCATCTGGAGTCAACACATCAATTTCCAATTTTTCTTCATCTCTTGCAGCTTGTTACACATTATATATGCACATTATGATCAATTTCTGCTCTCTGTAAAAATATGCACATTATAATCACTTTCACATAAACAGAAGTTGAATTTCATGAATTAGAGCAATTTATTTCAACAAACAGCAGCAACATACTCTTTAACTTACAATGACCCTAGGGTTAATCGAACAACGCTAATTCATGGGGAAATTCGAATAATAGGATATTTAATTAAGAAAATACACATGAGAATGGACCTATGGATAAGTGAAAAGTGAAATTGGAAGGATAAGGTAGCTGATTTGAGACGCAATCTACAGGAATGATGGCGCATCTGAAAGAAGAAGAATGGGAACTTTAAACAAAATCAGTGATAGATATGATTCTTGAAATTACATCAACGTTGTCCAGATATCTCACCAGATTTTCTCCCGATTTATCAATTACAGCAGCGAGATTCCATTTTTTCAGTTGACCAGCAGCGAGCGAGGTGTATGTGAGTATGTGATTGTGGCAGCGATATGTGATTGTGTGGCAGCGATATGCATCGAACAATCAGATTGTGTGATTGTTTTAGGAATTAGGGATTTAGGGTTAGGTTTTGGTATTAAGTTGGGCTAGTATATTTCTAGGCTTTTAATTTTTCTTGGGCTACTTATCTATATATATATATATATATATATATATATATATATATATATATATATATATATATATATATATATAATATATTAATTATTTAATAAAAATAATTCGAGTGAAACCGAGCGATCGACGAGTGAGCGGACCGTTGCTCATGCTTGGCTCGTTTTCAAATCGAATCGAGCCGAGCAGCTCCTTTATAAACTGAGCAGGAATCCAACGAGATTTTTTCGGGCATTTTTCAAGCGATCGTCGAGCGATCCTCGATCGTCGAGCAGTTTGGACAACCTTAATTAGAACAGTACGATTAAGCTCTTTTGTGACGTGGCTTATGGATAACAATTTTGTGACAATGAAGGCACATAAAGGCAATTGGACAATTTAAGTGTAGGTGATATTTCAACAGTGTTGCTCCCTTTTACTGCCATACATTCCCCGTTAGCGGCTTGGATACGAGATTTTGTTGGTTTAATAGTAGCAATAATATCCGAAGCTTCAAATGTCATCGTATCCATAGCCCCACAATAGAATATCCAAGAGTTTGCTTGGGTATTTTTATTTTTCACCATATTAGCATTACCAAAGGTTTGAGGACTATTTTGCAAAATTTCTAAAATTTGAGGATTGAAATATCTAGGGTTTGAAATAGAGTATTTAGAAGTGGGAGGGCTTGAGTATAATTTCCCAAGCCCTTTACCTGTGTTGTCTCCTCCACTTTCACACACATCGTTGGTTCCACCAAAGGTGTAACCTCCAAACCCTAATCCAGCGCCTCCTTTGTGACCGTCCCTGCTGCTGGCGGCGTTTTCGCTACCCATGGCGGCGGTTGCTCGTCCCCCTTCACCATTAGTTTGTTTGCTTGTCTTCTTGTGACCATCTCCCCACCAATTAGGGTATCCTACAATTTGAAAAATTGATCTTTCGTGTGTCTCATCATACCGCAATGGTCACATTTGAGGTTACTTTTATCTTGTCGGTTGGGCTGTGCAAACTTCTTCCCTGGTTTCGATCTCCGCTGGCTTTTCGTGTGAAACCCTAGACCTTGGGGTTCTCCAAGTTGGACAGATAATCCGGTCGCCACTCCCTATTGTGATGTTGTTTCTCCATTGTTAGCGCCAAGGATACTTTGGTGGGCGGTTTCTTTACTGACGGTAGCATAAGCTCTTTCGGCGGAAGGAAGGGGATCCCATCTGAGGATTTCTCGCTTTATTGGATCGTATTTTCGGCCAAGGGCGTTAAGAAACTGAAATAGTTTCTGTTCAGTCCTAATTTTGTTGTAGGTGATATCGGCGGCACATGTCATGGGATTTAGGTCCCTGCAGTCAATCTCCCCCCATATTCCTTGCATAACGATCCAGATATATTCTAGAGAGACGCCATTCTGCTTGATCTCATTAGCCTTGGCATGAAGATCAAAGGTCTGTAATTTATCTTTACCACTAATGTAGGTAACCACCAGAGCGTCCCACAACGATTTTGTGGTCGGGAACTCGGTAAGGTTGCTAGCAAGTGTTGGTTCGATATTCTGGATAAGCCATGAGAAAACAATGAGATCGTTTTGCTCCCATTGCTTGTATTTGTCATTCGTTTTCTCAGGAGGATCCCCGCTTAGATGATTCAATAGGGCCTTTGATTTTCCCCTATGGCGACTCGGATTATCCGAGCCCATAGGGCATAGTTGTGGCTATTGAGTTTCAGGTTAATTGACAGGCTATCGGATTTTTGGGATTTTGATTCTGAGTATTCAGATTGGTTCTTAGAAGGTCTGCCAACTGGCTGGCCAGATCATCTCGGTTCGTGGTGATGCTACCGTCTGAGTCAGACATGGCAGCCTACCAAAGGTAAATGATGAGCAGTAGATGACACAGATCAGGCACACTGCTCTGATACCATATTGTCGAACAAAGAATAAGAATTGGAAGGGATAATGTTTGATTGTATTGATTTTCTTGTGTTTTACATTGATACAGCAGACCTCTATAAATACACAGTAAAATGAGAAATAAAAGGAAATGTCAAGGCTAAGGCTGGCATTAAGGCTGTACATTAGCTGTAGATATTCAATAAACAGGGAAATGATGTAGAGCTGATCCCTCCATGATTTTATTATAATACATTCCTTTTTTAACAGTTTAGCCCAATTGTCAAACTCGTCGCCATCAATTAGAGCTACGATTTCAGCTTCCAAGACTTTTCCCTAATTTTTAGCTTTTTTTTAAATAAACTTCATTAAAAACAACCTCCTGCCAAAACGGGAAAAAGGCCAAACAAACACACAACCCCGATCCAAACGGGTAAAGGGCCAACAAATTACAACATATACAAGGGATATTTACACCAATCCGCCCATATAAGATAATTACAAGAAAATCTATTTTTAACCCAAGCAAACCCTCTAGATTTTATCTCCCGTATGATATCATGTGGACTACACTTTTTCTTGTTACAAACCAGCTCATTCCTTTCTTTCCATATGTACGAACAAGAGATAATAGCCAAACCATAAATGATTTTTTCCACCTTCTTGCCACTTTTAATGTACTTGTGGATGTCTAAGATATCTTTTAACTCAAAACGGAAAAGAGGCGGAATGTTGCACCAATTGCTGAAAGCCGACCACACTCGAAGAGCCACCGAGTAAGCAGTGAACAGATATTCCACCGATTCCTCGAATTCGTCATAGCATGAACACAAGATCGAGTTAATGTTTATGTTCCTTCTTCTTAAATTATCTCTCGTTGGGAGACTATTAAGATTGCCTCTCCACGCCATGATGTTACATTTTAAAGGCACCCATCTATACCAAGCAAAGTTAGGAGGATGATTATTACCTCTATCTATAATCATGGCCTTTTTGACCGACTTAACCGAGAATCCATTTTGACTGTCCACGGACCAAATCCAAGCGTCCTTTTCGTTGGATAATCTCAAGTTACTGAGCGTCTCGAGACATTCTCTCCATTCCTTAAGCTCCTCCTCTGACTCAGGCTGCCAAGACCAATTCCAAGTGACAATATCATTTCCTAGATCCGCTACAATTCTATCTGCAACCCTGCATTTTTTAAATAACTCCAAACCAAATAACAGAGGCCATCTTTCCATAAAAGGAATATCGTCCACCCAAGTGTCCATCCAAAAGCGAATATCCGCCCCATTCCCAAGCTTACCCGTTATTAAACAATTTAAACCCCGTGCATCTAATTTAAATTTGGAAATCAACTTAACCATATTTTTCCAGCACCCCGCTATGTTACCGTTAATCAGAAGGTAGCTCCTTTGGTTGTGAGAGCCATGGCAAGCTTCCACCACTTTACACCAAAGATTATTCCTTTCAACCTTATATCTACACCCCCATTTAACCAAAAGAGCCTCATTGACCACTTTAAGTCTGTTAATACCCAACCCCCCTTTAGACTTAGGCCAAGTGACCCTCTCCCAAGCCACCCAGTTCATTTTAGAGATGTTATTAGCTCCCCCCCCCTAAAGGAATTTTCTCATTTTGGCTTCTAAGGTCTTGATCACCCCATCAGGAGCCTTATATAACGAGAAATAATAAATAGGCAACCTTCCAACACCTAGTTGATCAAAGTAAGCCTCCCTCCTATCGACAAAGTTTTAGCTTTCCATACAGACAACCTTTTGTTAAAGACCTCCATAATAGGAGTCCAGTTGTTAATTTTGTTCATATTATTTCCCACCGTAATCCCCAAGTAAGTAAGCGGGATTGATTCCGTTTTACACCCAATCATTTTAGCAATAACTGCTACTTCCCCGTTGTCAACCCCCACCCCATATAAGATAGATTTTTGAAGATTAATTTTTAACCCCGAGCAAAGATAAAAAATTCTTAAGCATCTCGCAACATTTTTAAAATTTTTCTTATCCCATTTTCCCAACAATAGAGCATCATCAGCATAAAAAATGTGAGAAATAAAATCCTAGCCCGGGATATCCCATTTTAGTTTTACACCACTGTGAACCTTACGCCTTTTTTACTCTCTGATCGAGGTTCTCGGCATTGAAAAATCTTCGTAAACTAAATCACACATGTCTATGTTGACATTTAAGAGATATACAGTCAAGAAAATCAATAGCAATGGTAATATATATGCCGATTAGACACAAAAAAAACACTTAAAAAATGGCTATAATTTAAGGAATGTGTTTAGTTTTTCTTCGTTCCTAGCTTTGCAGAACATGCTAGAAAGGGCTTCTATAACCAGAAGGAAACGAAATGGGGATAAAGGATCTCCCTGTCTAACCCCTTTGGAGCATTTAAATTCATAGGTAGGAGACCCGATCACCAGGACCGAGGACCTAGCCGAGGCTAGGATCTCTTCAATCCATTTACACCACAATTTTGGAAAACCCATTTGCCCCATAATATCCAAACGAAAACTCCAACTAATGTTATCGTACGCCTTTTCAAGATCAATTTTTGGCAAAAAAACCTTTTTATTATATTTTTTAAACCAAGCCAAGAGCTCATTTAGCATTAGAGGAATGTCCAAAATATACCTGCCTTTAAGAAACACCGTCTGATTCTCCGAAATGATGGTCCCAATAACCAGCTTGAGATGATTCACAAGAATCTTCGAGATAGTCTTGCTAATTACCCCAATCAGGTTGATAGGTCTGTATTCTCTCAGCCCCACTGGATCTTTGTTTTTCGGAATAAGAGTTATAAAAGAAGAGCTACATCCCACCGCGATAGAACCTTTGCTGTAAAAGGAGACCAACAAGTTATAGAAGTCCATTTCAAATAAATTCCAAAACCTTTTGATGAATTTGAAGTTAAAACCGTCTGGCCCTGGGGCTTTATCTGAACCACATTCGAACACTGCATTTTTGATCTCTTCTTTGCTAAAAGGTATCATCAGAGACGCCGCATCTGCCTCCGAAAGACTGTTAACATCATAGCATATAAGTTTAGGTCTATCTTTATTTTTTTCCTTAAATGCCCTTTTGAAGAAACCCATAATTTTTTTTTGATCCAAGCAGGTTTCGTGATCCAAACTCCGTCAACCATAAGCCCCGGGATATTGTTGTAAGCCCGTCTACTTTTGATGTACCCATGAAAGAACACGGAATTTTCATCACCTTCCAAATCCCATCTAGCCCTAGCTCTTTGTTTAAGATCTTTTATTTTATAACCTTCGAGCTCATTTAGCTCTTTCATACATTCCAATTTGGCCCATTCCTCCTCTTCGGATAGCTCTCTTCCTTCTGCTATATCTTCCAAGTTTTTTAATTCAACCTTAAGAGTCACTTCCATTTCCCCTTCCTTGGATGAAACCTCTTTTTTCCAAGTTTTAATACCCTCCCTAATCTCCTTCAGTTTCTTCATAAGCGTCTCATCAGGATCCCCCACCCCAATGAAGTTACCGGCAACCTTATGCACCACCTCATCAAAATCTTTTCTCTTCAACCAGGAGTTGAAAAATCTAAACGGCTTGGGACCAAAGTTTTTATCCGCACAAGTCAGAACAAGAGGGCAATGGTCCGAAAGAGATCTTGACATCGCCCGAAGACAAGCCACCGACCATTCAGAGAAGAACTCATGGCACACCAAAACCCTATTAATCTTGCTATGTTTGTTACCATTATCCTTAAGAAACGTGATTTTTTTTCCTTTCATTTCGTACTCTCTTATTCCATTTTCAAAAATAAAATTATTAAAAAAAAGAAGCACATTTTCTGTTAAAATTAGCTAACTTTCATTTCTTTCGCATTTCATCTAAAAAGGAGTAATTATTGCCTGACTACAGTAGTTTATGCGTTTGTTTATGATCTTAATTTCAGTAACTATTAGACAATTCATAATTTCAAGACTTTGCAAACTTCCATATTTAGGATTACTGGATAATTATCCTATATAACATTTTGAGTAGGCGCTTGGGAACAATTCCCGCTTCCAGGTTTTTGCGACCTCCATCTGCCGGTCATTACCACCCCGCTATACAGACCGCCTAAACCCAACTCCATTTCCGGCGACAAACGAAATCGGAAGAGGCAACTGAGCTATTCCCTTTCTTCCCAAAATCACAGGAATAATATATAACAAAGAACATAGGTTGTATATTAAAGCAGTACCACAAAACATAAATAAACACTTAGAGCAAGGCCAGATTACTGGAAATTTTAACTTAAAAAGAGAGTGTTCAGTGGATCCGTTTCTAGGTTGAGTGATGGCCCGAAAATCGATTGGCTCAACCAAATCACAAGATTTGAAATCATAAATATGTAAAGACAAAAATCGACCGTATTAACTTTCTTGATCTACTATAAGACCGTCCGTAATGGGCGTCTTCTCCGGCGTCTTTCCCCCCAAACACGCCCAAACATGCCCGTCCCCCACCCCCATGGAGTTTTCCGACGTGATTTTGTCACACCCCCAAATTACCACAAGCGGAGTATCACCGCGAGGCATGTGATGTACCAGGATCTTAGCCACCAATCACATAGAACTCATGGGTATATGAAAACAAAACTTTCATTGATTTAACAATAAGTGTTACAATGTTACAATATTTTTGTAGTGTACAGCGGAAGCATAAATCATTCGTTAAGTGTTTATAACCACATGTAAAAGCTATTAGTCTTGTATAGTGTTTCCATGTAACTCGACCCATGACCACTCCAGCTTCCCAGACAACAAGTTCCATTGATATGCACCTAGGATTGCAAGGCATGTAACAACGAGTCAACAACAAAGTTGAGCTAGTTCACGGTTGGTTGTTTAGTTATAGTATTCGTTTCGTAATCATATGTTCGTTTTGTAAACCATGTATCGTATTAATTCGTATCGCGGTCTCCCAGACATGTTTGCGAAGATTAGTGGGGGCTTCCCATGTGTTACTAGACCGTGTGTATCGCCTGCTACGAAAATGTAAGAGGTGCCCTAAGTCAATGTCTATCAGCATTGACCCTTTGCCCATAGTCCATTAGTACACGCCCGTTCGAATGACACGGTGTGAGGTTTGTTAAACCTAATAGCGCTATTAACTAATGACCCGCTCGCCATAGCCCTCGGCGATTAAG
Organism: Helianthus annuus; assembly: GCF_002127325.2. Taxonomy (NCBI): domain Eukaryota; kingdom Viridiplantae; phylum Streptophyta; class Magnoliopsida; order Asterales; family Asteraceae; genus Helianthus; species Helianthus annuus. Next base: position 27,293,699 of record NC_035442.2, read on the forward strand.
TCGATATAAATGAGGGACTTCATGATAGAGGTTCGGTCCAGTGTGTATACTTGGCATCCTACTCCCAGAGGATGGTTATAATTACCGTTTAGTTCATTTACCCATTCCCAACCCTTGGGAATCCCATGCCTTGGAAAGAGTGTGAACTCACCTCGGTTTGCTCGGCAGATACCCAAAGAGGTCAATCAAGCTGTTAGTGGTCAACCACGTCCTAACATGGTTACCATACAAGTCAGGTCTAGGTTCAAGTAGTGCACGTAGGTTTACACATAAGCTAACAAGTCACAACACATAGCGAACTTGGCAACACATCGATCATATTGATAGTAGGATACAGTTCACGTAGATATAACCCAAACTTGTGCGACTCAGATGATTGGGCCGTCGAGCTTGTGCGAGCCCGATCATCTTGTGCGAGTAACTAAAATCCAATCATCACTCAGCCCAACCTGTTGTCCGTCCAGCACAACCTTGTGCGACTCACAACGGGTTGTGCGACTGAAAACAAACCCGGCCCATTAACCTGCCATACAAAACCCATACGATCCAAACATACAAACAGACAATCAACTTATGCGATCCAATATACTTGTGCGATTGAGTTGGGCCGTATGGCCCATAAACATATACAAGGTTCCGAGAGTGGTGTGTGTGTGGCCCAAGACTTGTGCGATCAACACTGCCTTTTGCGATCATGTAGTCCTAGGTTGTACACTATGCTTAAACGGTCATCTTAATCTTGTGCGATTGTATTGTGCGACCAGCCTTGTGCGATTGGACTCTTGTGCGACTAGTTACAAGTTTCCTTAAATCATGGCAATCAGTTACTAATTTCAACAGTTTCCATCTATGCATTTATCGATCAAATCAATGAATTATCAATTACCTCTTATAAACTCAAACTAACCTCTCATCATGATCACAATCTAGCAATACATTCAATCATATAATCAAATCAGCGATTTCCGAATACTAACAGGCAATCCGAGTTCTTGTGTAACATTAAACCGGTAATACAACGCAACATATATTTACAAATCATGATTCCAATAGCATATACTCGATTCCTAATCATAAACAACATCCTCTCATATCATTCACTCACTCATATCATCCGATTAACGATCTTTGAACATTAATATGCAACTTAAAACATTATACAGTATCTCATGCCTAATCACACAAATCAATTAAACCTTCGATCAATATCAACAACCCATCCATCACGCATTCAGTCATAGATCAACGTAAATCATCTTAAAATTCATCAATAATTTGATTCATCACATATATACAGAAATCAAATACATATTTCAGTTCATGATCATAGTTTTAGCAACATGTCTACTAGCAGGAAACCCTAATCGACCACACCAGAAAACAATCATCAAGAATATAACAATCAGTGCATGATGAACACTAACCAGGAAATCGAATAACTAACTTGCACGAGGTTGGAAGGCTTCGAGGAAGAGTCTGCCGTCGAACAAAGAGGGAAGGAGAGAGAGAGAGCTAGGGTTTGTGTATTTTCTTGTGTTTAAAGGATAATGAGGGTTATACACCAACCCCTTAGTGTTATGCGAAAAATTATAAGGATCGGGCCCAGCTTGGGCTTCGGTTGTGTTGGATTTGGGCCGAGAACCATCATGTGCGATCGGTTAGGTCTCGTGCGACTAGGTTGGTGTTGTGCATCTACGGTTAAGTATATATACATACATTCACATCACACATATAACACATAGCATGATAAACGTAGCATTCTATTGAAACCAAGTACATTAACTAGTCACGTATGTTCAAACAAGTTACATCAAAGCATAGCAAGGAGGTTCTAAAACACGAGTTGTTACATTATCCCCAAGTTGAAAGAAATTTCGTCCCGAAATTTAGCACGTAGTTACTGAGGAAGCTAGTTAAGTGGTATAGTCTTTCTGGTTTTTCTGGGGTGTCACATCCTTCCCCCGTTGGTTTGGAATTTTGTCCCGAAATTCCGCAGTAGCTTCATCCTCAGTAGTGGTTTCATTGTTCTCGAACAACTGGGGATATTTGTGTTTCATTTGGTCTTATCGTTCCCAGGTAGGCTGTGGGCCACGACAGGAGTTCCAACAAGCTCGAACAAGGGGTATTCTAGTACGTTTGAGAATCTTAACATCTCGATCTGTAATTTCTACAGGTTCTTCGACGAATCGCATCTGCTCGTCGGTGGTGAGTTCCTCGAGGGGAACTATGAGGGTCTCATCTGACAGAAACTTCTTCAAATTCGACACGTGGAATGCGTTGTGAACTCCACTGAGTTCTGCTGGTAGATTCAGTTTGTAGGCCACTTTGCCTATTTTCTCTATGATTTCGAAAGGTCTGACACATCGCGGGTTGAGTTTGCCTCGTTTGCCCAAACGAACAACACCTTTCCAAGGTGAGACTTTCAGTAGCACTCGATCCCCAACCTGGAACTCGAGTGGTTTCCTACGCTTATCAGCGTAGCTTTTCTGACGGTCACGAGCTGCCGCCATTCGTTGTCGTATGTGAGCAATCTTCTCAGTTGTGTCCACCACAAGTTCTGGGCCAGTGATTTGGCTCTCGTCAATTCCTGCCCAACAGAGAGGTGATCGGCATTTACGTCCGTACAATGCCTTAAACGGAGCAGTTTGGTTGCTGGTGTGGTAGCTGCTGTTATACGAAAACTCCACAAAAGGGAGGTGTCTTCCCCAACCATTGCCAATGTTGGTTTCACATGCTCAAAGCGCGTCTTCAAGAGTTTGGATGGTCCGTTTAGTCTGTCCCTCCGTCCATGGATGATATGTTGTGCTCATGCCTAAATGCGAGCCAAAGGATTTGTGCATTGCTTGCCACAAATCAGATGTAAATCGTGGGTTGTGAGTAGAGGTAATGAAGGTTGGCACCCCGTGCCTAGCGACCGCTTCCTTAAGATAAATGACTACATGTGTGGAAACTTATCCGTTTCTTTGATGGCTAGAAAGTGTGCTGGTTGTGCAAAACAATCATTGAGTGTCCAAGTGCTGTTTCCGTTTCAGTTGTAAGTAGACTGTCGACCAAATCCATGGCAGTCTGTTTTTATTTTTATGCGAGTGTTCCTTGACTTTCCCCAAGTCGATCCACCATTCACATACTTGGCTAGATGAGCTTTCACGTCCAATTACCATTACAGGGTATGTAAATCCTAACGCCTCTCATCAAAACCCAGACGGCTAGAATGTCAACACTGGTGTGCTTGCTCAACGTGAGTTCCCTTCAGTTGCCGGGTAATGAGTCACGCATTCGTTTCTATGAGGTAGCGAGTATCGTCCGACTTGTCAAAGGTGGCTTCTCCATGCCCCGCATGGGTTCAACTGGAAAATCCTCTTCTTTTAGTTCTCCAGTTTGAATAGAGCGAGTCTAATCAGGTAAGTCAGAGTCGATAGTGAGCTGCAAAGCTCGTGCACGTTCAAGTTTCATAGTTGCAATCATCCTAAAGTTCCGTCCACCGATGCCATTAACTGATCTAGCTCTATCGAAACAAAAGTACACGGGAGGCCCTTGTGATCGGTCTAAATAACACATCTGGTACCGTCCAAGTAATGCCTCCATCTAAGATCCCAAGGCCACATTTTCACCGCCAGTCGTGTGTCGTGCAGTTCCTCTTTGTAACTCCATCACGTAGGTCACCACTCGCTCGTGATGCGTCGGTGTGTAACTGGGACTCTGATTCTGACCATCGTGGTATACCACTAAATCACCCGCATCCTCGGGTAAAGACGATGCTTGGTGCATTGCCGAGTTGGAACTCGAAAGCTGGAAAGACGTCCTCCTGTTTCATCTTTCGCGAACACCGTACCCTATTTTGCTAAAGAGATTTAAGCTGTGTGACCTTCGAAAATCCTGTGGGTGAGCTGCGATAGTATTTAGTGAACCTAAGGAATTGCTGCATCCCCGAAGAATCTTTGGTGTCGATCAGTTTCTAACAAGATGCCTCTCAGCGTGATCCACGAGTATTCTTACTTCGTTGGTTACCCGATCAAAATGCATGACTTCGCACGTAATGGCTCCTCCCACTGAAGCGCTGAAAATAGGATACATATGCCACCCATGGTGTTCCTTTCTCCTGGTCATGATTAGAACGCTGTCAACAAATTTGGTCGATTCATGTGATTCCCTGAAGCTGCTGGTGTGTTGGTTGACTTAATGGTCATGGTGTATAAAGTTGAAATGGCTGCATACATTCGTCATGCTGTTCTAAGAGCATTCACCTCTTGGACTACCATCTGACGATAGTTCGTTCACTAGCCAATCCTTAAGTGGTAGCTTGTTCCATTGCAAATGGGTCGACAGGTTTTCAGTACGTGGTCGAGGCAAACGGTTCTTGACTGTCACCTTGTTGGGTTCTCGATAATCAGTACACATACGAAAAGGCTTCTCTTCATGGGTATAGCGAGGGCTCCTTAAGGCAAAAACTAGATCTGATGATACTCAAGTCCAATAATTCCTAAAGTTGATTAGGCAGTTCCTGCGACCTTCCTGGTGTAAAATAGTAAGATATTCTAGTAACAAGGGCTACTTCTAGCATGATACGGAACTAATATTCCACCTGACAATGTGAAGGCAAACCTGACAGTTCCTCTGGTAACACTTAGGGTGAAATCACGAATAATTGGTGGATCCTCGATCCTACTTTCCTTAGCCTTGGCATCAGTATCGAGTGTTAACATTGCGGGTTACTCCTTCCGTAGGCACTCCTGGCTTTTCTTGCTGAAATGACGCTAACCGTCGTGCCGCTCTGGCGCGTTAGAACAGTTAACAATCCTCTACGAAGGAGAGGGATACGTAGAATTGTCTCCTCACGGGGTACATCTATCAAGAATAACAGAAGATAGGTCGATGCCGAGCACTTGTCCCACAAGGTCATGTTTGCATCCCAACGATCATGTGAGGTTTCCATTGTCTAGTCATCGGCCGATTCCACAACAGGTTCAAACTCTTAAGAGCATTAGGGTCAAAAGGAACAGAGACGAAGCGGATTGCCACTCATAATAGCTACCAGGCGGTGAAAGTCCTGACGTCGCCCACGCCAATTCTAAATGTCCTTCCCAGAGCATCATTTCTGGTGTTGCTGATTTCATTATTAGGATTTCAAATACTATCGTTGTTCCTTTGATCGTTGTCCTCTTATCTTAACCACAGCCAATCCGTGTTGTGGGTCCCTTTATTTCTTACTGTAGGTTAGGGTCACGAATACCTTGTTGTCGCTGTGACTACTGCTCCCAATGTCGTGGTTCGAAACGAAGCCCTACGATTCTTCACCATCATTGTCCATCTTTTCACATTCTGAGCCACGTCCTAAGGCGCTGATCATGGTGCTGGCGGTTACGCATACCCCACTAAAGTCAATTATCATCACCTATGTCTCGATTGATTCGTAAGAGTTGGTTCCCATGGGTTGCTGACAAGGGTTAAGGACTCGATTGAAGCCAATTCGCTGGTGCTCATTGTTGGTAACTAGGATCGTTCAAATGCTGAAGTCCATCGTTCTTGCAAGTTGACTGAGTAATACACGATATGTCACGAGAGTGTTGTAGAAGTGATCGCCCTTGGGATCTAAGGCGTCAATACGTTACGTTCCAGCAAGCGAAGAAAGGTGAGGAAGATATTGATCAATCATTCGATGCTGCGACATCCATCACATGGACGTTCGTATAAGCAACTAAAATTATACACGGTTCGCTGAGTTCATATGGGTGTTCAGGTAATACTCAATAGCATCAAGATTCGAAAGGATCTAGAGATGAATGAAAAGTTTACGTTCGAGTAGGGGACAATCATTGCTATGACCCCTATAGGTTTGTTTTGTTTCACGTTGATCAAATAACGGAACGGAACCCATTTTCCACTTGTTAGGGCTCACTGGGACTTGCATGCACCCCACGCTATTATTATGTGTGCACCCATAATAACATTGTGATTTGCATGCTCATCTCAGCTCCTCTTAACTCATGTCAAATGTTTCCTCAAACTCAAATAGCGAACAAAGAGCATCACGAAGCGAGAGTCATGAAGGTTTAGGGAAATACCACCCAATCGATCACATAACACAGGCAAGTAAAATACTAACTCATACTGTTGTGCTGAACGTGCAATCACAGGCAATAACATACGTAAGTGTTCACTAGTTATGCTGTACAAGGAGTATACGAGAGACGAACCTTGCAATCTGGAGCTGAGTGTCATGGTCGTATTCACGTTTTCAGAACTTTCCGGTTATAGTCTGGTTTTACAAAAACGTTTTCCCCTTTTTAAAACCAAGTTCACTATAACCAATGGCTCTGATACCAATCTGTCACACCCCCAAATTACCACAAGCGGAGTATCACCGCGAGGCATGTGACATACCAGGATTTTAGCCACCAATCACATTGAACTCATGGGTATATGAAAACAAAACTTTCATTGATTTAACAATAAGTGTTACAATGTTACAATATTTTTGTAGTGTACAGCGTAAGCATAAATCATTCGTTAAGTGTTTATAACCACATGTAAAAGCTATCAGTCTTGTATAGTGTTTCCATGTAACTCGACCCATGACCACTCCAGCTTCCCAGACAGCAAGTTCCATTGATATGCACCTAGGCCTGCAAGGCATGTAACAACGAGTCAACAACAAAGTTGAGCGAGTTCACGGTTGGTTGTTTAGTTATAGTATTCGTTTCATAATCATATGTTCATTTTGTAAACCATGTATCGTATTAATTCGTATCGCAGTCTCCCAGACATGTTTGCGAAGATTAGTGGGGGCTTCCCATGTGTTACTAGACCGTGTGTATCGATTGCTACGAAAATGTAAGAGGTGCCCTAAGTCAATGTCTATCAGCATTGACCCTTTGCCCATAGTCCATTAGTACACGCCCGTTCGAACGACACGGTGTGAGGTTTGTTAAACCTAATAGTGCTATTAACTAATGACCCGCTCGACATAGGCCTCGGCGATTAAGTCGATATAAATGAGGGACTTCATAATAGAGGTTTGGTCCAGTGTGTATACTTGGCATCCTACTCCCAGAGGATGGTTATAATTATTGTTTAGTTCATTTACCCATTCCCAACCCTTGGGAATCCTATGCCTTGGAAAGAGTGTGAACTCACCTCGGTTTGCTCGGCAGATACCCAAAGAGGTCAATCAAGCTGCTAGTGGTCAACCACGTCCTAACATGGTTACCATACAAGTCAGGTCTAGGTTCAAGTAGTGCACGTAGGTTTACATATAAGCTAACAAGTCACAACACATAGCGAACTTGGCAACACATCGATCATATTAACAGAAGGATACAGTTCACATAGATATAACCCAAACTTGTGCGACTCAGATGATTGGGCCGTCGAGCTTGTGCGAGCCCAATCATCTTGTGCGAGTAACTAAAGTCCAATCATCACTCGGCCCAACCTGTTTTGCGTCCAGCACAACCTTGTGCGACTCACAACGGGTTGTGCGACTGAAAACAAACCCGGCCCATTAACCTGCCATACAAAACCCATACGATCCAAACATACAAATAGACAATCAACTTGTGCGATCCAATATACTTGTGCGATTGAGTTGGGCCGTATGGCCCATAAACATATACAAGGTTCCGAGAGTGGTGTGTGTGTGGCCCAAGACTTGTGCGATCAACACTGCCTTGTGCGATCCACATGTCTTGTGCGATCATGCAGTCCTAGGTTGTTCACTATGCTTAAACGGTCATATTAATCTTGTGCGATTGTATTGTGCGACCAGCCTTGTGCGATGGGACTCTTGTGCGACTAGTTACTAGTTTCCTTAAATCATGGTGATGTGTGTAAAATGCAACATATAAATTACATCAAATGAGGCATAAAACTAACCCTTTTTAAGTACTAATGTTGGAAAAAGAGTGTTTTTGTCTTCCTTTTGTATTTTCAGGATTAAATGAGCTCAAATTCACAAAAGAAGCAAAAAGACAGCTAAATCTAACATAAATACAAGAAAAGGAACATAAGTGGATTGCCCGACCCCTCAACAGCATCCTCCCAAGCAAAATAGAGAAGGCAGAAGACTGAACACGCCCCGTGCTCAGCCAGCACGGGGCCGTGCCCAAGAAGCAGCAGAAAAGACAAACCTATAGAAGCTTCTATTGCCCACCACGGGGCCGTGTCCAGCGAACACGGGGGCGCGGCGAAAGTACAGCAGGCGCATTAAATGTAATTACGAATTACAATTAATGAAGAGAGAGAGTGTCAGACAGGCACGGGGGCGTGTCCAGCGGACACGGGGCCGTGCCCAGCCTTCTGTTCAGCCTATAAATAGGAGTGCTTGGTTTCATTGCAACTCATCCCTTGGCACACCACCTCTCTCACACTTCATCCACCACCCACCACCATCACAACACCATCATCCACCACCATCATCCATTGTCCATCATAGAGTGTGTGAGTCGTCTCGGGATCCAAGATTGATCGTAAGAGTTCTTTACAATCAAGGCCATGTTTGCCTAAGTCTCTTACATCACTTGGTGAAGACAAGTGTTTAGTATAATACTTTCTATTTTCAATCTTTTGCACTTTTTATTTGGTTTTGTATTAATGACTTTAATAACTAGTTGCTTATGTTGAAGGTGATCTTTCCTTATCGTTTGTCCGTGGTGTCTTGGCATTATTTTACTGTCTATATAAAATAAAAGATTTTCACCATTCATATCTCCACGGGCTATATGGAGGTATGTTGGCTACCTGGTCGGGGGTTAAGGGAACGGTTTGGTAAGGGTCTTGCCCTTGTTCAGCGTTTAGAGGTCCTGCAAGGGACCTGGGTCAAATTTAGTAGGATCTCCTTCAGTGCCCATAGGTATTGGATGGCGGGGATCCAAACTCTTTGACCCCCTCATAAGTTAACTACTATGAATACTATAACCCGACTATTTAGGACTATATCCCTGCTGACTCGGACTACTTAGCCGAGGGTAACGTCGCCGCCAAAAGCGGGGCCAACCATAATTTGCATAATAACTTAATTCATTATCTTCCAATAATCCAACCCTTTAGGATTGTATCCTTGCTGACTCAAACTACTGGGTTGAGGGTAACATCGCCTTCAAAAGAGGGGCCTACTACAATAACTAAGATAATCTCTTAAACAAGTGCAAAAGTGCGAAAATAATCAAAGGTTATACTAATACACGAGTCGGATCCAAGTGATTCATCTTGTCTATCTGTTTTTATTTTATTTTATTTTTCAGCATTTAGTTAGTTTTTATTTTCTTAGTTTAAAAATCTTTTCTAACATTTTAATTTGGTTAGACGTTGAGGATAAACCGGTACTAAAAGCTCTTGTGTCCTTGGACGACCTCGGTATCTTACCAACACTATACTACGTCCACGATGGGTGCACTTGCCCATATGTGTGTTTAGTGTTAGTAAATATCGTGTTTTATAAATTTAAAACTTGGCTAAAAGTGTAAAAAGGGCTTAAAAATACATCTAAAATATATTACACTACACACGCATCAAGTTTTTGGCGCTGTTTCCGGGGACACAAGGATTTTAAGAAAGTTAGGAATCAACGGCCTAATCATCTTTTTATTTTTTCTTTTTAATTTTTAGGATTTTCTTAGTTTTTCAGCTTCTGCAGAGCTCAGCACGGGCCGTGCCTGGTCGGACACAGGCCGTGCCCAGCATTGTTACTGGCAGTTTTTAGTTTTCCAAGTTACAGAAGGCTGGCCACGGGGCCGTGTCGGTGCAACACGGGGCCGTGTCCAACTCTCCAGTAACTGGGATCTGGAAAACAATCACTGTAACTCCGACCACGGGACGTGTTCACTGAGCATGGGGCCGTGGTGAACCTTCTGACTAGCATTCTTTTCTATTTTTATTGCAGGACTTGGAACCAGACGCCACCCCTACGCAGTGTATGAGCTCCAATTCTAATAAGGACATAAAAGAACCTCTAGAAGAACCCGAACGCTTTCTCAGAAAAAGACTAAAAGCCAAGAACCAAGAGAAAGTTTCGGGGAATCCACTTCCAATGGTGGACCAACGTACCCTCATGGATTATCTAGGACCCACCGTAGGTAACCTAGGTGCCGCTATCAATGCACCGAATGTTGAAGCCAATAACTTCGAACTTCGACCGCATTTGATATAGATGCTCCAAAACTCCGCAACCTTCCATGGGCTTGCGGACGAGGATCCCCATCTACATATTACTAATTTCTTAGAAATATGTGATACCTTTCGGATCAATGGAGCATCAAATGAAGCCATCCGCCTTCGAATGTTTCCTTTCTCACTAAAAGACCGAGCAAAAGCTTGGCTCAATGCCCTCCCAGCTGGATCGGTAAACACCTGGGATGAACTAGCCCAAAAATTTCTATATAAGTATTTCCCTCCAGCTAAAACGTCTAAATTAATGACTGAAATTAATACATATTCGCAAGAGGACGGGGAATCCTTATATGAAACTTGGGAAAGGTTCAAGGAGCTATTGCGAAAGTGTCCACATCACGGCCTTGCGATATGGCAACAAGTATCCACTTTCTATAATTGGTTGTTGCCACACACAAGGCAGACACTTGACTTTAGCTCCGGGGGACTTTTAGGTAATCGCCGCCCACATGAAATATATAACCAAATTGAGGAAATTGCTCAAACCAATTTTCAGTGGCACACTCCCCGAGGCAATAAATCTATTGCCTCGGGCGCCCATAAGGTTGATGAAAGCACTTCTTTACAAGCCCAAATCGAGGCTCTTTCTTCAAAAATAAAAAAATTGGAAATGACAAAAGCAGTCTCGGTTATGGCTTGTGAAGGGTGTGGTGGGCCACATGAAAATTGGAGTTGTATGAAAGAAACAGATGATCAACAAGAGTCGGTCCTCCAACGGGCACTTACAACCAAGGATGGCGAAACCACCCTAACCTTGGTTGGAGAGAGCCCGGCAATAGTAGTAACCAACAAACCCAACGAACAAACTTTCAACAACCAAGAAATGAGTCACAAAATTTCACTCAACAACAAGGTGGACGAGAAAGGCTTGAAGATACTGTATCTCGCCTCATCTCCGACACTGAAAAGAAAAACTCGGAAAGGTTTCTACAATTAGAATCAAATTTTAGAAATCAACAAGCTAGTATTCAAAACATAGAAAAAAAATTAAATCAACTAGCTCAAAATTTTTCCGAGAGACCACAAGGTGCATTACCAAGTAATACCGAAACAAACCCAAAAGCGCAAGTCCATCTCATCACGTTACGAAACCGCACCGTGGGGCCTGCGGAAGCACCACCGCCGACAGAAGAAACTATACCCCCGCCTCTGCAGGAGAAGAACTCCCCTCCATCATCAGAGCCTACCAAGGCTCCTCGAGTTCCGTACCCCGGTAGGTTAATTCGTCAAAAGACCAATGAGCAATTCGCAAAATTCGAAAGTCTATTAAAATAATTGCATGTCAATATTCCTTTTATTGATGTCCTAACCCAAATGCCCAAATACTCTAAGTTCATGAGGGATGTCACACCCCCAAAATCCACCTGCGGAGTATCACCGCTTGGGAGCGTGACTGACCAGGATCAAGCCACCAATCATTTTGAACATGTAATTAATATCAAGTAAAATAAATGTAAACCAAACATCCAATACGATAGGTGTTCAAAAAATAATCATAGTTTCAAAGTATAGTGGAAGCATAGTAAGTAACCCAACATAGTTAATAGTTTTAAATGTCATAACAGTTCAACGTAGTAATCACGATCCTTGTCCACAACGACCGCGCCTCCAGTGCAAGCTCCATAAGTACCTAAGGTCCTGCAAGGCATGCAGCAACGAGTCAACAACTAGTTGAGCGAGTTCACAGTTAACAGTTCAGTAATAGTATAGTGTGAGTAGTAGTATGTTCGTTCGTTATGTCATGTATCGTATTAGTTTCCATCGCGGCCTCCCAGGCAGGTATGCGAAGATATTAGGGGATGTTCATCCCGAGTATTCTAGACTAGGTTTACCTGTATCGCGGCCTACCAGGCAGGTGTGCGAAGATTAAGAAATTACAGTTCGCGGCCTTCCAAAGGCAGGTGTGCGAAGTCAGTCATAATATCGCGGCCAACCCTTGGCAGGTGTGCGAAGATCAGTTCAATAAGTGTTACTAGTCTAGTCGTATCCTTATCGTTAGGTTCTATCAACTGAGTATGTACAATAAAGTAATCCAATCCCATTCCCACCCTGGGAACCCCATGCCTTGGCTGTGTGAACTCACCTTGGTTTGCTCGGTATGTTATTGCTTCTAGGGTTTATTAATCTCTAAGTCCGTTACACACGACCTAGGATATATTGCACATGATTCATTCAATTAGGGTTTACAATTCTCGATATTCAAGCAACGGTGCTCTGTGTGTTTATTGTGTACACGATGATATTTACATAAAGTGTTCACACATGCAGGATCATGCAGTTGCAATCAATGTCATACAATCACATAAGGAGTCATACAGTTATATGCAGCAATCACAGTAACATGTAGTAATGTACAGATATCATACAATAAGTAGCATTCAATATCATGCAGTCACAGGTGATGGACAATCATACATCATTCAATAACAACTTGGTTCTGATAACAAGTCAACATACTCGGACAAAGCATCCTTTACAAGGTCGGACAAGAGGAAGGGCTCCCCCTTCACAAACTCGGACCTTGGTGTTAGTGAAAGGTCGGACAACAAGTGGGGGGGGGGGTAAAACTCGGACTTGGTCATGGGGAGGGTCAAAAGTCGGACTACACAAGGTGGGGTGTCAAAAACTCGGACCTCACTAATGCAAGCAAAAACTCGGACCTTTGTTACTTAATTATGAAACTCGGATCTTGCCACCAAGTTATAAAGATCGGACCACTCATATTTTATTAAAGTTCGGACACATGGTTGGATCTAAAACTCGGACATCACAAAACTAAACAATCTTCGGACCTTTTGCTTAAAGAAAGTCGGACAAGGTGGGCTCAAGAAACTCGGACCATGCACCTCATTAACAAGCTCGGACCTTCTAAAGGTCACAAAAGTCGGACATTCAAGTTGTAACAAAACTCAGACACATATATTCACAAAACTCTGAGTAACATTAATCATATGATCGTAGAGATTATAGCAGTTACGTTTTCTATGTTCCACAGTTACGTTCATCATTCTAAAAACCCTAACTTCATTCACCTAGACGGCAGATTCACAATCAATTGATCGATGTTTAACAACAGTAATCATCATAAGAACAATCTATCAAATATGCAACTACTCATCATCATAATCACGATTATCCAGAATCAAATCAAAATCACAGAATATGATATGAGGAACTAGGGTTTTCATGCATCAATCAATCAACAATTAGTCACAAACAATGATTAAACAATTACCTTGTTTCGATTCTAGATGGATTGGTAATCAAACTTGATGCAAAAGAACTTGTGAATCCAAGAGTGATGAGAAGATGGTTGTAGAGAGGATTAGAGGAGGTGAAAGTACGTGTTTTGATTCTTTGTCAATGATTAGTGAATGATTAGGAAAAGAGATTAGGGTTAAGTATGATTTAGATTTCACTAATTATTCTATGCATCCCTAAGTATCATAATTTACAATAGCACACCATCTCAAAATAATTCACAGTTTCACCACCACATTCATACATTTGACAACACTTTCATAATCAACACATATACTTAACTCAATCAAAAACGTTACAGTTTCACAGCAACTAATTGCGCAAGCAAACAAATAAACAATCAGTAAACGTGCAATAAATGCGTAATAGAAATCTTGGAAATTCGAGTTGTCACATTATCCCCAACTTAAAAGAAATTTCGTCCCGAAATTTGGTACGCACTCACTGAGGAAGCTAGGTAAGCTGTATTGTTCACTGGTTTTCCTGGGGTGTCACATCATCCCCCCGTTGATTTGGAATTTCGTCCCGAAATTCAGTAGTAGTAGCTTCAGCCTCAGTAGTGGTTGCATTGGTTCCGAATAACTGGGGGTACTTTTCTTTCATTTGGTCTTCGCGTTCCCAGGTGTACTCTAGGCCACGTCGGGAGTTCCAACGAATTCGAACAAGAGGGATTCTCTTGCTTTTGAGGACCTTAACATCCCGGTCCGTGATTTCAACTGGCTCCTCGACGAACTGCAACCGCTCGTCGATAGTGAGTTCCTTAAAAGGAACTATGAGGGTCTCATCTGACAGGCACTTCTTCAGATTCGATACGTGAAATACATTGTGAACTGCACCGAGTTCAGCTGGTAGGTTTAGCTTGTAGGCCACTTTGCCTATTTTCTCAATGATCTCGAACGGTCCGACATACCGTGGATTCAGTTTGCCCCGTTTGCCAAAACGAACCACACCCTTCCAGGGTGAGACTTTTAGTAAAACCCGGTCCCCGACCTGAAATTCCAACGGTTTCCTACGCTTATCCGCGTATGCTTTCTGACGGTCGCGTGCTGCCGCCATGCGTTGTCGTATCTGTGCAATCTTTTCCGTGGCGTCCACTACAATCTCTGGACCTGTGATCTGACTATCCCCCACCTCTAACAACAGAGAGGTGACCGGCATTTGCGTCCGTACAATGCCTCGAATGGAGCGGCTTGTATGCTGGTGTGATAACTGTTATTATACGAAAACTCCACCAAAGGGAGATGTTTTTCCCAGCCGTTGCCGAAATCAATAACACACGCCCGAAGCATGTCTTCAAGAGTTTGGATCGTTCGCTCAGACTGCCCATCCGTCTGAGGATGATACGCTGTGCTCATGTCTAACCGTGAGCCAAAAGATTTGTGCATCGCTTGCCATAGCTCTGACGTGAATCGTGCATCCCGATCCGAAATGATGGAGGTGGGCACCCCGTGCCTTGAAACAACTTCTTTAAGATAGATGTCTGCGAGAGTGGAGAACTTATCCGTTTCCTTTATAGCCAGGAAGTGTGCAGACTTGGTGAGTCGATCCACGATCACCCATATGGTATCATTCCCACGCTGGGATCTAGGTAGGCCTGTAACAAAATCCATGGAAATCTCTTCCCATTTCCACTGTGGTATCCTGGGTTGTTGAAGTAGGCCCGCTGGTTTCTGATACTCCACTTTGACCTTGGCACATGTCAAACACTTGCCGACGTAAGTAGCGATGTGGGCTTTCATGCTAGGCCACCAATATGTTGTTTTGATGTCGTGGTACATTTTATCCGACTCTGGATGTACCGAGTAGCGAGACTTGTGAGCTTCGTCCATTACAAGCTCTCGTAAGCCACCATAAAGTGGGACCCAAATACGCCCCGTTACATAGTAGGCGCCGTCTTCCTTTTGTTCCATTCGTTGCCTTGAGCCGCGTAAGGCTTCAGCTTGGACGTTGTCGGGTTTCAATGCTTCGATCTGAGCAGTTCGTATCTGTGCAGGAAGACCGGACTGAATAGTGAGCTGCAAGGCTCATACGCGTCTAGGTAGAGTGTCTTTCCGACTGAGGGCGTCAGCCACAACATTGGCCTTGCCTGGATGATACTTGATGGCGCATTCGTAGTCGTTCAGTAGTTCAACCCATCTCCGTTGACGCATGTTCAAATCCTTTTGCTTAAGAATATGCTCGAGACTCCTGTGATCGGTGTAAATCGTGCACCTGGTACCGTACTGGTAGTGTCGCCATATCTTAAGCGCGAAAACAACAGCTCCCAGCTCTAAATCGTGCGTCGTGTAGTTCCGTTCATGAATCTTGAGTTGCCGCGAAGCGTAGGCAATAACTTTATCCCGCTGCATCAATACACACCCGAGTCCTTGTATTGACGCGTCACAATAGACTACAAAATCTTCCGTGCCCTCTGGCAATGAGAGAATAGGTGCGCTGCAAAGCCTATCCTTTAGGTACTGAAAAGCGGTTTCCTGGGAATTTCCCCAACGATAGGTGACACCCTTCTGTGTCAGTAGTGTAAGTGGTTGCGCGATCTTGGAGAAGTCTTTGATGAATCGTCTGTAATAACCCGCCAAACCCAAGAATTGGCGAATTTCCGTTGGTGTACGCGGTGCAGGCCAGTTCCTGATCGAATCTACCTTGGATGGATCGACATGAATCCCATCCTTGTTCACCACATGGCCTAGAAAGTGGACTTCACGAAGCCAGAAGTCGCATTTTGAAAACTTGGCGTACAGTTGTTCCTTTCGAAGAAGTTCCAAAATCAATCGTAGGTGCTGTTCGTGTTCCTCTTGCCTCTTGGAGTAAATTAGAATGTCGTCGATGAAAACAATGACGAACTTGTCAAGATAGGGTTTACACACCCTGTTCATAAGATCCATGAATACGGCAGGCGCGTTCGTTAACCCAAATGGCATGACAAGGAACTCGTAGTGACCATAGCGAGTTCTGAATGCGGTTTTAGAGACGTCCTCATCCCGGACTCTCAGCTGATGATACCCTGACCTCAAGTCTATCTTGGAGTAGTAACTCGACCCCTGCAACTGGTCGAATAAGTCGTCTATACGCGGAAGAGGATAACGGTTCTTTACCGTCACCTTGTTCAGTTCACGGTAGTCGATGCACATCCTGAAAGTGCCATCTTTCTTTTTCAGGAAAAGCACTAGAGCTCCCCAAGGCGATGAGCTTGGACGAATAAAACCCTTCTCCAAGAGCTCTTGTAGTTGCTTTGACAGTTCTTCCAGTTCGGTTGGAGCTAAACGATACGGTGCGCGGGCTATCGGTGCTGCTCCAGGAGCTAACTCAATCTGAAATTCGACTTGGCGATGAGGCGGTAAACCGGGTAAATCCTCAGGAAACACCTGAGGGAAGTCACGTACAACTGGAATATCCTCCAGCTTCTTTTCCTTTGCTGACGCGTCAGTGACAAGTGCCAGAATCGCAGTGTGCCCCTTTCGTAAACATTTCTGCGCCTTTAAGAAAGAGATGATGCCAACCACAACACCACTCTTGTCGCCTTGAACTTCGAGAGATTCCTGACTAGGACGAGGAATACGAATGACTTTTTCCTTGCACAAAATCTCTGCGTGATGTTGGGATAACCAATCCATACCGATGATGACGTCGAAACTACCCAAAACTATGGGTATAAGATCAATCGAGAAGGTTTGACCAGCTAAGACGATGCTACAACCCTTGATTACGTGTGCGGCTTCCACACTTTTACCATTTGCTAGTTCTACGACGTGTTTGGTGTTTAGGGGTGTTGGTGTTCGTTTTAACAATTTACTCATTTTCAAAGACATATAACTTGTATCAGCACCCGAATCAAATAAGACGGTAACATAAATATCGTCGAGAAGAAACTTACCCATAACCACGTTGGGATCATTCATGGCGTCGCCCCGACCCAGCACAAAAGCACGACCCCGAGCTTTGTTGCCATTGTTGTTGTTGTTGTTTCCCCCGTTGTTGTTGTTCCCGTTGCCCTGGTTATTGTTGTTGCGATTCTGGTTCAACTGGGGACAATCACGCTTAAAATGACCTTCAGCCCCACACTGAAAACATCCCCTGTTGCCCCGTTGCTGCTGCTGTTGATGCTGATACTGGTTCTGTGGAGCTGGTGGTGGGTGTTGCTGATTCTAATTTGCTGGCCGTGAGCTTCTACAATCCTTAGCCTCATGACCCATCTTGAGGCATCTTTGACAACGTTCCCTGCGACATCTTCCGCTGTGGTGTCTGTTGCACTTATTACACAGTGGGTGAATTCCCCGATATCCACCCTGCCCCTGACTGCCAGATGATTGCTGACTCGGATTCTGGTAGTCATTTGTCTTGCGCTGCTGAGACTGAACAGAAACTGATCCCTTGCTGGAATCCCCCTCCCATTTTCTCTTGTTGTCACTGGGAGTAGCAGAAGTAGTGACAGCAGTAGTGGTAGCATTGAAACGTTTTGGCAGCTTGTTCTGATCCACTGCCTGATCCGTAATACGATGAGCAAGGCGCTGAATAGCCTGGATATTATCAAGATTAGCCGATGTCACATGGCTCTGGATCTCTGGCGCTAACCCCTTGAGATACAACTCAATGCGCTTGACTGGAGGGTCCACCATAGTTGGACACAGAACGGCCAGCTCGTTCGATCTCTTAGTATATGCTTCAATCTCTGACCCAACCATTTTCAAATGATACAGCTCGTCTTCCAGCTTGTGAATATCTTCACGAGTGCAGTATTCCCTTTTTATCAGTTCCTTGAAGTCATTCCAAGGGGTGGCGTTAGCAGCTGCCAACCCTAGGATCTGTACTTGCGCGTTCCACCAAGTCAACGCGATTCCTTCCAAAGTGCCAGTGGCGTACTTGACCCTGCGAGCCTCAGGGCATTCACACATTTCGAACACAGATTCTAGCTTCTCAAACCAATGGAGGAGTCCCACTGCCCCCTCGGTGCCACTGAATGAGCTTGGACGACAGTCCATGAAGTTCTTGAAAGTGCAGACGGGCTGCTGAGCGTGTTGACCTATTGTGTACGAATAGGACAAGATTAATCACAAGAGTTAATGTAGGATCTAAAGATCCTAGTGTGAGTCTAAACTGCAGGGTATACTACCTGCTTGAGCAGCTGCAAGTGCCGCAGCAACTTGTTCATTAACGAAAGCCGTCAGCTGGGCTTGTGTCATGTTAATTCGTCCGGCCATTGATCTTCACATCAAAGGCAACATAAGTGAGAAAGGTTCGCGAATAGTGCGATGACAGAAGAGTGTAAGCACATAGGTGTTCTCAAGCAATAACAAGTAGTGAGCAAAGTAATGTAAGCATACTACGAGCAAAGTTCTATGCAATTCTAGCATGTAGGCAATAAACATAAACCTTATTACCTAGGATGTTGAGTCTTGCACGTGGAGCGAAGCGTCGTTGTGGATCGTTGAGAGCACTGTTCTGGTTATAGTCTGGTTTTAATAAAAACGTTTTTCCATATTAAAACCAAGTTCTCTATAACCAATGGCTCTGATACCAATCTGTCACACCCCCAAAATCCACCTGCGGAGTATCACCGCTTGGGAGCGTGACTGACCAGGATCAAGCCACCAATCATTTTGAACATGTAATTAATATCAAGTAAAATAAATGTAAACCAAACATCCAATACGATAGGTGTTCAAAACATAATCATAGTTTCAAAGTATAGCGGAAGCATAGTAAGTAACCCAACATAGTTAATAGTTTTAAATGTCATAACAGTTCAATGTAGTAATCACGATCCTTGTCGACAACGACCGCGCCTCCAGTGCAAGCTCCATAAGTACCTAAGGTCCTGCAAGGCATGCAGCAACGAGTCAACAACTAGTTGAGCGAGTTCACAGTTAACAGTTCAGTAATAGTATAGTGTGAGTAGTAGTATGTTCGTTCGTTATGTCATGTATCGTATTAGTTTCCATCGCGGCCTCCCAGGCAGGTATGCGAAGATATTAGGGGATGTTCATCCCGAGTATTCTAGACTAGGTTTACCTGTATCGCGGCCTACCAGGCAGGTGTGCGAAGATTAGTAAATTATAGTTCGCGGCCTTCCAAAGGCAGGTGTGCGAAGTCAGTCATAATATCGCGGCCAACCCTTGGCAGGTGTGCGAAGATCAGTTCAATAAGTGTTACTAGTCTAGTCGTATCCTTATCGTTAGGTTCTATCAACTGAGTATGTACAATAAAGTAATCCAATCCCATTCCCACCCTGGGAACCCCATGCCTTGGCTGTGTGAACTCACCTTGGTTTGCTCGGTATGTTATTGCTTCTAGGGTTTATTAATCTCTAAGTCCGTTACACACGACCTAGGATATATTGCACATGATTCATTCAATTAGGGTTTACAATCCTCGATATTCAAGCAACGGTGCTCTGTGTGTTTATTGTGTACACGATGATATTACATAAAGTGTTCACACATGCAGGATCATACAGTTGCAATCAATGTCATACAATCACATAAGGAGTCATACAGTTATATGCAGCAATCACAGTAACATGTAGTAATGTACAGATATCATACAATAAGTAGCATTCAATATCATGCAGTCACAGGTGATGGACAATCATACATCATTCAATAACAACTTGGTTCTGATAACAAGTCAACATACTCGGACAAAGCATCCTTTACAAGGTCGGACAAGAGGAAGGGCTCCCCCTTCACAAACTCGGACCTTGGTGTTAGTGAAAGGTCGGACAACAAGTGGGGGGGGGTAAAACTCGGACTAGGTCATGGGGAGGGTCAAAAGTCGGACTACACAAGGTGGGGTGTCAAAAACTCGGACCTCACTAATGCAAGCAAAAACTCGGACCTTTGTTACTTAATTATGAAACTCGGATCTTGCCACCAAGTTATAAAGATCGGACCACTCATATTTTATTAAAGTTCGGACACATGGTTGGATCTAAAACTCGGACATCACAACACTAAACAATCTTCGGACCTTTTGCTTAAAGAAAGTCGGACAAGGTGGGCTCAAGAAACTCGGACCATGCACCTCATTAACAAGCTCGGACCTTCTAAAGGTCACAAAAGTCGGACATTCAAGTTGTAACAAAACTCAGACACATATATTCACAAAACTCTGAGTAACATTAATCATATGATCGTAGAGATTATAGCAGTTACGTTTTCTATGTTCCACAGTTACGTTCATCATTCTAAAAACCCTAACTTCATTCACCTAGACGGCAGATTCACAATCAATTGATCGATGTTTAACAACAGTAATCATCATAAGAACAATCTATCAAATATGCAACTACTCATCATCATAATCACGATTATCCAGAATCAAATCAAAATCACAGAATATGATATGAGGAACTAGGGTTTTCATGCATCAATCAATCAACAATTAATCACAAACAATGATTAAACAATTACCTTGATTCGATTCTAGATGGATTGGTAATCAAACTTGATGCAAAAGAACTTGTGAATCCAAGAGTGATGAGAAGATGGTTGTAGAGAGGATTAGAGGAGGTGAAAGTACGTGTTTTGATTCTTTGTCAATGATTAGTGAATGATTAGGAAAAGAGATTAGGGTTAAGTATGATTTAGATTTCACTAATTATTCTATGCATCCCTAAGTATCATAATTTACAATAGCACACCATCTCAAAATAATTCACAGTTTCACCACCACATTCATACATTTGACAACACTTTCATAATCAACACATATACTTAACTGAATCAAAAACGTTACAGTTTCACAGCAACTAATTGCGCAAGCAAACAAATAAACAATCAGTAAACGTGCAATAAATGCGTAATAGAAATCTTGGAAATTCGAGTTGTCACAAGGGACTTCCTCACTCATAAAAAGAAAATTGAAACTTTGCAATAAGTTAACTTAGGCGAAGAATGCTCTGCCCTCGTATTCAACAAACTTCGCCAAAAGAAAATCGATCCTGGAAGCTTCACGATTCCCTGCTCGATCGGGGACTCCCCCGTTCGTAATGCACTAGCCAACCTTGGGGCTAGCATTAACCTCATGCCTTCATCAATGTTTAAAAGACTCGGCCTAGGAACAACTAGTCCTACAAAAATGAGCATACAACTTGCTGATCGATCCGTCAAATTCCCGCAAGGTGTCATCGAAAATGTCCTAGTAAAGGTAAACAAATTTGTCTATCCGGCCGATTTTGTCATACTCGATATGGAAGAAGACACCGAAGTCCCCCTCATACTAGGGAGACCATTTCTCGCCACCGCACAAGCAGTGGTAGACATGAATGACGGAACGCTCACCCTAAGGTACGGAGATGATGAAGTGAAATTCGGGGTTGGGAAGAGAATAGAGGACGACGACCCGGTCAACTACATGAAGGTTATTGATTTGAGTTTGGATGCTGCTCTCCGACGGTGCAACATGGGATACCAAACATCCCACTCAGAAAACATATAGCCTCACATTGGGTCTAGCTAAGGACCCTTATAAACGTGGCGCACCACGGAGGCATTCCGCGGAACTATCCTTAGTTTAGTTTAATCTTTTAGTTTTAATTTGCAGGAATAAAACACACTCATGGTGGTAAAGGATGAAAAGGGAAACGAGAAACATGGCCCCATGCACAAGAACAAGGCAACCCGACATCAATTTCTCCGATACAGAAGGTTCAACACGGGCCGTGTCCAACCAGCACGACCCCGGGCTGCACCCCCTGCAGAAAAACGTCCAGTTCAGGTAACTGGACACGGGCCGTGTTCACCAGACACGCCCCCGTGTCCAGGCTTCTGTTTCTTTTCTTTAATTTTCGTTACTGGCACCTGAACACGGGGCCGTGTCCGGTCCCCACGGGGCCGTGTCCAGACTACCAGTAACATAAAATCTTTGCTTTTAACACCATATTACACATCTAATCAACCTAAAAATTTATTTTTGGGACACATTGAGGACAATGTGTAATTTAAGTGTGGGGGGATGCTAAAACCTTGAAATTTTGCAAGTTCTAAAAACAAGCCTTACACAAAACTCTATTGGAACCGCTAATCACCCCAAATTTTTTTCAAAAATTTTCAATTTTTCTTTACTTTTCTAAAGTTTAAGTTGGGAATTCTAAGATTAATAAGGTTATATTTTTACAAGTTTACAACCAATAGCGTCGTGATAAAAAGAACCAACATACGAAAATTACGAAACAGCATGACAAGCTTAGTTAAAATTTGATTATATATACTTGATCACATAGAAAAACCCATTCCCTCAAAAAGTGAGTTTTGAGCCTTTATTGAGCATACAATTACACATCTTTAGACTAAATGCTCATTTTTCGTTTCTTGTGTGAATAGCCGCTTGGTTCTTACGACTCTAGAACTTGCCACGACGATTCATTCCCGATCTTTACCAAGTTAAACCCAAGTAAGTAAATGATGGAGGCATTAGGACTAACCCTTTTTCTTTCTACACCATTATTTTTCAATTTTTTTTACCACCTACCCAAAATCCCCCTAGTTAACCCCTTTGAGCCTAAACCTTTCATTTCTTTACCTTAAAACCCTTTTACCCACCAAAACCCTTTTTATTTTTACCCTTTATTTTAGTAACAAGCTCGGTTTTCGTGTGACTAAAAAAATATGATGAAGTAAGAAATAAACAAACAAAGCTCTTAAAACAAAAAGCTTGTTTGAAGAAATACTTCATTAAGAATAAAAAGTCACTAAAACTAAATGTTTTACGAAAACCGACGCTTTTTTCGCTTTTCGCCCTTTTCTACTAACCACTAACCCATTCACCCACCTTTAGCCCAAGCCTTTTACCCAAAAAGTCCTCTTGATATTTACAAAGGTAACAAGTTAAAAAGGAGGAAGATTGATTGCTTGGCAAGCTTATGGTAGGAATAAGTTCCATGCCGCTCTTAGTGATTCACTAAAAATACACCTTCGGCCGAGTGTGAGTGATTTCTCCCGTGAGGTATGTGAATTTGTATATAAATGGTATTTTAAAAAGGCATGTTATGCCCAAATAAGTAATTTCTCCTATGAAACATTCTAAACAAATCATAACGAATAGGATTGTAATACATAAAAATAAAACCCAAAAAAATCTTGGATTTCCAACACTCTATGACAAGCCAAAACCTTCTCTTCTACCCATTCCATTTGGGAGTGTAAGCCACATATTAAAGAGTTTTGCTTGAGGACAAGCAAAAGTTCAAGTGTGGGGGTATTTGATGTGTGTAAAATGCAACATATAAATTACATCAAATGAGGCATAAAACTAACCTTTTTAAGTACTAATGTTGGAAAAAGAGTGTTTTTGTCTTCCTTTTGTATTTTCAGGATTAAATGAGCTCAAATTCACAAAAGAAGCAAAAAGATAGCTAAATCTAACATAAATACAAGAAAAGGAACATAAGTGGATTGCCCGACCCCTCAACAGCATCCTCCCAAGCAAAATAGAGAAGGCAGAAGACTGAACACGCCCCGTGCTCAGCCAGCACGGGGCCGTGCCCAAGAAGCAGCAGAAAAGACAAACCTATAGAAGCTTCTATTGCCCACCATGGGGCCGTGTCCAGCGAACACGGGGGCGTGGCGAAAGTACAGCAGGCGCATTAATTGTAATTGCGAATTACAATTAATGAAGAGAGAGAGTGTCAGACAGGCACATGGGCGTGTCCAGCGGACACGGGGCCGTGCCCAGCCTTCTGTTCAGCCTATAAATAGGAGTGCTTGGTTTCATTGCAACTCATCCCTTGGCACACCACCTCTCTCACACTTCATCCACCACCCACCACCATCACAACACCATCATCCACCACCATCATCCATTGTCCATCATAGAGTGTGTGAGTCGTTTCGGGATCCAAGATTGATCGTAAGAGTTCTTGACAATCAAGGCCATGTTTGCCTAAGTCTCTTACATCACTTGGTGAAGACAAGTGTTTAGTATAATACTTTTTATTTTCAATCTTTTGCACTTTTTATTTGGTTTTGTATTAATGACTTTAATAACTAGTTGCTTATGTTGAAGGTGATCTTTCCTTATCGTTTGTCCGTGGTGTCTTGGCATTATTTTACTGTCTATATAAAATAAAAGATTTTCACCATTCATATCTCCACGGTCTATATGGAGGTATGTTGGCTACCTGGTCGGGGGTTAAGGGAACGGTTTGGTAAGGGTCTTGCCCTTGTTCAGCGTTTAGAGGTCCTGCAAGGGATCTGGGTCAAATTTAGTAGGATCTCCTTCAGTGCCCATAGGTATTCGATGGCGGGGATCCAAACTCTTTGACCCCCTCATAAGTTAACTACTATTAATACTATAACCCGGCTATTTAGGACTGTATCCCTGCTGACTCAGACTACTTAGCCGAGGGTAACGTCATCGCCAAAAGCGGGGCCTACCATAATTTGCATTAATAACTTAATTCATTATCTTCCAATAATCCAACCCTTTAGGATTGTATCCTTGCTGACTCAAACTACTGGGTTAAGGGTAACGTCGCCTTCAAAAGAGGGGCCTACTACAATAACTAAGATAATCTCTTAAACAAGTGCAAAAGTGCGAAAATAATCAAAGGTTATACTAATACACGAGTCGGATCCAAGTGATTCATCTTGTCTGTCTGTTTTTATTTTATTTTATTTTTCAGCATTTAGTTAGTTTTTATTTTCTTAGTTTAAAAATCTTTTCTAACATTTTAATTTGGTTAGATGTTGAGGATAAACCGGTACTAAAAGCTCTTGTGTCCTTGGACGACCTCGGTATCTTACCAACACTATATTACGTCCACGATGGGTGCACTTGCCCATATGTGTGTTTAGTGTTAGTAAATATCATGTTTTATAAATTTAAAACTTGGCTAAAAGTGTAAAAAGGGCTTAAAAATACATCTAAAATATATTACACTACACACGCATCACATGGCAATAAGTTACTAATTTCAATAGTTTCCATCTATGCATTTATCGATCAAATCAATGAATTATCAATTACTTCTTATGAACTCCAACTAACCTCTCATCATGATCACAATCTAGCAATACATTCAATCATATGATCAAATCAGCGATTTCCGAATACTAACAGGCAATCCGAGTTCTTGTGTAACATTAAACTGGTAATACAATGCAACATATATTTACGAATCATGATTCCAATAGCATATACTCGATTCCTAATCATAAACAACATCCTCTCATATCATTCACTCATATCATCCAATTAACGATCTTTGAACATTAATATGCAACTTAAAACATTATACAGTATCTCATGCCTAATCACACAAATCAATTAAACCTTCAATCAATATCAACAACCCATCCATCACGCATTCAGTCATAGATCAACATAAATCATCTTAAAATTCATCAATAATTCGATTCATCACATATATACAGAAATCAAATACATATTTCAGTTCATGATCATAGTTTTAGCAACATGTCTACTTGCAGGAAACCCTAATCGACCACACCACAAAACAATCATCAAGAATATAACAATCAGTGCATGATGAACACTAACCAGGAAATCGAATAACTAACTCGCACGAGGTTGGAAGGCTTCGAGGAAGAGTCTGCCGTCGAACAAAGAGGGAAGGAGAGAGAGAGAGAGCTAGGGTTTGTGTATTTTCTTGTGTTTAAAGGATAATGAGGGTTATACACCAACCCCTTAGTGTTATGCGAAAAATTATAAGGATCGGGCCCAGCTTGGGCTTCGGTTGTGTTAGATTTGGGCCGAGCACCATCATGTGCGATCGGTTAGGTCTCGTGCGACTAGGTTGGTGTTGTGCGTCCACGGTTAAGTATATATACATACATTCACATCACACATATAACACATAGCAAGATAAACGTAACATTCTGTTGAAACCAAGTACATTAACTAGTCACGTATGTTCAAACAAGTTACATCAAAGCATAGCAAGGAGGTTCTAAAACACGAGTTGTTATAGATTTAGCCAAAATACGCCGCCAAAACCCCCCTCCGGCGTGCTTTAAAACACGCTCAAATGTCCCTCTCTTCAAAGTGTTTGGCCAATGAGTTTTTTCCATGTCAAATACAATTAATTTTCAATTAAAAAAACAAGAAAATAATAATTGGGTAAGGGGCATTATTGGGCATTATCCCACTATGCTCATTTATGAAAAATGCCTATAATGCCCCTTTGCTGACTGGGATATAAGAAATTGGTAATCAGTGATTTTTTATTAAATTGGCATATGCCTTTTTCTTGATAACAAGGAATCGAAGAAGAACGAACATATATAACAAGAATAGATGGCTTAAAACTAGCAGCCAATAAAAGCCATAAAAACTATCCTAAAATACCTCTAACAAACCAAGAGGAATTCACGGTGGAAAAAATAAAAGATACCAATATTCCCCCTCAAGTTGGAGCATGTAGATTTCAAATGCCCAACTTGCTCAGAAGAGAACTGAGGTGTTGAGCTCCAAGAGCCTTGGTTAACAAATCTGCAATTTGATTTTTGGAGTCAATGTAAACTGGTTCAACTTCTCTGCTTTCAACTCTTTCACGGACAAAATAACTCTTTCACGGACAAAATAACAATCCATCTCTATGTGCTTTGTTCTCTCATGGAAGACTGGATTGTTCGCAATATGCCTAGCCGCCTGGTTATCACAAAACAAAATGGTTGGTTCTCCTTGTTTTACATCCAATTCACTTAACAACCACCTTACCCAAAGCACTTTGCTAATAGTAGCAGCCATGGCTCTGTATTCTGCCTCTGCAGACGATCTTGAAACCACCGATTGCTTCTTTGACTTCCATGATATGGGCGCTCCTCCAAGAGATAATAAGTAACCAGTTTGTGACTTTCTTGACATAGGGCATCCTAACCAATCTGCATCACAATATGACAATAAACTCATGCCACCTTCTTTTGGTAGCAATATACCTTGCCCTAGAGTGGATTTCAAATATTGCAAGACTCTAGTTGTTGCATCCATGTGGTTCTGGAGAGGGCCTGTCACGAATTGGCTGAGAACATTCACTATGTAGGTGATGTCCGGTCTAGTGGCCTGCAGGTAAAGGAGATGACCAACTAACCTCCTATATTGACTGCTATCCACCTTATCTTCTTCTTCTCCCTTTCCAAGTTTAAGATTTTGTTCCATGGGAAAGGAACTAGGTTTACACCCTTCCAGGCTGCTATCCTTCAGGATGTCTAATGTATATTTTCTTTGACTCAAGACCAAACCTTCCTTAATGCGAGAGACTTCGATTCCAAGAAAATACTTCAACGGACCCATGTCTTTGATACTGAACATCTCGTCGAGCTGATCTTTAGTGTGTTGAATTTTCATCGAGTCGTTTCCAACCATGAGGCAACTACATAGGACCTTTCTGACTTATGAATGAATAGAGAATGATCAGCCTTTGACTGTCTGAACCCGAGGTCAACGAGGGCTTTTGTGAACTTTTGATACCAATTACGTGACACCTGTTTCATACCATAGATCGTTTTTCTTAATCTGCAAACACGAGTCTCCCCCTGTTTTGCAAAACCCTCTGGAATCTTCATGTAGACTTCTTCTTCTAGATCCTCATGCAAGAAAGCGTTATTCACGTCAAGTTGGTGAATCATCCAATTTATTTTCACAACTACAGCCAACAAGGTACGAATAGTAACCAACTTTGCAACTGGTGCAAATGTATCATGATAATCAACCCCTTCGAGTTGAGTGAAACCCTTCGCCACCAATCTCGCCTTTTATCTATCCACCTCTCCGTTTGATTTGTACTTGATTTTGTAAATCCACTTTGAGTCAATCGCCCTTTTGTTTTTAGGCAATGCCTCAAGGGTCCAAGTACGATTTTGTTCAAGCGCCTTGATTTCTTTCTTCATGGCTTCTCGCCATTCATGGTCCTGTGATGCTTGACGAAAAGTCTTGGGCTCATCGTGTGATTCGATAGCCGACAGGAAATCCTTATGAGTGGAAGAAAATTTATCAGAAGAAATGTAATGAGCTAGAGGATGTACCGTGGAGGAACTTGGATTAGCCGTGGGTCGTGTGTGGTCTATCGATGGGGGAAGCTTGACATTGTAATCATTGAAGCGTGCTGGTTGGGTTCGAATTCTGGACGGTCGAATGTGGGCATCTTCTTCGTTTTGAACCAAAGTGTTCTTTTCAGGTGGACCAGCGGTGTTTTGCATTTCATGTTCCGCAGTTTATGCATCATTAAGATCTTGACTATTAATGTTAGAGGTGTCCAATGATGCCTCAACCAAATCTTCATAGCTAATGGTCTCGGCATCATTCTTATGACCATGGACATTGTCACCCCTCTGATTCTCTTTGTCCTCATTAACGTGAGGGGTGACTAAGGGTTTGCCTTCATTTGTTTCGTTGTAAAACCAATGCGGAAAATCAAAAAGCTTCTTATTTTCTTCTTTGTCAATACTATCCATGCACTTGAAAGGAAAGACTTTTTTCATCAAATTTCACATCTCTTGACACCACTATTTTGTTATCGGTAATGTCATATATTTTGTACCCTTTTGTTCCCGGTGGATAACCTAAAAATACCCCAGGTTTCCCTTTTCATTCAAATTTGTCTCCCTCCGTATCGGTATTTCGAAAGTAAGTGAGGCAACCAAAAATTTTCCATATGTTCATAATCAGGCTTTTCTTCATGTAAAATCTCAAATGGGGTTTGTTGTTAATGGTTTTCGATGGGAGACAATTGATTATGTAGGCCGCTGTCATGACACACTCGCCCCAAAACTTCTTTGGCAGATTCGCCTGAAATCTAAGTGCTCGTGCAGTTTCGAGCAAATGCCTGTGCTTGCGTTCTACAACACCATTCTGTTGTGGTGTGTGTGGGCAAGTGGTCTCGAGAATCATGCCCTCTTCAGCATAAAAGTTATGCATTCGGTTTGAAACAAACTCTCCCCTGTTGTCACAACGGATTCTTTTAATCAATTTTCCACATTGCGTTTTGACCATTTTGTGGAAAAACATCAGATGGTCACTCGCATCAAATTTGTGTTTTAGAAGGAAAATCCAAACAGATAGCCTATAGTCATCCACGATCATTAAAATATAGTTTGCTCTTGAAAGCGAGGGGGTTCTATACCTTCCCTAAAGATCACAATGCAACAATTCGAAATATTCTTTGCTTTTGATAGAACTTATATGAAAAGGCAACCGGGTGTGCTTGGCTTTAGCACACGAATCACAATCAACAGTATTAAAGGAAGCATTCTCAACAAGGTCAAAACAAGAAAGTTTACTGCTAGAAGCATAACCGAGTCTTTTATGCCATACTTCCACCAAAGCCGACATAGCATTCCTTTCATGTCCCACCATCTTCATCCGGTATAAACCATGTTGACATTTACCCGTTCCGATCAGTTCTCTCGAATTCAAGTCTTGCATTATGAAGAAATCCGGAAAGAAAGTTATTACACAATGAAGGTCTTGAGTCAGTCGACTAACCGAAAATAGGTTGCAAGTAAAATCTGGGACGTATAGGACATCTCGGATTTCAGTCCCACTAGGTAAGGTGGATGGCCCTTTCCCTTTAACAGGTACAGAGTCTCCGTTTGGAATCTTCACTGGTAGTTCATGTGTTGTCTTTAAGTTGCCATGAAACAGATTGAGAAGGTGGGTTATATGCTCGGTGCATCCTAAATCGACAATCCAGTTGCCATCATCGTCCAATCCAGCCCCCATGTTTGCCATCAACAGGATTATCTTGTCATTAGTGAACAAGCTGATGAATTGCTTGTATTGTTCACTACTCAATTCCTTTCTGAAATCACGTGCAATTTCCATTTTTATGTAGCAAATCACGAGACCACGTGATGCGGGTTTCTTCAAATCTGCAGATGGCTTGTTCAAGAAGTGAAATTAGGAATTAGGGTTTCTTCAAATCCAGTTGCCTCGTTCATGGCTTTCTTTCTCTGCCAAAACGAAGGAGAAAGCAAATCCGATGGCCGGCAAGATGAATCCAACGTGTGGATGGTATGATATCGGCGATTCTACACTGACCGATGCCGATGTTCTGATATGGACCGTATCTTCTTCTTCTGTTCCGAAGAACACAAAATCAGCAGCAACGTACTTCTGCTTTGAGCATAAGATGTCTTCTATTCTTGTTTTGTGGGTTTGGAGTAGGATAGGGTTTAGGATCTATGCTCCGATACCATAAGAAATTGGTAATCAGTGATTTTTATTCAATTGGCATATGCCTTTTTCTTGATAACAAGGAATCGAAGAAGACCGAACATATATAACAAGAATAGATGGCTTAAAACTAGCAGCCAATAAAAGCCATAAAAACTATCCTAAAACACCTCTAAAAAACTAAGAGGAAATCACGGTGGAAAAAAATAAAAGATACCAATAGATAACATGTGTCGCACGATGTCCATGGGTGAAGGCATTATTCATGTGTACAAGTGTACCACTACACATGTTCTAAGTTTTAATACACGTTTGCCATTATACAAATATGTTGTGTATATCATATGATATTAGGAGATCAAAATAAATGCCGTGCAGCTATAAAAATTGAAATTATTTTATGTGGCAATAACGTGTGATGTTTCTGTAATATTTTTTCATGTGTGGCCCCTACTGATTTAATTAACGGAATCCTTCTGCTCAATGAAATCCGGATAATATATATGCCGCGTTAATATTCAACCATTGCAAAAAGGTGAGCCATGGCTGCTTGCCTGCCTTTTGTGGGAGCACAACATTTATGGCTGCACTTAATGTTGCGTAAGTGTTGGTTGTTGTTGATGCAACAAACACGGGACCAAGGATGGTAGCTAAGCTGGTTAGGCAAAAGGGCTGAAGGGTTCAGTTTTGCCTAACGCAGGTCGCGGGGTCCCTCCACGTTTGCAAAACGTGGAAGGAGGTTCACTAGTATGTTCTTGTTATTTGCTTTGAGGTTCTTTCTCCGAGGCCAGCTCGAATCCAGAAAAGAAAGCAAATAGAATGGAAGTAATGAAGAGTTATTTGGAAGTGACAAAGAACTCTTTGAATGACTAGAGATTAAGGAATCTCTGTGCTTTTGGAATGTCTTAGAAGTGTACATGAGCTGTCTTCTTATAGTGGAAGACATCTCCTGAAATAGCATAAACTATACTAGCTAAACCTGTTTGCAAATGGAGGGTTTCCCCTTTTGGGGTTGAAGGCTTTGGACCCCTGGTTAATAGAGTGTGCTTGTGCAGACCTGCTCTGACTTTGTGAGTTGGTGAGCATGAGTTGGTGGGACGAGTTTCTAGACATGACTGATGACTGATTACTGTTTCTCGATTTCCTCATTTTACAGCTTTTCATCCGATGAACCTTTCAACCTTTTAAGCTCTTTGCATATTAATCATTTTGTTTATCCTTGGGCTACCCCCGTCGTCAGCCCCCCAAGTCAGAGGTTTTTGGGGTAGTATGCTCAAAGACTTCTGACTTTTATGCATGTCTTTTAAAGGCTTCAAGGGTTCGTTGCTTGGAGGCTTGAAAGGTTTGAGGCAGTTACTTTTTTGAATTTTGAATTTGAAACGATTTGACAGTTGATTTGATTGACATGTGTCAGGCGGCGGTTTTGCAGGGATTATTTATTTACCTTTATTACCTCTACTTTACTTTCATATTTATTTTAAAGTTGTAAAATTTCTTCATTTTACTTTACAATCAATCACAGTTTCCTTCTTCAGGTTAGTTTCTCTTCTCCATTTTCGTTTTTACTTTGTTCAATCATGGGTGCCCTTAAGGATTTAGCAAGGTCATTCTCTCGAATGACACAAGAGGAAGTAGACCTGTTTTGTCTTGAATATGGTATTGATAAGAAATTTAATCCAACCGCCCCTTCTTGCGATGTTTCTGTTGACAAACCAAATCCTGGTTCGATTGCTTTGTATTGTCGTCACTTTCAGTGGTCTAATCTTCGTTACCCTTTTTCGTTTTTTGTTTTGAACTTGCTTGAATATTATCGTGTTTCTTTTGGGCAAGTTCATCCGAAGGGGATGGCTAGGGTTTTGCACTTTGAAATGTTGTGTCGTGCTCTTGGGTATGATCCCTCTTTGTTGCTTTTTCGGAGATTTTTTCGTTTAGCCAAAAATGGTGATTGGTTCACCTTTGAGACATCAAAGGTTGATACTTGTCTTATTTCATCCATGGTTGCAACGCTTGGGTCCTGGAAGGATCAGTTTTTCTGGGTTTCTGATTCTATCATTCCTTTCAAAATGGTGTGGAGGCGTCCGGATGCTGTTCTCAATGATCCGGAGCCTTCTGAGTCAGAGTTGAACGATGCTTTTCTTTCAGCCATTCGGGGGTGCCCTTCGAGGGTTCGTCCCTTTCCCGAACATTTGTTAGTGCTTTTAGGGGTTAGTAATATTTGGGGAAAAGCCGATCGGGATCCGGTCTTAATGAGAAATGGCGTTGGTATGCATTTTTCCCTTACGTCTTTTCTTATTTTACTTTGCTTATGCCTTATTTTCTTTTGTTTTGTTTTTACCAGTTATGTCTGCTTTGGACTTCATCAAGAGTGACGACACGTCCGACGTTGTGTTTGAGGATGCCCCGTCTGTTCCGGGTGAGAATGTTGTTGTTAGGACTTCCGAGCAAAGGTTTGAGGGCACGGGTTATGTTAATGTTGCCAATGTTAAGGGTTTTACCAAGTCTACTGCCCCCAAGTCTTCAAGTCGCCGATCTTCTCGTCGTTTGCTGAAAGCTGGACCTCAATCCACTTCCACTGAGCCAGTGGATTTGACTGATGATATTGAGGTTTCGGAGGATCAGGTTGAAGCGGGTGTTGAACAAGATAAGGAGTTGGTTGTTCATGGCAAGAAGGTTCGAGGTAAGAAGGTTATTCCTGTTCAAGAATCTTCAAGCAGGGACGCTGGAGGGTTGGACCCTGAAGGTGTTTATGTGCCTGCTTGGCAAGTGAAGAATGATGATACCTTTAAGGATGCTGCCGTTTGTGAGGATGCTCTTAGTCATCTTGCTCCTCCCTCTGTTCGTGAAACCATTGCTGAGATGGATGATGACTTTATGTTATCTCGCATGGTTTTAACCACCTGTAACCTTGCTGCCATGCTTCCCCAAGGGATTACTCGGTTTCGCCAAAGGATGCGGGAGTATGAGGATTTCTCGAAGAAGAAGGATAAGATGAAATCCTCCCTAGCATCAATGAAGAAGGAAATAGTTGGGTTTGCAGAGAAGGAAGCAGCGTGGAAGAAGGAGGTTGATGGTTTGAAGAAGATGCATGATATTGAAATGGGTGACCTGAGGAAGAGCTTTGAAGCTAACTTGTTGAAGTTGAAGGCTGATCGAGAGGCCCTAACCGTTCAGCAGCAGGCTTTTCGTGAAGAAAAGGAAGGGTTGAAAGCTTCATTTGGTCAAGTCACTGCGGACAATCAATGGTTGATCGAGCATGGTTTCCAGCAGGTTGTGACTTATCTTTTGCATTCCAAGGAATTTAACTCTGCCCTTGGTGATGTTTACACCAAGCTTTTGAACTTGGGGAAGCATCAAGGCCTCACTGCTGGCTACAAACTTCATGAGTCTGGACAACCCTTGGAGAAGTCACCCATGTTTCGCCCCGAGGCTTCTGATATCTTCAAGGCTTCTGTTGAGCAGATGGAAAGGCTAACTTACCCCTTTATTCATGAGGTATCATCTTGCTTTGGTAAGCCTTTGTCTGTTTTACAGGGATTGAAGCCTGAGGGGTTGAATGAGAAAGTTTGTGCTGAGGTTTTGGGTTCCTTGTCAAGGAAAAGGTCCTACTCTGGGGATAGTGATGATACCCTCTCGAGTTTGCCTGAGGCTTCAAAGGATGCTGGTTTAGAGACCTCTGCGGTTGGTGGTGAAGAAGGTGCTAAGATGAAGAAGACTAAGAAAGCCAAGAAGTCTAAAGCTGAAGGTTCCAAGCCTTCTGTTAACTGATATTTATTCGTAGCTTTCTTAGCAAACACTTTAATGTCTGTAATGTTTTTAAACAATGTTAGGTTTTTGGGAACCCTTAAGGTTCCTGTGGTTGGTTAGGCCTGTATGGCCATTGAACACTAGTTTTATTTGCAAGTCACTAGGGCTTGCTTTGACTATCTTCTGAAGGTCTTTTATGGCCTTCCTAACTATGACATGATGGTTGTTGTTTGTGTTATTTTTGTTTGCTCTATTTGCTTGGTTTGCCTTGTGAGGTTTCAACCCTTCAGGCTTTTTTGTGTAGTTGTTAATGGGTTGAAGCCTTTAACCTTTCAAGCTTGTTTTCTGTTAGCTTGAAATTTGGGTAGCTTTTGGTTTGGTTTGCATGTTTAGTTGATAAGTTCGTTTATCTTTTGTCCCTTGTTTTTATTTTCTTGTCTTGTCTTTGTTTACTTTGTCTTTATGTTTTTTACACTTTAAAGGGTTCAGTGCTGCAGTCACTTTGCCTTAGTGTTTATCATCAAGACGTAGTATCTATCCTTTTCTTTATTTCGTTGTAATTTGTTTGATTTCGTAAGTCTATTTATTGAGTACATTTTTTAGACTTAAGGAACGATTGGTGTAGGCTGTTCAAACCTATCTATGAGACATTGTTGTTTTTCTTTGATAAGTCTCATGGAGTTGTATTGATCTAGGAACTCACCCCTTATATAGGTCCATTCAACCCTTGAACCTATTGAGCGATATGGCCTGGGAGCTCATCCCCTTACATGGCCCTTGCCATGGAGTTTTTTGCTAGGTTCTCAACCTGATATTAGGATAGAAAGACAAGTTTGATAAAGTAACTTCATTCATTCAAGCAACATCTGCTTTTACAAAAGGTTTTTGTTTTGCTACAAACCAAACTTTCTAAACATAGAATTTTCTCAAGGTTTTTCCGTTCCAGTGCCTCGGGAGCCTTTTGCCTTCTAGATCTCCCAGCTTGTAGGACCCTCCTTTGTGTGCTTCGAGGATGGTGTATGGACCTTCCCATTTCGGGCCTAGTTTCCCTTGATTTTCTTTTTTGCTTGCTTCGTTGTTTCTGAGGACTAGATCCCCTGGCCTGAATCGTTCGTTCTTGACCTTCTTGTTGTAGTAGCTTTCCATCCTTTGCTTGTATTTGGCTTCTTGTATTGCTGCTTGATCCCGGGCCTCCTCTAGGAGTTGTAAGTTCAACATGGTCTCTTGTGTGTTTACTTCGGGATCCATGTTGACAATTCGTTGGGTTACAACTCCTATTTCAGCGGGGATTATGGCTTCGGATCCGAATACCAAGCTGTAAGGTGTCTTTCTGTGACTTGCTTTTTCTGTTGTTCTGATTGCCCATAGAACGCTAGGCAATTCTTCCAGCCAATTACTTTCATATCTCCCCAATCTTGTTTTGATGCCTTCCACTATGCTTCTGTTGGTCCTTTCAACCTGACCGTTTGACTGCGGGTAAGCCACTGAGCTGAAGATTTGGTTGATCCTGTACTCCTTGCACCAAAGGCTGAAGGGTTTCTCAGCGAATTGTTTCCCATTATCGGTGACAATTACCCCTGGCAGCCCATAGCGGCATATGATATTCTCCCAAACAAAGTCTATGATTTGCTTTCCTGTGATCTTGGCAAGGGGTTTGACCTCTGGCCATTTGCTGAAGTAGTCGATTGCTACCAACAGGAATTTTACTCCCCCTTTGCTTGGAGGGAATGGTCCAACAATGTCCATTCCCCATTTATGGAATGGCCATGCTGAGGTTATGGGGACCAAGTCATGTTTGGGACTTTTTGGTATTGGGGAGTGGATTTGACAGGCATCACATTTCTTCAATTGCTCGACGGTGTCACGATGCATTGAAGGCCAGAAATATCCCAAGTTCATGAGCTTTGCAACCACCGACCTAGCCCCAAAATGAGCTCCGCATATTCCTTCATGCACTTCCTTAACCAAATACTTGCTTTGTTCAGGGCCTACACCTTAGCAATGGTGCAAGGTAACCTTTTTTATAGAGAGTTTCTCCTTGCAACACATATTGTCTTGCTTTGATCTTGACCCTTTCAGCTTCCGTTTGATCATTAGGCAGTTCATTGTTTTGAAGGAATTTTTTGATAGGAGTCATCCAATTTGGATCTTCCTCGGTGACCACATCTTGTACTTCCAATTCATCAATCGACCGGGCCTTCAACACTTCAACCAACACCTTTTTTGTGAGGTGGGTGAATGTGAGAGATGCCAATTTGCTCAAGGCATCGGCCTTTTTGTTTTGGGATCTCGGAATCTGTTTGATGTTGCATGCTTGGAAGGTGTTCATTAACTCCTTAGACTTTTCTTTGTATTTTCTCATGTTTGGCTCCTTGGCGACATAGCTGTCATTAACTTGGCTTGATACTAGTAGTGAATCAGTGAACACTTCAAGCTTTTTGACTTTCATTTCTTTGGCCAGCCGTAGACCGGCGATCAGTGCTTCGTATTCAGCCTCGTTGTTGGTGGTCTGAAAATTAAAACGGAGAGCATACGTGAATTCCAGCCCCTCAGGGTTGATTAAGACTAAACCAGCTCCTGACCCTTCAACGCTTGAAGCCCCGTCAATGAATAATTTCCAGGCTTCAGGGTTGGAGGGTTCAGCGGTTGTGGTGTTCACTTCTTCAATTGTTTGGCTTGGGACTTCGACTAGGAAATCAGCCAAGACCTGAGCTTTGATGGCTTTTCGTGGGACGTAGGTGATGTTATGTTCACCTAGTTCCACTGCCCATTTTGCCAACCTTCCTGAGTTCTCAGGTTTTTCAAGCACATTCTTGACAGGTTGGTCAGTGACCACTTGTATAGGATGTGCTTGGAAGTATCTTCTAAGCCTTCTGGCTGTTTGGACCAGGGCTAGAGCAAGTTTTTCAAGGGGAGGATATTTTGTTTCAGCTAGTTTTAGAGTCTTGCTGAAAAAATAAACGGGTACCTGAGCCTTGTCTCTTTCAATAGTGAGAACTGCACTGATGGCTTCGTCGGCAACTGAAAGGTACACCGATATGAGCTCCCCGGTTTCTGGTGCTGCGATATCAGGTAGGGAAGCTAAGTGCTGTTTCATTTTATTGAAAGCTTCTTCAGCTTCATCGGTCCATCTGAAATCTTTTTTATCTGAGCAGTTCTTGAGCGTTTTGTAGAATGGTAGAGATCTTTCGGCCAGTTTTGAGGTAAAACGCTTCAAGGCTGCAAGCTTCCCGTTCAAGCTTTCAACCTCCTTCTTGGTTCTTGGTGGTTTAGCTTCAAGGACAGCTTTTACCTTATTAGGGTTGGCTTTGATACTTTGCTTTCCAACGATGTGGCCCAGGAATTTTCCTTCATCAAACCCAAACGAGCATTTTTCCGGGTTAAGCTTCATGTTGATCTTTCTAAGGTTTTTGAAGGTTTCTTGGATATCGTCGAGCATTTGGTATTCCGTTTTGCTTTTGATCACCAGGTCATCGACATATGCTTCCATGTTTCTACCAATTTGGCTTTCAAAGGCCTTGTCGACGAGTCGTTGGTAGGTGGCACCCGCATTCTTGAGGCCAAAAGGCATCTTTTGGTAACAAAATATGCCCTTGTCGGTGTGGAAGGCTGTCTTTTCTTCATCCTCCTTCTTCATGAGGATTTGGTGATAACCTTTGTATGCATCGAGAAAACATTTAAACGGATACCCTGTGAGAGAATCAACCTTGAGATCGATTTCCGGGAGCGGGTAGCAATCCTTGGGACAAGCCTTGTTAAGATCTTTAAAATCTATGCACATTCTCCAAGAGTTGTCGGGTTTTCTGACCATAACAGGATTTGCAATCCATGATTGGTACTTGACCTCTCGGAGGATGCCAGCTGATACAAGTTTTTCGACCTCCTGGCAAGCTGCCAGGCTTCTCTCGGGTGCCAAGCTTCTTTTCTTTTGAACCACCGGCCTTACATTGGGTGGTATCCTTAACTCGTGTTCAGCGATGCTTCGAGGGATCCCAATCATATCTTCGGGAGACCAGGCGAATACATCGCTGTGATGTTTCAGCAGCTTTTCAAGGTATGAAAGGGTCT
The DNA here is from genome assembly GCF_002127325.2 of Helianthus annuus. Taxonomy (NCBI): domain Eukaryota; kingdom Viridiplantae; phylum Streptophyta; class Magnoliopsida; order Asterales; family Asteraceae; genus Helianthus; species Helianthus annuus. Next base: position 27,332,063 of record NC_035442.2, read on the forward strand.
CTTGAGAAAGGTTGGGGTTGACCCTTATTCGTTGCTCGGGGTATTTAGGGTTGATGACTAACCCTTGCTTGTCTTTCTCACCGTTCGAACTTTCCCCTTCGATTAGATAAGCTTCCTGAGAGGGTTGAAGGGTTGCAATTCCTCTTTCAGTGGGAAATTTGACAGTGCCATGGCCAACAGACACTGCCATGTAGAATGCACATTGTCCGGGCCTCCCTATGATTACGTCATAGTTGGAAGGGATGTTGATAACCACGAAGGTTAGTGATCGGGTTCTTTCCTTTGATCCCTCCTTAAGACAGACATCAAGGGTTATTTGCCCCAAAGGCTTCAGGGTTACATCGGCGATACCTTTTATGGAGGTCCCGGAGGGTTGAAGCCTTGAACGTTCCTCATCACTTAATTGGTTGAAAAATTTCTCAAACATAATTTTAGTGGCTGCCCCCGTGTCTATGTATGCTTTACACGTTTGTAAAGTGCCTATGGAGGCTTCAACCACAAGGGGACCAGGAAGTGGGTCCTTCCTTGTCGGGGGGAAGCAGACACACTGAAGTTCCCAATCTTCCAACCGTCGCTTCTTGTAAGGGACCTTTTCATCAGAATACACCATGTTCACTTCCTTCCCTTTGCCTTCAGCCATCTTGTCTCGAACCCCTTTTACCAAATGGGCGAGTTCTCCTGACTTAACAGCCTCTTCAATTCTCTTTTTCAGTTGGAAGCAGTCATTGGTGTGATGTCCCTTTTCTTCATGGAATTCACAGAACTGAGTGGAGTTCTCATTTTTTCGACTCTTGGGAAGAGGTCTGGGAGGTCTAAAGTTTTGCTTGACTTCTTCCGTTGCTAGGATTTCTTGAGGGGTTTTGGTGAGGGGAGTGAAACTCATTCCTTTATCTCTGCTTGAAGGGTTTCGCCCTTCAACCCTTCGAGGATCTGAACCCTTTGAGCGTCTGTCGTAAGAGTTAAAGTTTCCTCTCTTTCTGGCTGGGCTACTGCTTCGCCAGCCAGGACCCCTTTTTCTTTGTTCTTTGATATCCACAGCTTCCTCTCCCCGAATGTGAGCCTCGGCTCTTTCAAGGGCTTCTTCCAAGGTTTTGGGCAGAGATTTGTTGAAATCTCGTGTGAGATACTTGGAGGTTATGGCGTTCATAAAACCGGCAACCCTCATTTTCTCATCAGCCCCCACATAGGTTAGCCCTTCTTTCTTGTATCGTTCGATGAATGCCCGTAGGCTTTCATCATCGCGTTGTTTTATCTGAAAGATCACTGTTGCGTCTTTAACGTACCTCCTTTGTTGGGAGAAGTTTGCCAGAAAACCTCTGCTGAGATCGTCGAAGCTTCGAATGCTTTGAGCAGGTAGGTCATTGAACCAGATTCTAGCGGACCCAACAAGAGTCTGCATGAACATTAGACAGCATTCAGCATTCGTCCATTTTTCTATTCGAGCAGCTCCAGTGAAGATCTGAAGATGATCTTCGGGATCTTCAGTCCCATCATACGTTCTGATGTGAGCTGGCATTTTGATTTTAGACTGAAAATCATAATCAGCTATCTGTCTAGAAAAGCATGAAAGGTTACTTGGCTTGTAAGGTTTAGCCAGGTCTTCTTCAGGTCTCGTACCTACGTTGTTGTTATTGCCATGGTTTCCCTGGGTGGCAAGCACTTGATTGATAAAGTGTTGCCAGGGGAAGTTGGCCATCATCTGAGACATCATGTTGGGTATGAAATTGAAACCTTGAAGGCTTCCCGGACCAACTGAGCAACTTACCCCAAGAGGGGTGCTGGCAACAGCACTTCGTGCTAAAGGGAGCACGGACAGGGCTTGCTCCCATGTGGTAGTTAGAGAAGTGGGACAACTTGTCACCGGGGATTGTAGGAGTTGGTCGAGCGTTAACTCGTGTCCCAGAGGAGTACCACTAACAGTTGGTTGGGAAGAGAGAATAGGATGAACAGTGGGGTTTGTCACAGTGGATAGATAAGGGTGAAGGTTTGAAGGGTTGCTGGGACCGGCCTCACCTCTTGTAACGAAGGGTGGTAGAGGTGGCCCAGGAGACAACGTTGGCTCAGGTTCGTCGTAATCCAGACGAATCCTTACCCCTTTTTCCCTTTCTCTGTTCACATGTTGGTTAAGAAGTGATCTTAGCTCAAGGAAGTTATTAGCGACCCCCTCGGGGGTAAGTTCAACACGTGCCGGAGTGTCTGACACACCAACGTTGGGAGACGGAGCTCCAGATCTGGATGGGGTTGGTGTGTTAAAGGTAAGAAACTCGGGTGTACTCCCCGGAGTTGAAAAAGGCGTTGTTATTGTTGTGTGAGCTTGACCACTTCCCGGGGTAGAGGTGTTAGGGATCTGGTTTACCTCTCCCGGGGATCCACTTTCTGACATGGTGGTTTTGAATGAAAGGAGCTACACGTACCAGGTCTCTTTTGAGGAGAAACAGCGGCGTAGCCCCACGGTGGGCGCCAACTTGTTGATGCAACAAACACGGGACCAAGGATGGTAGCTAAGCTGGTTAGGCAAAAGGGCTGAAGGGTTCAGTTTTGCCTAATGCAGGTCGCGGGGTCCCTCCACGTTTGCAAAACGTGGAAGGAGGTTCACTAGTATGTTCTTGTTATTTGCTTTGAGGTTCTTTCTCCGAGGCCAGCTCGAATCCAGAAAAGAAAGCAAATAGAATGGAAGTAATGAAGAGTTATTTGGAAGTGACAAAGAACTCTTTGAATGACTAGAGATTAAGGAATCTCTGTGCTTTTGGAATGTCTTAGAAGTGTACATGAGCTGTCTTCTTATAGTGGAAGACATCTCCTGAAATAGCATAAACTATACTAGCTAAACCTGTTTGCAAATGGAGGGTTTCCCCTTTTGGGGTTGAAGGCTTTGGACCCCTGGTTAATAGAGTGTGCTTGTGCAGACCTGCTCTGACTTTGTGAGTTGGTGAGCATGAGTTGGTGGGACGAGTTTCTAGACATGACTGATGACTGATTACTGTTTCTCGATTTCCTCATTTTACAGCTTTTCATCCGATGAACCTTTCAACCTTTTAAGCTCTTTGCATATTAATCATTTTGTTTATCCTTGGGCTACCCCCGTCGTCAGTTGTCAATAAAGGTTAAATCGCACACCTTGAATCATAAACTAAAACTAAAGACTCTTCGTTTAGTTCTTAATGAGGCTTTAAATCGTTCAGATTTTTTAATGGTTTAGCACTTAATGGTTCAGACTATTTGTTTTGTAAGTAGATGTCTTAATGATTTAGACATTTGCCTCTGAATAGTTAAATATTATACTGAGTCTGAATGGTTAAGAACTCTTATCTGAATTGGTCAGACATTTATCTTTAAATGGTTAAGCATTATATTGGCTTTTAATGTTTCAAACTTCTTATTAGTTCAGCATTTAATAGTTCAGACATCTATCTTACTGATTCAACACTTACCTATTTAGAAGCTGTCAAACAACCCCTAAATATAACTTTTAGATTATGATCAGCAGAACTAAAGCAATTTAACGGTTCGTTAATCCTCCTTTCTAGAATATCCTATTATAAAAACAGATCTAAACTTAGAGGGTTAACATGGGAGCAGTGGAACACGTTCAACATTCTGATGTTTTCGATAGTTTAAGTAGGTTGTATTTTCGTTTTTCATCTCTTAATCTCTTGTTAAACCCATTATTATTTTTTCTTAAAATTATAATAGGATATATTTAACATCGTAGGGTCCTTATAGTTTAAGGGGGAATGTTCAAATGAAAACCACTTTTATTGTGAAAAACTCGAAAACTAACTAAAAAAACATAAAAAGCACACAATTCTTTTTTACAATTTTTTTATTAAAAATCGCTATTTTATATATAAAAAAAATTTTCAAAAAAAAAAATGTAGTACACATGTGTAGTATTACACATGTGCACTACAATTTTTTTTTCTTTGAAATTTTTTTTAAGTCTTTCAAAAAAAAATTTTTGGCTTTTTTAATTAGTTTTCGAGTTTTCACAATAACTAGTGGTTTTTAATTGAACCTTCCCCTATAGTTAAGTCTTTCAAAATATAATAAAAAAATGATTGGTACATCACTTGAATCATTTTTTAAATTTTTTATATGATATACTAGAGGTGTTCATGGTTCGATAATTTTAACTGTTTTTGAATTCAGATCGTAAGCCAAACTGTTGGTAACGGTTTTCTATTATCAAAAAACAAAACCGGAGTGTTGAATATTAAAACCGAACCATTAATAACGGTTTGGTTCTGGTTTGATCTATGGTTTGAGCTTTTATAATAATGCATAAAATATAAAATGAAAAATTTGTCCAAATTATATAGAACAAGCTATTCACGTAACTCAAAAAAACACTCAGGTGGTGTTTGTTTTTGAAGAGGCAAAAGGTCTGCAGTCTGCGGACCACATCTGCAGGAGAAGAGGTGGACCAAAGGTCTGCAGTCAGTGTTTGTTTTTCTATAATAAAACCTCTTCTCTTCTAATTTATCACACAAACACCTCTCTCTCTCTCTGTGCCTTCATCTACCACCACCACCACCTGCCTTCTCTCTGCCTTCACACAAACTCCGGTCGGCTCCGGTCATGTCTCCGGCAGACGCAGGAGATCAACACAGAGAGAGAGACATCAGTAGAGAGAGAGAGAGTGCGACGAGAGAGAGCGGTGGAGAGAAGGAACGACCGACCACCTCCCCGTGGGGCGGTGGCATAACAGCAGCGGCGGTGACGTCTGGCCACCACGAACCTCTCCGACGTCTTGGTGTTTCACCTCCGAAAAACTCCGGTAAGCCCTTGGTCCCTTCTCCTTCTCAGATTCTTTTAGATCCTTGTAGATCGTTGTTTCTCCGGCGAGTTGGTTGACGTTGCAGGTGTTACGGTGGTGGTGTTCCGGTTCAGTCGGAGTGGAGGTGGTGGCTGAGATGTGGTGGTGGAGGTGGTGGTTGAGATGTGGTGGTGGAGGTGGTGGCGGAGATGTGGTGGCAGGTGGAGGTGGTGTCGGAGGTGGAGGTGGAGGTGGTAGCGGTGACGGAGTGGAGGTGGAGCTAGGGTTTTGGAGCAGATGGGTGTTTTGAAGAGGGAGAGAGGGAGAAGAGGTTGGAAGACATAAGGAGAAGTCTGCGTAGGGAAGAGGTGGGGAAGAGCTTTTTGGTGAGAAGCTATTCAAGAAAACAAACAAGCTGCAGACATCAAACGTCTGCGCGCGTCCGCGCGACGCAGACATAAGTGGCCAGAAGCACTTCTGGCCAAAAAACAAACACCACCTTAAAGTCCAACTACATATAGAACTTGTTGGGTTGTTCCAATAAACCCAGACCTCAAGCATACGATTTCTTCCAGCAAATCTTGGTAATTGACAGTTGTAATCATCAAGTAGGTAAACTTGCAAATTCTTCTTATCCTATTACCATTTCAGAATGACTTGCATAAACATTTTATAGTTATATTATACAAGGAATAAAATCTAAACGATAGATGTTGGGAGCATCTCATTTAGAAATTCACTTATTGGAACATAGGGCTAGATGAGATTGGGAGGTCAATTACATTTTAACCCATTACATTTCAGTTAATGCCCATGGCTTTAAAGCCTAGTGACATCTTGATGTTGGGATAAAACTTTGGGACCAATAGGTCCTGGGTTCGATTCCCACAAGGGAGGTTTTCTCATATTTATTGGGTTTCCTCCTGAATTGGTGTATAGGCATCATGCCTAGTGGAGATGGATATGATCGGGTTGTTCTTCCACTGCTGGCACGATGATACTCCAGTGGTCCGTTAGTGATCCAAATTTGCCGTTCAAAAAAAAAAACACATTTCAGTTAAGATTATGGACTGCACAGCACATTGCACTAGGGATGAGCATGGTACCCGTAAATACTGGTACCGTACCGTTACCGGTAACGAAAAACAGGGAAAGTGGGTACCGGTACCGAATATACCCGGTACGGTTTGGTACCGGTACCCGGTACAAAATACTCATCCCTACAGCGCACATTATAATTCTAATACACTTAGGTAAGATTTGTTATAACCGAACACAATATAAGATTGTGACAACTAGCCCAAACTGGTAATTTCCGTACTATTTTAATTGATATTTATTTCCTGCATTTATGTGTTTACACGTCAACGTTATGTGCTTATTTGATATGCAATTGAATTCATGCATGTTTCATATATTAACTGTCACATTATACAATACTTTAGATGTTGCATCGATTTGATTAGTAAGCTTGATACGTGGTCGAATAACGGTGATCGTAATTGCATAACTTGATGTTTTTACATGAGTGTTAATTCGGAATAGCCTACTTTTAATTAAAATTGTGTTTTGCAGGTTTAATGAAGTTTAAGGTGCTTTTTGGGAGCTTTACGGGTCACCGGGACGAAAAACGGACCACTGGGACGCGAAACGAGTCAACCGGACTCACGAAATTGGAAAAACAGAGAACCGGTATTGGAAGCACCGTCGCTGACGCCCTAAGGGGCCGTTGCCCGTAGAATGTACCGTCGCCTGAAATGTCCGTAGAAAGCAAGGCAAGCCGTCGGAGAAAAGTGAAACTATAACACCCCGTGTTACCGAATATCAAAGTCAAAGTCAAAGTCAAAGGCAAGATTGACTTCTTTGACTATAGTTAATCTACTTTAGGTGTGCATTTTCGTTAGTTGTATTATGTGGAGTAAGTGTTATTAATCAAAGTAATCGAATGAATCGAATGTTTATCAACGCGAAACGCTAAACGACTGTGAATAGTAGGAAGTAACAATGCGATAAAGTCAATCAATCGATAATCAAGCTAATCGAATCATCATTAAACTCGAAACTCGAATTGTGCAAACTTTGGTGTCGTTATACATGTGTGTGTGCCTTATGTGTTACTTGTGCGTATTTACCTTATGTTATGTGTGGTGCTTAATCGAATCGAAACTCGAACTCAATCGAACTCAATCGAAATCGAATCATGATAATTGGTGGAGAAGAGACAGTGCAAGATGTAAATGCTTGTATGTAGATATAGTGGTTGGGATTAAAAGTAATTTGAATAGGAAATTCTATCGTATTCATATCGCCTTCAATCGAAATCAAAATATCAGAAATCGCCGCGTCGAACGCTCGAAACAGGCTGTTGATCGATCAGGCTCCTAGCCGATCGAACGGCCCAGCCGATCGGACGGACTGTCCGACCGAGCAGGCTGTCCGATCAGGATGCCTGGCCGATCGGCCAGCCCTTTCCTCTTTGGGAAGCCTATAAATAGCCCTGTCATTGTCATTCTTTCCACTTTTGGAAACTCTCTGACCGACCAGCTCGTGCTCCCCTTCTTTTCTCAGATTTCTCTCGATTCCGGTAAGATTTCATCCTAAATCTTGTACTTTCTTGATTAATACACACTCCTACACCTTTATATCTTTCAAATCTTAACTTTTGACCGTGAAATCATCAAGATTCAAGCATTCAAGGATGATGTCATTATGGTGTTCTTGAAGAACTTCATGTTTTGGCCTCAATCCACCAAGAATAGCTTAGCTATACTGATTTCCACATAAACAAACAAAGATCCATCCTAGATCTAAACATTTAGAAGATGTAAAGGATTGAAAAATGGATTTTCCAACTTTCTTTCAACTCTTTTACACTTAATGCCTTCAAACTGGTAGAATCGGAGCTTGAGCCAACTCACTAATCATTCTAATCATTGTGTGGTTCAAGATTCGGATTCTATCTACGAGGTTCACCGATTTCGGGTTGAACTATAAACTCCGTTCTGAACCGTTCACCGGCCGGACTTGGGTGATTCCTGTCCGAGCAGGGGAAACAAGCAAGAACGAAGGTTCCATGGTTCAACTCGTTGTCAAAATACTTCGATATAACGTCAAACCATCAGAACAGCCAAGTGTTAGACGAATAGGCCGACCAGGTCAGGATGCTGACCGATCGGACAGGCTGTTCGAACGAACAGCCCAGCCGATCAGACATGTCAGCCGATCGACCCGGCCAGCCGATCAGACATGTCAGGCGATCGACCAGGCGAGCCGATCGGCTAGCACATGGCCCCACACCTTGACAATTTCATGAAGTCTAGTATTGAACGAAGTGTTGTTCGATCGAACTACGGTCTGGGTTGAATTACTCTTCGGATCATGAGATACTATGCTTCAATGCTTAATCGATTTCCAACCCGTTCGACGTATTGGAGTGCCACCCGATCGAACATGTTGTCCGATCCGATCGGTTAAGCCGTCCGATCAAATGGCCCGTTCGATCGACCGACCTGAAAGCTAAGGACACTTCAATGTTCTCAAATACTACAACGAAAACTTCAAAAGGTCAAGCCATCATACACATACACATCCTACTAAAAGGAAGAAACAATCCACTCGAACAGCCCAACCGATCGAGCCTACCGGCCGACCGAACAGGCTGTCCGAACGGACTGTCAAACCGAACGAACAACCCGTTCGATCGAACCTACCGTTCGATCGACCAGGCTGTTCGACCCATCAACGCTTGTATTCGTTTTACGCGTTACTCATCGTTTCACTATCGCACTATTCAGGCTAACCCTACTCTCAAGCGCTCCCTTCAATCCATCAGTCGATGTGAGTATACTCGATCTCTTTTTGCTTTTAGCACTTTTGGGTGTTACATACGTTGCTTATCTAAAATCACAATCGAACACACTACTCAATTACTTTAAACGCTAACTGTTCTGCATGTATTACGTGACTAAAAGAATGCTTGTTGTTATGTTTACACGTGGAATGCTGTCTACCTGCCTTAACGACGATAGTACTATAGTTTGGACTCAGCACCCGTTCACATGGGGGTTGTTAAGCACAATTACTTGCATGGATTACGATGGTAATCATGTATTGCAAACTGCCTCGGGCAGTCAACCTGCAGTCATTGGTATCGATAGTTCCATGTCGATAATTAACATGCTTCGTTTTCCTCTGTGTACGTGCTGGTTATGCGTAAACTATTTCGAACTCTATATGCTATTATCAAACTTGTATGCTCCCCTTTACATTTTATGTATTGACTTTATTTTAACGTATATGACAGGCAATTAGGATGCTTATCTGCTAGGAAGGCGAGCTTAGAATAAGCGTCTAGAGCATAGTTGTCTGTAGATCTTGCAGATCGAGTCTCTAGAAGCAATTGAACAATATTTATATTTGAATATGAGTTGTCGGAACAGAACATTTGACTAGTTGTTATCTGTAATAATTTGTTTTACTATTTGGGATACGGTACGGGACGTATTAATTAAACTAAATAGTAATGATAGTTGTTGTGGAAACTTCTGGACAATCTGTTTAGCTCAGTGTCACGCCCCGATGATTCCGCCATCGGATGGGGTGTGACAGATTGGTATCAAAGCCATAACTATAGGGAATTAGGCTAGACACGACCTAGTCCGGGTCGCTGTCTTAGAGACCTAGACTATAGTTAGGAACCAACAGACCAAGCGTATTTGCTAAATCCTACTATTCTTCGCTATCACTGCAAACGAATTTTCAAATAGAGCCAAGCAATTTAGTCGAGATTAGGTGTGAAAACCGCAAACTCTCGACTAAGTTACTTGCTCGGTATTGTTTTACCAACTTATCAGAGAGTTTCTTCATTACTTTTTAATAACGAACGAGGAGAATTATACCAAATCAGGAGTGAAATCCATATTTTGATGAATAATCTCCTCAATTTCACTAAAACAAGGAAGAAATTGCTAAGCCAGGGGTGAAACCCAAACCTTGGCAACTTATTCCAACTTATACTCATCTCACCAAAGCCTCGACGGACTCCAACGACCTGAACTCACGAGTATGACCTAGGGAATGCGTAATGAATGCCCAGAAAACGAGGCAGAGACACGATCCCGAAAGTCGAAATGTGACGACAAGTTTATTGAGCATAGTCGAATCGCTTTGGGTAGTCGACGTCTAGTAGCCGCAGACGATCAAATTCTCGATTTTATGTGTTTCTGAGTCGGCAGTTGTCACTTTGATGGTTCATCGATTTTATGTGCTTTATGTGTAATTACCTGTTTAGGTGTTTGAATTTTTGGAAGATTATTCGATTTTGCTATCACTTCGATCGACACACACGACTCGCATTGCTATTCTATCTCAATACGCTGACAAGTTGCTGCAATTTTAGATGATATCATGCTATGATGTACGATTATACTATACTATTCGACATACTAGACGACTGTACTATGCTATACTCGATATGCTATACGCGATCACTATACACGAATGACACGCGAACTTGAATGATAGGTTTCTGTATTCTGACTGCATCTGTGATTAAATGTGTATGTGCTTAAGTGATTCTGTGCCTTGCGTGCTTATGTGCTTCTGTGACTACGTGAATCTGTGACTATACGCTTATGTGTTATGTGATACATGTTTCGACGTGTTCCTGAGCTTTAGTAAGCAGTAGACGTGTGAGGTGAGATTCGATTTTGATGTGTCTGAGATCTACGACAATGTCTGTTGCAGACCATGTCGTCATCTGGACACCGAACCCCTCTTACCCGCCAAGAAAAGAGAGACCGTCGACTTGCTGCTATCATCGCCAAGCAAGTGGCAAAAGCTGTGAGCGATGTGTATGAAAACGTCAGCAAATCTTCTGAGGAGTCACGAATCGAAGCTCCTAAAGATGCTAACAAGACTGTTTTCAGCTTCAAACAGTTCAAGGCATGCGGACCAAAAGAATTCACCGGAGAAGATGGCCCAACGGCTATGTTTCAATGGTTCGATTCTATCGAAGTCACTTTGCGCCAAAGCGGTTGTCCTGCAAATCTCCGTACCCTAAATGCAACTGGCGTCTTCCAGTCCCGAGCTCTAGACTGGTGGACGGCCGAACGAAACAAACGCATGAATGATGCAGCTTATGAGCTGACTTGGGAAGAGCTGAAAGCCATCATGATGGACGAATTTTGCGCTCCCCATGAACGCCAAAAGCTGGAGGACGAGTTTTGGAACATCAAGCAGAAGGACAGAGACAACGCTGTCTTGAGTGCTCGCTTCAAGCAGCTTAGCATTATCTGTCCCGATCAAGTCAAGACGCCAGATATGGCCATCAAGAAGTACATTCGAGCTCTACCCAATTGTGTTGCCGATTTTTTCACAACGCGAAAACCTCATCAATCGAGGAAACTTACTTGCTTGCCGCCGAGATCAATGACAAGCGAGTAAAAGTTAGTTTCTAGGATAAGCCATCCAAGTCTCTGCATCAAGCTACTACTGCACCAACCGCCGACACCACCACTGCTCAACCATCCAAATCATCACGCCGCAAGAAGAAGCACAACAACAGCAGCTCCAGCAATAAGAACTGTGCTGTCACTACAACTGTTGCTCCTCTGCAAGCCATACCGGCTCAGCAGCAGTCTCATCATCGACCAGCACCAGTGACCAATGCACCGCCAGCAAAGCGCGCTTACACAGGTCCCCACCCGCTCTGCCCGACATGCTCATATCATCATCCGGTGGGACTTGCCTATCGTTTCTGTGCTCATTGTAACCTCTACGGTCATTTCACTGCCAATTGTCGCTATGGTCCTCGTCAAGCCTCAGTTCAAGCCACTGCTCATCAAGCTCTACTCCCAGCCCCTCAAGGCCAACACGCAGCTCAAGCGCTCGCGGTCAATGCTCGAGTCTGTTTTGCATGTGGTGACCCTAACCACTTTGCAAACATGTGCCCGAACAGGGTTGTGAAACAAGAGCCCCAGCAGCAGCAGCAACAGCCCTAGCAGCAGCAGCAACAGCCTCAGCAGCAGCAACAAGCAGCCCGTGCCAGAACCTTCAACATCAACGCTCGTCAAGCGCAGGCTGACAACAACGTGGTTAATGGTACGTTCCTTGTGAATGGTATTTATGCATCATGTTCAATACTGGAGCCGATAACAGCTTTGTGTCATTTGAATTCGAGAAGCTTCTTAGTCGTAAGCGTTCTTATCTCCCCTCATCATTCGAAGTTGAAGTCGCTACGGGAAGAACTGTCGCCGTAAATTCTGTTCTTCGTGATTGTACTCTCGAGCTCAACAATCACGTCTTCCCAATCGACCTTATTCCAATGCAGCTCGGAAGTTTCGACATCATAGTAGGCATGGACTTTCTACGCGAAAACCATGCTGAAGTTGTGTGCTTCGATAAAATGATTCGATTCTCGCTCGCGAATGGTGATTTATTATGTGTGTATGGTGAAACTGCTTCGAAAGGTCTCAAGCTCATGTCATGTGTCCAAGCTAGCAAGTATCTCCGCAAGGAATACAGAGCTTTCTTGGCTAACATCGTAGTAGCGGAGAAGGAAAAGAAAAAGAAGGCGGAAGCCAAAGACGTTCCAGTGGTCCGTGAATTTCCACAGGTGTTCCCTGATGATCTTCTCGGATTACCGCCAAGTCGTGATATCGACTTTCGTATCGACCTCATTCCTGGAGCTAACCCCGTTACCAAAGCTCCCTATCAACTCGCGCCATCCGAAATGAGGGAACTTTCGAACTAACTCCAGGACTTACTTGAAAAAGGCTTTATTCGCCCGAGCACCTCTCCTTGGGGCGCACCAGTCCTTTTCGTCAAAAAGAAGGATGGGTCGTTCAGGATGTGCATCGACTATCGGGAATTGAATAAGTTGACCATCAAGAACCGTTACCCTCTACCTCGCATCGACGATTTGTTTGATCAGCTACAAGGTGCTAAGTGTTTCTCGAAGATCGATCTACGTTCAGGCTATCATCAATTGCGCATTCAAGAGGAGGACATCCCCAAGACCACGTTTCGAACTCGTTATGGCCATTATGAATTCGTTGTCATGCCTTTTGGTTTAACCAACGCACCTGCGGTTTTCATGGATCTGATGAATCGCGTGTGTAAGCCATTTCTAGACCGTTTCATCATCGTGTTCATCGACGATGTCTTGATTTATTCCAAGTCGAAAGCCGAACACGTGCAACATCCACGTTTGGTTCTCGAGCTACTCCAGGGGAATCAACTCTATACCAAGTTCTCCAAGTGTGAATTCTGGCTGGAGGAGGTTTAGTTTCTGGGTCACATCGTTAATAGTCAAGGTATTCATGTCGATCCCGTAAAGATTGAACCAGTTAAGAGCTGGATTACGCCTAAGAACCCGTCTGAAGTCCGTTCATTCCTCGGACTAGCGGGCTATTATCGACAATTTATCGAAGGATTCTCAAAAATTGTTGTGCCGCTTACTGCCCTTACTCATAAAGACAAGCCTTTTGTTTGGGGAACTGAACAAGAGTCTGCCTTTCAAACCCTCAAGCATATGCTTTGCAATGCTCCTATTCTCACGTTGCCCGACGGAAACAACGATTTCATTGTCTATTGTGATGCTTCCAACCTTGGTTTTGGTTGCGTTCTCATGCAACGAGACAAGGTTATAGCTTACGCATCTCGTTAGCTCAAAGTCCACGAGAAGAACTATACAACCCATGATCTCGAGCTAGGCGCAGTTGTTTTTGCATTGAAGATTTGCGACACTACCTGTATGGTACCAAGTATACGATCTTCACCGATCACAGGAGTTTACAACATATCTTTAATCAGAAAGAACTTAACATGCGTCAACGCCGATGGGTGGAACTTCTTAACGATTACGATTGTGAGATTCGTTATCACCCAGGCAAGGCAAATGTTGTTAACGACGCGCTCAACAGACGGAGTTATTTGCTCAGTATTCGCAATACTCAAGCCCAGCGTGACCTCGAAACCCTTATCCGTGAAGCCCAACATGCTTGTTTCAATGAACGCACCTTGAAGAAGGAGAGAGTCTGTCATGATGGAGCTCAGCTTGTGAGCAACTCAGATGGGATCTTCTATTATCTATATCGAATTTGGATCCCTAAGCAGACCAATTTGCGAAAGATTCTAATGGATGAAGCCCACAAATCCCGATATTCTATTCATCCCGATGCCAACAAAATGTACCAGGACCTTCGCTACAAGTACTGGTGGCCGGGCATGAAACGGGATATCGCACTCTATGTTGGAAGTTGCCTGACTTGTGCGAGAGTTAAGGCTGAACATCAACGACCTTCTGGCTTACTCGAGCAACCGCCAATTCCGATATGGAAGTGGGAGAGTATAACTATGGATTTCATAACCAAACTTCCGTCCACGCCATCAGGTCACGATAGCATTTGGGTTATAGTTGACCGTTTGACCAAATCAGCCCACTTTTTGCCCATACGAGAAGACTACAAGGTAGAACGACTAGCCCGAATCTACACTGACGAGATCATTTGTAATCATGGTACGCCTCGTGACATCATCTCTGACCGTGATGCTCGGTTTACCTCGCGATTGTGGGAAACGTTTCAAGCAGCTCTTGGTATGTCGCTTAACCTAAGTACCGCATTCCATCCTCAAACCGACGGACAAACTGAAAGAACGATACGTACTCTTGAAGACATGCTCCGCGCGTGTGTCATAGACTTCGGTGGTAGTTGGAACAAATACCTACCGTTAGTCGAATTCTCGTACAACAACAGCTATCATGCCAGCATACAAATGGCACCATTCGAGGCCCTATATGGAAGAAGATATCGACCGCCTATTGTATGGCACGAGATCGGTCACTCGCAATTAACCGGTCCGGAGCTATTACAAGAAACGACTGACAAAATCCTCCAGATTCGAGACAACTTGTCGAAAGCCCGGGATAGACAGAAAAGTTACGCCGATAGAAGACGCAAGCCCCTTGAATTTGACGTTGGCGACTACTTACTCCTAAAGGTATCACCTTAGAAGGGTGTGGTCAGATTCGGCAAGAAAGGGAAACTGGCGCCTTGATATGTTGGACCTTTTAAGATTCTGGGAAGGATCGGAAAAGTCGCCTACAAACTCGAACTACCGGAGGAATTTATCAACGTCCACCCAACTTTCCACGTATCGAACCTCTGAAAGTTTCTAGCTGATCATGATCTGATTGTACCTCTCGATGACCTTCAAGTAAACGAAACGCTACACTTCGTGGAAAAGCCTGTCGAAATCATGGATCGCCAAACCAAACAACTCAGGCGCTCGCGCATACCTATCGTGAAAGTCCGATGGGAAGGCAAACGAGGCGCAGAGTTCACTTGGGAACTCGGAGGCGACATGAAGGCGAAGTACCCGCAGTTGTTCAAATGAAAGTTTTGATCCGATTTTCAACTTCGAAGCGATTGCGAAACGACCATGCGACATGCGGAATCCGTGAACGTACGAGACCGAGCACAAGAACGTATAATTTAACGTGAATCACGGTGCTGTGCAGCTTTCAGCCTAATTTCGGGATGAAATTCCCTAAACAAGGGGAGGCTGTAACACCCCGTGTTACCGAATGTCAAAGTCAAAGGCAAGATTGACTTCTTTGACTATAGTTAGTCTACTTTAGGTGTGAATTTTCGTTAGTTGTATTATGTGGAGTAAGTGTTATTAATCAAAGTAATCGAATGAATCGAATGTTTATCAACGCGAAACGCTAAATGACTGTGAATATTAGGAAGTAATAATGCGATAAAGTCAATCAATCGATAATCAAGCTAATCGAATCATCATCAAACTCGAAACTCGAATTGTGCAAACTTTGGTGTCGTTATACGTGTGTGTGTGCCTTATGTGTTACTTGTGCGTGTTTACCTTATGTTATGTGTGGTGCTCAATCGAATCGAAACTCGAACTCAATCGAAATCGAATCATGATAATTGGTGGAGAAGAGACAGTGCAAGATGTAGATGCTTGTATGTAGATATAGTGGTTGGGATTAAAAGTAATTTGAATAGGAAATTCTACCGTATTCATATCACCTTCAATCGAAATCGAAATATCAGAAACCGTCGCGCCGAACGCTCGAAACAGGCTGTTGATCGATCAGGCTCCTAGCCGATCGAACGGCCCAACCGATCGGACGGACTGTCTGACCGAGCAGGCTGTCCGATCGGGATGCCTGGCCGATCGGCCAACCCTTTCCTCTTTGGGAAGCCTATAAATAGCCCTGTCATTGTCATTCTTTCCACTTTTGGAAACTTTCTGGCCGACCAGCTCGTGCTCCCCTTCTTTTCTCAGATTTCTCTCGATTCCGGTAAGATTTCATCCTAAATCTACTTTCTTGATCAATATACACTCCTACACCTTTCTATCTTTCAAATCTTAACTTTTGACCGTGAAATCATCAAGATTCAAGCATTCAAGGATGATGTCATCATGGTGTTCTTGAAGAACTTCATGTTTTGGCCTCAATCCACCAAGAATAGCTTAGATCTAACCGATTTCCACATAAACAAACAAAGATCCATCCTAGATCTAAACGTTTACAAGATGTAAAGGATTGAAAGATGGATTTTCCAACTTTCTTTCAACTCTTTTACACTCAATGCCTTCAAACCGGTAGAAACGGAGCTTGAGCCAACTCACTAATCATTCTAATCGTTGTGTGGTTCATGATTCGGATTCTATCTACGAGGTTCATCGATTTCGGGTTGAACTATAAACTCCGTTCCGAACCGTTCACCGGCCGGACTTGGGTGATTCCTGTCCGAGCAGGGGAAACAAGCAAGAACGAAGGTTCAATGGTTCAACTCGTTGTCAAAATAATTCGATATAACGTCAAACCATCAGAAAAGCCAAGTGTTAGACGAACAGGCCGACCAGGTCAAGTTGCTGACCGATCGGACAGGCTGTTCGAACGAACAGCCCAGCCGACCGGACATGTCAGCCGATCAACCAGGCCAGTCGATCGACTAGCACATGGCCCCACACCTTGACAATTTCATGAAGTCTAGTATTGAACGAAGTGCTGTTCGATCGAACTACAGTTTGGGTTGAATTACTCTTCGGATCATGAGATACTATGCTTCAACGCTTAATCGATTTCCAACCCGTTCGACGTATTGGAGTGCCACCCGATCGAACATGCTGTCCGATCAGGTGACGTCCGGCTGAGGACTTATTATTGAAGTACCTAACCGATCGGTTAAGCCGGCCGATCGAACGGCCCGTTCGATCGATCGACCTGAAAGGTAAGGACACTTCAATGTTCTCAAATACTACAACGAAAACTTCAAAAGGTCAAGCCATCATACACAAACACATCCTACTCAAAGGAAGAAACAATCCACTCAAACAGCCCAACCGATCGAGCCAACCAGCCCACCGTACAGGCTGTCCGAACGGACTGTTAAACCGAACGAACAACCCGTCCGATCGAACCTACCGTTCGATCGACCAGGCTGTTCGACCCATCAACACTTGTATTTGTTTTACGCGTTACTCATCGTTACACTATCGCACTATTCAGGCTAACCCTACTCTCAAGCATTCGTTTTACGCGTTACTCGTCGTTACACTATCGCACTATTCAGGCTAACCCTACTCTCAAGCGCTCCCTTCAATCCATCAATCGCTATGAGTATACTCGATCCCTTTTTGCTTTTAGCACTTTTGGGTGTTACATACGTTGCTTATCTAAAATCACAATCGAACACACTACTCAATTACTTTAAACGCTAACCGTTCTGCATGTATTACGTGACTAAATGAATGCTTGTTGTTATGTTTACACGTGGAATGTTGTCTACCTGCCTTAACAACGATAGTACTATAGTTTGGACTCAGCACCCGTTCACACGGGGGTTGTTAAGGACAATTACTTGCATGGATTACGGTGGTAATCATGTATTGCGAACTGCCTCGGGCAGTCAACCCGTAGTCATTGGTATTGATAGTTCCATGTCGATAATTAACATGCTTCGTTTTCCTCTGTGTACATGCTGGTTATGCGTAAACTATTTCGAACTCTATATGCTATTATCAAACTTGTATGCTCACCTTTACATTTTATGTATTGACTTTATTTTAACGTATGTGACAGACAATTAGGATGCTTATATGCTAGGAAGGCGAGCTTAGAATAAGCGTCTAGAGCATAGTTGTCTGTAGATCTTGCAGATCGAGTCTCTAGAAGCATTTGAACAATATTTGTATTTGAATCTGAGTTGTCAGAACAGAACATTTGACTAGTTGTTATCTCTAATAATTTGTTTTACTATTTGGGATACGGTATGGGATGTATTAATTAAACTAAATAGTAATGATAGTTGTTGTGGAAACTTCTGAATAATCTGTTTCGCTCAGTGCCATGCCCCGATGATTCCGCCATCGGTTGGGGTGTGACAGAAACATGGATGCACCATCGGCGACGGGTCCTTGGACCGTCGGCGACGACTTCAGCAACTCCACTTCGTGAATTTTTGTTTTCGGGTTGTTGGGAACGAGATATATCATCACTTTTGACCAAAATTCTGGGGTTACACTTTGTTTGAAGTTTGAATTGATTTCTTGGAGCCATAATACACCACTACTTCATTTCCAATCGATTCCATCATCCTTTATCATTCGATTTCACCATCCAATTCATATCCAAACCCTCATTAGTCCGTCAATCATTCGATTCATTCATCATCACCATATCACCCAAACCCAAATCACCAATTCCTCCATATCCAAGATTCAAGTTAACAATGTTCAAGTTTCAAATATCCGGTGATCAAGTCCTTTCGATCATGCGCGACTAATTTCTTGGAGGTTTCACCCCGGTGTAGACTTGTGTAAGATTTAGGTTTTATTATGTGTTGAGTTTGGTTTGTGACAAATTGAATTGCATTTGAATCTTTAGACAATTGTCCTACGTTTGTATTGAATTTACGAATTGTCGAGTGAATGATTAAATTTGACTTTGTGAAACGAATACACGTATTTATGCCTTGTCTTTTGATAGGATTTATAAGTCCAAGGTAACGAAGTGCATCGTAGTCCGTTGTCTAAAACATTGATAGCGATTGGCACCTAAGCTTTGTGAATTTTGACCCGTTAATGAACTAATTCGATTAAACCAAATTAAAACGTGTAGTAACCCTAGGTCTTGCATTTGTTGAACCGGGTGTGAACCTTGTTATTCCATCTTGTTTTATAATCGTCAATCAAGTTTTCTTGCAATCATTTGATTTCTAGTATTTAATTAGTCCAATCAATTTTGTTATTTTAATTTAGTACCTTTTCAAACAAACAAAATCCATAAAAATTAATCTAGTAATCTTCATAAATTGTGACATCCGTTTAAAATCAATCAAGTCCATTCGCAAACCACATACTCTTCGTGGTTCGACCCCTTACTACCACTAGCTATTTGTTAAGGGTAATTTCGGTATATAAATCTTATCTTTGACCAGAGCGCGACACTCTGATAAAATTTTGGCGCCGTTGCCGGGGATTTAGTGCGCTTTGTGTTTGGATACTTGTTGGTATTATTGTGATTAACTTTTTAAATTGCTTAGTTCTTTTTGTACTTTGTCTTTTTCCTTATTACGTAGGTTGTGTTACTTGTGCAGATTACAGGTAGTGCATGCGTACACGGAATTCCAGGAGGACTTCACCGTTAGTCTACGAACCGGAAATCGAGTGAGTTGCAAGAAGGAACTTAGCAAGCCGGTTAGAGGCAACCATTGTTTCTAACCAAATCACCCAAAATCCACAATCCTCACCATCCATTGAATCCAATTCAATGGCACACCAAAATTCCAATCACCCAAATCTCAATCAAAACCAATTTCAATTCTGAGGAACCTTCCATCCCACCCAAAATATCCAACATATACCCTAAGATCAACCAGGTAGTGGTAACAACTCAAGACCACCCACACCACCTTTTCAAATCCGAGGCCCAAATAATAACCAAAGAACACCCCAACAACAAAACCTTCACCGACACAACTCCTTACCCACTAACCTTGATGACCGGAATGTTAATTCCGATCGTAGAAGCAACTGAGACCGCGACAATCCCGCGAATGAAGACCCGTTTTTTAACATTGACGAATTGAGAAACGCCATCCTCGATGATGAGCCGTATAGCGTTCCTGCTTACCAATCGCCGGAGCACGTGAGTACTCACTTTGAATACTCGGATGACGGGGGTAATTATGACGAACGGGTAGACGATGATGGTTGGGGGTATGTGATCCGGGACAACGTTTACAATGCAAGGGGATTTGATGATGATGAGTTTGGCTATCAACACGCCAACTTTGTGGGGAATGACAACTATGGTTATGGGAATATGCGAAATGATGGTTACAGAAACAACCGCCAACCACGAAACAACAACCAAAGGAACCGGAATAATGGGTACTACAATAATAACAACAACGTGAATCATAACCGAATTCCTTGTTTTGTGGAAGGGGGTAATCAAGGTGGTAATCAAGGTGGGAATCGAGGGTGTAATCGAAGACCAATTGATCAAGAAGTTGACGGTCCACGTCATCGTCAACAAGCTCCGAGGGGTGTTAATGATTGTTTTAGACCGGTGGTCACCGACAATGATTCACCGATTGTTTGCGAGAGAAGAATGTTCGATTGCAAGCCCCATTACATCAATATCCTCTCCCACTTTAATGGGAGGACTAATGATGAACCGTATACCCATTTGGCGGAGTTTTCTGCCATATGTAGTACGATTGGAGGACATGACTTCGCATTAGAAGAGGTGAAGCTTCGATTATTCCAGTTTTCTTTGAAGGATAAGGTGAAACAGTGGTTTCTCACACTTCCGGCGGGAAGTATTCGTACATGGGCCGAAATGCAACAAGTTTTTCTGGATGAGTATTATTCAATGGCAAAGACCGATGATGCTAGAGATGAAATTAGGTCTTTTCGCCAACTCTTGAGTGAACCATTACACGAAGCTTTCACTCGATACAAAGAATTAATCCGGAAGTGCCCACATCATCAAATCAAAAAATGGGAGTTGGTCAAATGTTTCGGGCGGGGGTTGGATGATGAGACATGGAACCACCTCGAGTCAACGAGTAATGGAACGTTGTTGAGTAATCATGAAGACGACGATTGGGAATTTCTTGAGCGGATGAGCAAGAGGTCAAAGTCAAAAGAGTCGGCCATTAGAGCTAAAAACATCCAGTTTCCCGATCACTTCCTGATCTCGATTCTAACTCTAAGGATCGGATTACTACTCTAGAACGGGAGTTAGCTCGTATGAAGAGGAAAGAGGTGAACGCGGTGCAATTCGTTGTATGTGAGGATTGTGGGGAGATTGGTCATCGGACCGATCAATGTCAAACGGGACCAGGTGACTACACTGAAGAAGTAAATCAAGTGTTCGGTGATAGAAAAAACAATGATATGAATTCGAACACTTATCATCCCAGATTGAGAAAGCATCTTAATTTCCGATATGGGAATGCCGCAAACCAAATGAACCCGAATTTTCAACCGGGTCATCAAAGCGGGTCATCATACCAAAATCGCCAAGGTAGTAATCAAAAAGGTTACCAACGTAATTACAACCAAGGGTACCAAGGTCGAGACAACAATTATCAAGGTGAGTACCAAAGGAATTACAACAACCAAGGCGGTAATGGAAGTGCGTTGAATAATCAAGCCGGTGGTGATGATTTGAGTGCTAAGATAGACGCCTTATTGCACGTGGTAAAGGAATCCAACAGTGACATCAAGGAGATGAAGAAGACAAATGAGATGAGAGATAAGTCACATGAGGCGTTGGCGAATCAAGTTGGGAAACTTGCGGAGGAAGTGGCTCAAATGAGAGGAAGCATGGGGAAGCTTTCAAGTGACACTACAATGAACCCTAAGCATCAAGGGTCGAGCTCGTAAAACACACGAGAGGTACCAATTAATAAAATATCCTTACGCAGTGGTCGAGTCGTAGATAATGGTGTCAAAACACCACCACCCCAGTTTGCTGAAGGAGTGGTGGAAGATGCTAGTGATGAAGAGGGTGATGATGGTCAAACGGGTCAAAACAAAAATGATTCGAAAATTAATAATAACACACCCGTTGTGACCGTCCCCATCCTAAAGGCTAAGGAAAAGGGTGTGGAAGTTAATATCGCCCCTTATCCCCGAAGCATTGAAGGGACCCGTAAAGAAGGTTGTAAACAAAATAGGTCCACAACAAGAAGAGTTGTTGGAAGTTTTTAGACAAGTAAAAAATTAATTTACCTCTTTTGGATGCAACTAAACAAGTATCGTCTTGTGCTAAGTACTTGGAAGAATTATGTACCCAAAAAAGAACTCACAAATTTAAAAAAAAAAGATTTAACTGAAAATGTGAGTTCGATTCTTTCGGGTGCCCTTTCACCTAAGCTTCAAGATCCGGGTGCGCCTACCATTTCAATTCAAGTAGGCGATTTTAAAATCAACCGGGCACTTCTAGATCTTGGTGCGAGTGTGAGCATTCTACCGGGTAGTTTGTATGATCAATACGAGTTTGGTCCACTTCAAACGTCGAACACCACCGTGGTGTTTGCTGATTTGACTCCTAACTACCTCGCGGAATAGTCTCGGATGTGATAGTAAAAATCGAGGATTTTTACTATCCGGTGGACTTTTTAGTACTTGATTATGTGGCCAAACACACAACCAAGCAACCTAGGTGATTTTAGGTCGACCGTTCTTGGCAACCGCAAACTCTCAAATTGATTGTAAACGGGAACGGTTGACATGGCATTTGGAAACCGAAGGTTGAGGTTACATGTTTTTTCGGGATTGACGACTCCTTCAGTCGACGATGAATGTTATATGGCAGACATTGTTGACAGGTGTATACCTCTCTGCGACACTGTTGTAGATGAGGAAAACACAATGGAGGATTGTTCTATGTTTGACAGGTCACAGGTGGAGATGAATCGAAGCATAGACGAGGAAGTAAAAAGTTTGGAGGTGCTTGCGGTAAAAGAAGGGAAACTGATATGGACACACCAAGTGGAGAGGTTACCGGAAACCATTGACACGAAATTGAAGCCGTCATTGGTGGAGCCGCCAGAAGTTGAGTTGAAGGTGTTGCCAAAGCATCTTAAGTAAGCTTATGTTGGTGAAGGCAACACGCTCCCGGTCATTATTGCATCAAATTTGATCAAGGAACAAGGGGGGAGATTGATGAAGGTATTGGTCACCAATAGGGCAGCTATTGGGTGGACCATAGAAGATTTGAAGGGTATTTGTCCTTCAATAGTGATGCACAAGATCGTCACTGATGACACAATAACACCTGCTCGTGATGCACAAAGAATGTTGAATCCAAACATGCGGGAAGTTGTTAAAAAGGAAGTGCTAAAATGGCTCAATGCGGGCATTGTTTATCCCATCTCTGATAGCCAGTGGGTGAGTCCTACACAAACCGTCCCGAAGAAAGCAGGTATACAAGTCGTCAAAAATGACACATGTGAGGAGGTAGCTACCCGGCCGGTAACCGGGTGGCGTATTTGCATTGATTATAGGAAGTTGAATACCGCTACTTCCAAAGATCATTTTCCCTTACTGTTTATTGACCAAATAGTGGAAAAATTAGCCAGACAAAAAAATTTATTGTTTCTTGGATGGGTATTCCGGATACAATCAAATTGCTATTCATCCGGAGGATCAACAAAAGACTACATTTAAGTGTCCGTATGGCACTTTCGCATTTAGGCGAATGCCATTTGGATTACGTAATGCCCCCGCCACCTTTCAAAGGTGTATGATGAGAATCTTTTCGGATATGGTGGGGGAGTCTTTGGAGATCTTCATGGATGAGTATTCCATTTTTGGTTCATCTTTTGAAACTTGCTTAGACCAATTAGAAAAAGTGTTGAAACGTTGTGTCGAAACTAATTTGGTCTTGAGTTGGGAAAAGAGCCATTTTATGGTTCAAGAGGGGATAGTGTTGGGACATGTGGTGTCAAGTCGTGGGATAGAGGTTTATTAAGGGGTTTAGTGATATTTCAAAACAATTATGTAACCTTTTGTTAAAAGATGTACCGTTTGTGTTTGATGAAAAATGTAAGGATGCTTTTAACATGTTGAAACAAAAGTTGGTTGAGGCCCTAATCTTCCAATCATCGATTTGGTCTTTACCATTCGAAATTATGTGTGATGCAAGTGACTATGCGGTAGGGGCTGTGTGGTTGGGTCAACGGGTGGATAAGAAACCGGTTGCCATATATTACGCGAGACTCTCTCGGATGCACAACTAAATTACACAACCACCGAGAAAGAGCTACTTGCGGTAGTATATGCATTGGATAAGTTTCGTGCTTATATATGGGGTACTAAGGTTGTTGTTTATTTTGACCATTCTGTAGTTAAGTACCTCATGGAAAAGAAAGATGCTAAGTCGAGGCTAATCCGATGGGTTCTTTTATTACAAGAGTTTGACTTAGAGATCCGAGACAAGAAAGGAAGTGAGAATGTGGTTGTGGATCACTTGACTCGGTTGGTAGCGGAGGAGGATTCTTCGCGTCTGGAGATTAACGAGAATTTCCCAGATGAGCAAATTTTAAAAGTTTCAATATTACCTTGGTATGCTAATATTGTCAATTATTTGGTTACAGGTGATTTGCCAGCTCATTGGGATAGAAGGAAGAGGTTGCACTTCCTTTCTCAAATCAAATACTACACGTTGGAAGAACCGGACCTATTCAAGATATGTCCGGATAAAGTCGTCAGACGATGCATCCCGCATGATGAGATTCCTAGTGTCTTGATGCACTTGCATTCATTTGATTGTGTGGGCCATTTTAGTGGTCACAAAACCAGGCACAAAGTGCTCAATATCGGTCTTTATTGGCTGACTATTTTTAAGGACGCATTTAACTTTGCTAAAAATTGCGTTGAGTGTTAAAAACTAGGGGGTATTTCTAAACGGGACGAGACGCCCATGCAACTGATTCTCATTGTAGATATTTTGATGTGTGGGGGATCGATTTCATGGGCCCGTTCCCTAATTCGCATGGCAATTTATATATCTTGGTGGCGGTCGACAATGTGTCAAAGTGGGTCGAAGCGATTGCCACCAAGACGAATGACCATACCGTATTTTGCAATTTTGTACAAACCAACATAATTTCTAGATTTAGGATTCCCCGAGTAATCATTAGTGATAGGGGATCTCATTTCAAGAACTTTAACTTTGGCAAACTATTGAAGCGGTATGGTGTTGACCATCGAATAGCTACCCCCTATCACCCATAAACGAGTGGTCAAGTTGAAGTATCCAATAGGAAAATAAAAGAAATTTTACAAAAGACCGTCCGATCGGACTGAAAGGATTGGTCGACGAAGTTAAATGATGCTTTATGGGCCTATCGAACAACTCGTAAAACACCTATTGGAACTACACCATACCGCTTAGTTTATGGGAGAAATTGTCACTTACCGGTAGAGCTTGTACATCGTGCATGGTGGGCTATTAAAGAAGTTAACATGAAATACGATGATGCAGGTAAAGAGCAAAAGTTAAAGCTATGCGAGTTGGAAGAGCTTCGGGAAGAAGCGTATGAGTGTGCCTCGAAATATAAGGATGGGATGAAGAGGGCACACGATCCTAAATTGAAGCCGAAGGAGTTCGGAGTGGGTTAAAAGGTGTGGCTTTATAACTCAAGGCTTAAATAATTCCCTAGGAAGCTAAAGAGTAAGTGGATGGGCCCGTACGTGATTAAGCGGGTCGGAAAGCTTAGAGATGTTACTATCAAGGAACCGAAAAATGGGTCGAAGCAAACGGTTAACGGTTACCTCCTTAAACCGTTCCTAGATGGTAATGAAGACAAAAAGTATGTGGATGTGGAGTTGGTAAGCTTCGTGGTAAGTGTGCCAACGTATGAGGTCAACTGAAAGGACCGGTAACCATTTTTGTAGAGTTCTGTACATTTATTTGATTGTTTGAGTGTTTATTGTTATAATTGTTTGTGTTTTGTACTAACTCCCGTTGATGTGTGAAGTACGGGTATCACGAACGGGTCATGAAGATACAAGGTATGTTTTAGACTTGTTTTAGTGTATTAGGGATAATACACGGCTCTTCGGTGGGTGGTAGGACCGTAAACGGTTCATTTATTTTGAAATTTTAACTTATAAAAAATTTACAAAAAGATATTTAATAATTTTAAGAAATTTTTGAAGCATAAGGTTCCTTTTGTAAAATGTCATAATTTTCTCTTAGTTTTTCATTAAAAAACATAAAATTTTCAAAATTAAAAAATTGGATTTTGCAAAAGTCGTCGCCGAAAACCATTTTTTACCATCTAAACTTAACCCAAGGTGATTCCTAACAATACAAACTACCGAAAACCATCTTACTTCAACTATACCCTCATTACACATCATTTAATCAGATTCCACATTCACAATCACAACCTTTTCACTTCATCTTCTCAAAACTTCTCCAAGAATCCTAGAACTTCTTCTTCTCATAACTTCTTCAGTTCCTCACCAAATCAACTGATTCTTGAGCCTATTTTGCGTGATTTTTCAAGAGGAACAAACCCCCCATAGTAGTTTTCGTTGATTCTTGCATATTTGCAAGATTTCTGGGAGTGAAAATTCGGGTTTTTGAAGGGTGTTTGTCAAGTCACTTACTTTGCATCTCTTATTAGTTCTTCTAGTTCTCTTGCACTAAAGGTATGAAATTTCTTTTAATTTAAGCTTGATTATCATATGGTATGTTGTTTGTTTTCTTCCGAAATTTTAAGCTTTTTGTTTAAGAGTAGGTTGTTTAGCACAATGTATGATGTTTTAGCTTAAATTTGAAGATGATTGTTTGATTTGGGTGGGATTTGAATACACTATAGCTTTAGTGAAGTGATTACACTAGTTATTTGCATGATTGAACATTGTTATGATGTTGAATATTGTTGAAACCATAAGAAATTATGAATAAACATGAAAAATTGATGTGTAGATGATAAAATATGCGACTTTGGAAGTTTAAAAAGACGAGATTGCATCTAGTTATTAATTGAAGTTCAATATCATATATTATGTTCAAAGTTTGAGATTGTTTTGAAGATTGGGTTGTCTTAATTTTTCCTTTGTTTTGTGATTGTAGCCATGTTCGGAAGGAAGAGAACCAAGACTTCGAGGGAAGGTTCATCTTCAGGAGCCGGATCAGGCTCGGGTTATATTCAGAAAAGGTGGGAGCAATTAAGCAATGTGGAGGAAGGTGACAGGCAGTTATACATGCAAGACTGGGCTTGGGAGGAGTTTAAAAATAGATCAGCGTCTGCGTGGAACGATAATAAAATGAAACCTCTCTCCAAGTTCAATAACAAGAAACTGGAAGCCAAGATGTGGAAGTGGAAAATGGTGTTGAGTGTAACAACTTCTGTTCCGGAAAGGGTAGTTTGTGAGCGAGCAGTAAATGCTAAAGAGTTCAGTACGATAGGCATTACTTAAAAGTTTCAAGGGCTCGGTGGGAGTGAGTGTTGGATTGGTGTGAGGACATCACATCACGGGTTTATCTAGCTGCAGTGTGTGAGTGGTTATTTACTTTGAGGTTTGTCAACATGGATGGGCCAGTGCCTACATGGCAACTGATCGGTAGTATTGATAAAAATCAGATGATCATGTCGTTTGAACACATGAATGCTATCGGTTCGATTCGTTGGGGGTTGAGGCATATGACTAGTATAACCTTGATCATTTTTTGGATAACAAGATGAACACTGCTGACCCGGATGGCATGTTGGCGGCTGTGTTACTAGGATCGGGTGGAAGTTTTTAGACAAGTAAAAATTAATTTACCTCTTTTGGATGCAATTAAACAAGTACCGTCTTATGCTAAGTACTTGAAAGAATTATGTACCCAAAAACGAACTCACAGATTAAAAAAAAATAGACTTAACTAAAAATGTGAGTTCGATTCTTTCGGGTGCACTTCCACCTAAGCTCCAAGATCTGGGTGCGCCTATCATTTCAATTCAAGTAGCGATTTTAAAATCAACCAGGCACTTCTAGATCTTGGTGCGAGTGTGAGTATTCTACCGGCTAGTTTGTATGATCAATACGAGTTTGGTCTACTTCAAATGTCGAACACCACCGTGGTGTTAGCCGATTTGACTCCTAAACTACCCCGCGGAATAGTCTCGGACGTGATAGTAAAAATCAAGGATTTTTACTATCCGGTGGACTTTTTAGTACTTGATTATGTGGCCAAAAACCCAACCAAGCAACCTAGTGTGATTTTGGGTCGACCGTTCTTGGCAACCGCAAACTCTCAAATTGATTGTAAAACGGGGACGGTTGACATGGCATTTGGAAACCGAAGGTTGAGGTTACATGTTTTTTCAGGATTGACGACTCCTTCAGTCGACGTTGAATGTTATATGGCAGACATTGTTGACAGGTGTATACCTCTCTGCGACACTGTTATAGATGAGGAAAACACAATGGAGGATTGTTCTATGTTTGACAGGTCACAGGTGGAGATGTATCGACTCATAGACGAGGAAGTAAAAAGTTTGGAGGGGCTTGCAGTAAAAGAAGGGGAACCGATATGGACAAACCAAGTGGAGAGCTTTCCGGAAACCATTGACATGAAATTGAAGCCGTCACTGGTGGAGCCACCAGAAGTTGAGTAGAAGGTGTTGCCAAAGCATCTTAAGTAAGCTTATGTTGGTGAAGGCAACACGCTCCCGGTCATTATTGCATCAAATTTGACCGAGGAACAAGAGGGGAGATTGATGAAGGTATTGGTCAACAATAGGGCAGCTATTAGGTGGACCATAGCAGATTTGAAGGGTATTAGTCCTTCAATAGTGATGCACAAGATCATCACTGATGACACCATAACACCCGCTCGTGATGCACAAAGAAGGTTGAATCCAAACATGCGGGAAGTTGTTAAAAAGGAGGTGCTAAAATGGGTCGATGCGGGTAGTGTTTATCCCATCTCTGACAGCCAGTGGGTGAGTCCTACACAAACCGTCCCGAAGAAAGCAGGTATACAAGTTGTCAAAAATGACGCAGGTGAGGAGGTAGCTACCCGGCAGGTAACCAGGTGGCGTATTTGCATTGATTATAGGAAGTTGAATACCGCTACTTCCAAAGACCATTTTCCCTTACCGTTTATTGACCAAATAGTGGAAAAATTAGCAAGACCAAAAATTTTATTGTTTCTTGGATGGGTATTCCGGATACAATCAAATTGCTATTCATCCGGAGGATCAACAAAAGACTACATTTACGTGTCCGTATGGCACTTTCGCATTTAGGCGAATGCCATTTGGATTATGTAATGCTCCCGCCACCTTTCAAATGTGTATGATGAGTATCTTTTCGAATATGGTGGGGGAGTCTTTGGAGATCTTCATGGATGATTTTTTCATTTTTGGGTCATCTTTTGGAACTTGCTTAGACCAATTAGAAAAAGTGTTGAAACGTTGTGTCGAAACTAATTTGGTCTTGAGTTCGGAAAAGAGCCATTTTATGGTTCAACAGGGGATAGTGTTGAGACATGTGGTGCCAAGTCATGGGATAGAGGTAGACCATGCTAAAATTAAAGTAACTTCTACACTACCATATCCCACGAGCGTTAAAGGCATTAGGTTATTCTTGGGACACGTGGGTTTTTATAGAAAGTTTATTAAGGGGTTTAGTGATATTTCAAAACCATTATGTAACCTTTTGTTAAAAGATGTACCGTTTGTGTTTGATGAAAAATGTAAGGATGCTTTTAATGTGTTGAAACAAAAGTTGGTTGAGGCCCCAATCTTGCAATCACCGAATTGGTCTTTACCATTCGAAATTATGTGTGATGCAAGTGATTATGCGGTGGGGGCCGTGTTGGGTCAACGGGTGGATAAGAAACCGGTTTCCATATATTACGCAAGTAAGACACTCTCGGATGCACAACTAAATTACACAACCACCAAGAAAGAGCTACATGCGGTAGTATATGCATTGGATAAGTTTCGTGCTTATATATGGGGTACTAAGGTTGTTGTTTATTCTGACCATTTTGTAGTTAGGTACCTCATGGAAAAGAAAGATGCTAAGCCGAGGCTAATCTGATGGGTTCTTTTATTACAAGAGTTTGACTTAGAGATCCGAGACAAGAAAAGAAGTGAGAATGTGGTTGCGGATCACTTGTCTCGGTTGGTAACGGGGAGGATTCTTCACGTGTGGAGATTAACAAGAATTTCCCAGATAAGCAAATTTTAAAAGTTTCAATATTACCTTGGTATGCTAATATTGTCAATTATTTGGTTACAGGTGACTTGCCAGCTCATTGGGATAGAAGGAAGAGGTTGCACTTCCTTTCTCAAATCAAATACTACACGTTGGAAGAACCGGACCTATTCAAGATATGTCCGGATCAAATCGTCAGACGATGCATCCCGCACGATGAGATTCCTAGTGTCTTGATGCACTTGCATTCATTTGCTTGTGGGGGTCATTTTAGTGGTCACAAAACCAGGCACAAAGTGCTCAATAACGGTCTTTATTAGCCGACTATTTTTAAGGACGCATTTAACTTTGCTAAAAATTGCGTTGAGTGTCAAAAACTAGGGGTATTTCTAAAGGGACGAGATGCCCATGCAACTGATCCTCATTGTAGATATTTTTGATGTGTGGGGGATTGATTTCATGGGCCCATTCCCTAATTCGCATGGAAATTTATATATCTTGGTAGTGGTCGACTATGTGTCAAAGTGGGTCGAAGCGATTGCCACTAAGATGAATTACCATACCGTAGTTTCCAATTTTGTACAAACCAACATAATTTCTAGATTTGGGATTCCCCGAGTAATCATTAGTGATGGGGGGTCTCATTTCAAGAACTTTAACTTGGCAAACTATTGAAACGGTATGGTGTTGACCATCGAATAGCTACCCCCTATAACCCACAAACGTGTGGTCAAGTTGAAGTATCCAATAGGAAAATAAAAGAAATTTTACAAAAGACCGTTCGATCGGACTGAAAGGATTGGTCGACGAAGTTAAATGATGCTTTTTGGGCCTATCGAACAGCTCATAAAACACCTATTGGAACTACACCATACCGGTTAGTTTATGGGAGAAATTGTCAATTACCGGTAGAGCTTGTACAACGTGCATGGTGGGCTATTAAAGAAGTTAACATGAAATACAATGATGCAGGTAAAGAGCAAAAGTTAAAGCTATGCGAGTTGGAAGAGCTTCGGGAAGAAGCGTATGAGTGTACCTCGAAATATAAGGACGTGATGAAGAGGGCACACGATGCTAAATTGAAGCCGAAGGGGTTCGAAGTGGGTTAAAAGGTGTGGCTTTATAACTCAAGGCTTAAATAATTCCCTGGGAAGCTAAAGTTTAAGTGGATGGGCCCGTACGTGATTACGCGGGTCGGAAAGCTTGGAGATGTTACTATCGAGGACCCGAAAAATGGGTCGAAGCAAACGGTTAACGGTCACCTCCTTAAACCGTTCCTCAATGGTAATGAAGACAAAAAGGATGCGGATGTGGAGTTGGTAAGCTTCGTGGTAAGCGTGCCAACGTATGATGTCAACTGAAAGGACCGGTAACCATTTTTGTAGAGTTCTGTACATTTGATTGATTGTTTGAGTGTTTATTGTTATAATTGTTTATGTTTCGTACTAACTCCCGTTGATGTGTGAAGTCTAGGTATCACGAACGGGTCATGAAGATACAAGGTATGTTTTTAGACTTGTTTTTGTGTACTAGGGACAATACACGGCTTTTCGGGGGGGGGGGGGGTAGGACCGTAAACGGTTTATTTATTTTGAAATTTTAACTTATAAAAATATACAAAAGGATTTTTAATAATTTTTAGAAATTTTTATAGCATAAGGTTCCTTTTGTAAAAAGTCATAATTTTCTCTTAATTTTTCATCAAAAAACATAAAATATTCAAGAATTAAAAAATTGGATTTTGCAAAAGCCGTCGCCGAAAACCATTTTTTACCATCTAAACTTAAACCAAGGTGAATCCTAACCACATAAACTACTGAAAACCTTTTTACTTCAACTATACCCTCATTACACATCATTTAATTAGATTCCACAGTCACAATCACAACCTTTTCACTTCATCTTCTCAAAACTTCTCCAAGAATCCTAGAACTTCTTCTTCTCGTAACTTTTTCAATTCTTCACCAAATCAACTGATTCTTGAGCCTATTTTGCGTGATTTTTTGAGAGCAACAAAACCCCCATAATAGTTTTCTTTGATTCTTGCATATTTGCAAGATTTCTTGGAGTGAAAATTTGGGTTTTTGAAGGGGGTTTGTCAAGTCACTTACTTTGCATCTCTTATTAGCTCTTCTAGTTCTCTTGCACTAAAGGTATGAAATTTCTTTTAATTTAAGCTTGATTATCATGTGGTATGTTGTTTTCTTCCGAAATTTTAAACTTTTTGTTTAAGAGTAGGATGTTTAGCACAATGTATGATGCTTTAGCTTAAATTTGAAGATGATTGTTTTATTTGGGTGGGATTTGTACATGCTATACCTTTAGTGAAGTGATTACACTAGTTATTTGCATGGTTGAACATTGTTATGATGTTGAATATTGTTGAAACCATAAGAAATTATGAGTAAACATGAAAAATTGATATGTAGATGATAAAATATGCGACTTTGGAAGTTTAAAAAAGGCGATTTTGCATCTAGTTATTAATTGAAATTCAATATCATATATTATGTTCAAAATTTGAGATTGTTTTGAAGATTGGGTTATCTTAATTGTTCCTTTGTTTTGTGATTGTAGCCATGTTCGGAAGGAAGAGAACCAAGACTTCGAGGGAAGGTTCATCTTCAGGAGCCGGATCAGGCTCGGGTTATATTCAGAAAAGGTGGGAGCAATTAAGCAATGTGGAGGAAGGTGACGGGCAGTTATACAGGCAAGATTGGGCTTGGGAGGAGTTTAAAAATAGTCGATCAGCCTCTGCGTGGAACGATAATATAAATAAACCTCTCTCCAAGTTCAACAACAAGAAACTGGAAGCCAAGATGTGGAAGTGGAAAATAGTGTCGAGTGTAACAACTTCTGTTCCGAAAAGGGTAGTTTGTGAGCGAGCAGTAAATGCTGAAGAGTTTAGTACGATTGCCATTACTCAAAAGTTTGAAGGGATCGGTGGGAGCGAGTGTTGGATTGGTGTGAGGACATCACATCAAGGGTTTATCTAGCTGCAGTGTGTGGGTGGTTATCTTCTTTGAGGTTTGTCAACATGGATGGGCCAGTGCCTACATGGCAACTGATTGGTAATATTGGTAAAAATTAGAGGATCATGTCATTTGAACATATGAATGCTATCGGTTCGATTCGTTGGGGTTGAGGCATATGACTACTATAATCTTGATCATTTTTTGGATAACAAGATCAACACTGCTGACCCGAATGGTATATTGGCGGCTGTGTTACTAGGATCGGGTGGAATGTATGAGTCAAGAAACGATTTGTCATTGGAAGGGAGAATACTTCAAGGCATCTCGTTAGAAAATCTGATGGTGCGGTTTGGAGACCGCGAGAAGGTTAAAGCACCTGATTGACGGGTATAGCATGCTTTATTATACGAGTCACCGAGGTTGTCATGGCGAACGATAGTGATGATCAATACTTGGGATACAAGAGAGTCATGTACGAGGAAGATGATACCGTACGTGTGACTGCTCATCGCCATGATTCTGCAACAAAATGCGTTGCCGGCAGAATCATTATGGGTTTCTAAACCCATAGATCCGATTTGCTTCGCTTCGATGAAGCGCCACTGGAAGATTACGGTTAAAGTCTTTGGTCATCTGTATACCGTAGAGGATGAACAAGGAAACAATTATCGATTTCTGATCCGAGCGCGGCCCAAGGAGGTGCCCAAGATGAAGAGATGGTAGAAGAAGAAGAAGATGATGAAACCGAGCCCGCCGGTCCAAGGGGACCAAAGCAAAGATACATGCGGCCACATCGAGAACTATCCGAGGATGTGGCAAGATTTGTAACATGTAGACGGGTGCCCTCGTATCAAAACTTTAACCGCAGTCAGCAGGAGGTCTTTGATAATGTCTCCGCGGTTATGGGGGAGGGTCGAGAATACGAGGCGAGAAAAAGAAACTGGGAGCAGGAACTCCAAGCCCAGTTGCAGGCTCATTGGGATGTTGAGGAAGCCCACCAGGCTAAGATGGAAAAGTTTATGGAGGAGCAGCAGTTGTTCCAAGCTCTTCAAAGATCTCAAATGGAGCAAATGGAACAACAGAAGCAACAAGAAGTAGCTTGAAAACGAGTTAGGGAGGAAGATCAGGATAGGCGCCGAATCGAACACAACACAAGAGAAGACCGTCGATGGAGTGCCATGTATAGATCCAATGAATTGGCAATTAATAATGCCAAGGTCCTCCACGATCAGGAATGGCACCAGAGGGATTAGTTAGCCGGCCTCCCCTACGCAGAACATTGGGGATGGGCCAACTATGCAAACCTTCCCGTTCCTTAAGGCACCTCCGATCCATCGCCTCATTGGCCCTAGGCAGTGGGGTCTAGCTTCATCCCACCCCAGTTTCAACCGCCAGCAGAAGGAGAGCCGGGCCCCTTAGACAACTACCGAGAGATGTTTGAGGCTCTTACTGGGTACCCGTACAACCTGAACCCACCAGTTAACCCGAACGAGTGATACCAACGGTGATGGTGAGGTATGTGTTTTGTTGTTGTTGTTGTTGTATATTTATTCTTGTTAGTTAGCTTTTATGTCTTTGGTATTTTATTTCCTTAGTTAAATGAACTTTGTGGGTGTGTTCCCCATATAACCCTCACAAGACCTACTCGTCCTCCTGAGCTATCGGGAGGTTTAAAAGGGCTTGTTGCATACGCTAAATGCAACCGTGATTACTACGAAAGTGAGTTAGGCTTGTTGTTGTTGTAAATTATTTTTCCACGTAAATCAAGGTGAATTAACGTATGGTTTGGTAACAATTTCATAAAAGTGGTAGAACTAGGTAACTAACAAATTTTAGTGGTTATGAGAAGCATGCTTCTACACAAGGGTTAAAATTTGTAGGTACATTATGTTCATGAGACGACCGCTTTCTTGAAGAGATGAAGAGCACATGAGCCACCAGCGAGAAAATTAGGTGCATACATTTCTTTTTACCTTTGATTCTAGTTAGCACATAAGTGGAATGTATTTTGTATTTTTATTTTCTGGGGTGAAATTTTTTGGAAGTTAGTCATGTCACATCCCTTGTGCGATTTAAAGACTCTAGTTCTTACACATTGAGGACAATGTTTACCTCAAGTGTGGGGATGGGGGAGTAAGTAAAAGTTTTTTGATTTTTGACCTGGTCATTTAAACACTACACATTGAGGACAATGTTTACTTCAAGTGTGGGGATGGGGGAAAATTTTCAAAAATTTTTCAAAATGTCTTTGTTTGAAGTGATCTTAAAAGCACAAGTAACTAAGTCAACGAGGGATGACACAACCCATTTGGTCTTTTGTCATGGTCAAGTTCGAATTAATAGCATGACGGGTATTTAGCGAGCGGTTATTTGGGAATAATCCGCCTAAGAAACTTGCAATTTATGTATATCATTTTCCATACCCTTATACGTGAGATTTTGAGCCACTTGTATACACTATATATACACATATTTCTTTGTTTGAGTGGATCATTAGTCATGTATTGTAGAACTTGCATCTTTTGATACGTTTGAGACCAAAGACCGAATACAAGCATGTTGGTGCATATTTGTGACAACAGCTTAGATTTGGTCTTTGGATATCTTGTAATTAGTTAAACGATAAACAGTTAGCGGGTTTAGCTTTGTATTAGTGAATTAATAGAGTTTGAGCTAAACAAAACCCAGTTGGGTCAAGGGGGGATGAATTGGGCTTGGCCATGTAGGAATCCCAAGCCCAAGTAGCAAACCTTGTGTTATATAAACAAGGTTATGCTTTAGGGTTTAGGTTAATCAGCCAAAACAGTTTTAGTGTGAGAATTCGTGAGAGCATTAGTCTTGGATGAATTTATGTGGTTAGGGATCTTGATTGATTGTAATCAGTTGATAGATAATCAATAAAGATACGGTTTGAAAGTAATTTCTGTTTCTACTCATTCTGTGATATTCTGATCAAGAGGATTCCGCACTCTTGATTGGATTGACAATTTTGTGAAGATCTAGACATCAAGGGGACCTACAATTGGTATCAGAGCGTTAGGCTCTTGAAGGCTCGGTTCAGAATTGTGCTTGGCAGAAACAGGGAGTTTTTTTTCGAAATTTTTTGAAACCTGACAATTAGGGTTTCGAAATTTTGTGTTGGTTTGATAAAAATTTTCGAAATTTTTGGCTGTTTTGATATTCTGCATTGTTTGTTTGCTGTTTTGCAGGATTTCAGGAAAGTTTTTGTCGATTTTGGAAAAGTTGTTGGCTGAAAGACTTGAAGATTCGAAGACTGTTCTTCGTTTTCTTCGTGTTTTTCGTCAGTTCTTCATAAATTTTTGAAAATATTGTGCCGATTAGGTTGTCTGATTTTGTAGGAAATTGTTTAAAGAATCCAGAAAATCATCAAAAATTTCGAAAAGATTGAATTCCCAAATTTACAGGCGAATTTAATTAATTTCGCAGTCTGGACCAGCGAAATTAACTGACCAGCGAATTTACCGGTGAAGTTAAATCCAAAGGCGACTTTGGTAACCGTATAATTTCCCCAGCGAAATTGTTACAGTGTTCGGCGACTTTACTGGTCGTCGTAATAGTGAAATTGATCAGCGAACTTGGCAGCAAATTTATCAGCGAACTTGAACTTGACAGCGAAATAGACCAGCAAATTTAACTAACTGACCAGCGAAATTAATTACTTCCCAGCTAAGTTAATAGCAAATTTAAAACCAGCAAATTTAAAAGGGTGGAATTTTTGTTGGCAAGCGTCGAAAAAATTTGACTGTTTTGCAAATAGAAATTGATCCGTAGCTCGTTTGACAAAACCGTCTGCACCGTTGAATTCCTTGCATTTTTAGGAACAAGAACTCTGGAAAATTCGGAATTCGGTTTTCGACATTATATATCATTGGATTTGTCTTTTCGAGACGATTCTAACGGTGTAATTTGGTAACCACTGTTTTTGGAAATATTTTGTACGGTTTTATCAGTCTGCAACGTTAAAATGTCAAACATGTATACTTTGAATGAGTTGTTGAAAATGGAGCATGAGGTTGGCACTACCAACAAACCACCTAAGATAATGAAGGTGGAAAATTATTTGACATGGAAGGATCGTCTTCAATCCTTCATTGAATATCAAGACACACGCATGTGGATATGTATTGAAGATGGGTACACAAACCCAACACACGACTTTGAGGGTAGACCACGTAGAACAGCCTATGTGAACATGCAAAAGGTTGATAAAAAGATGTATGAGGCTGAAAAGAGAGCCTTGGCTGCAATAAAGATGTCGTTACCTGATAGCATCAAGCATACCCTCAAGAAGTACACAAATTCAAAAGATATGTGGGATGCATTAGAAAAGAGATATGCGGGAAATGCAGATGTTAAGAAGAACAAGATTGATCTACTGAAGAAGCAGTTCGCTGTTTTCAAGTACATGAAACATGAGTCACTTGAGGACATCATCACTCGTTACTATCATCTGATGTCAGAAATGGAAAATTATGAGATCGATTGCTATTCTGACGTACAGAAGAATGACAAGTTGCTTGATGCCTTACCTACCAAGTGGGATATCTACACTCTCATGATCAAGGGAGAAGCAGATTATGAGACAAAGGAGCTGGAAGAAGTAGTTGGCAAGCTTATGAGCTCAGTATGAACAAGAAAGACACTGGATATGATCAGGTTCAAGATCCTGCGATTTACAATGGGCTTACATCTTCTTCATCACACAACGCTTCTAGCGACTCTGCTACTGCGTTTCTATCGTGTGAAAATGGGTAGATCACAGTGAATGAGGATGGTGATGTTTGTTTTGTAGCTGCTTCAGGAGGATCAACAGGAGCCAAGAGAACATCAGCTTCTAAGCAAAGTAGTTTTGCTAAGTCAATGCCTATGAGTGTAAAGTCTGCTGAAGAACATTTGGCTCTACTTGCTTCGTTTTTTGCTTCTTATGAGACCCACATTCAAGGGAAGATATCTGATCCTGCTACTTTAGATGAAGACTATGATCAGATTGACCCTGATGATCTTGAAGAGATGGATTTGCAATGGAAAATGGCCATGATTTCTAGACGAGTGAAGAGATTCATGAACAGAACAGGAAGGAAGTTTGTAGGGAGGACTGTTGGTTTCGACAAGACCAAAGTGAGGTGCTTTAACTGTCAAAGTTATGGGCATTTCGCTAGGGAATGTCAAAAACAAAAGCAAGAGACTTCGAGTCATTGTTCAAACAACAAGAATGCATCAAACAATTCTAGCTCAAAGGCTTTGATCTCTACAGCACGAGAAGGTTCATATGATTGGAGTATTCATCTGGAAGATAATGAAAATGCCACTCAGGCATTCATGGCAGAGATAGTGCAAGATGATGATGTTGAAGCTACTGTGGGAGACGCTGAAGTGAAAATGGGTGCTGAGGTGAAGATAGAGAATAAAGCTGAAGAAGAGAAGGGTGATCAGACAACAAATGTTGAAGAGGAAAAGCAAAAGTCTGACCATGAAAGGGAAGCTGAAGAAAAGGATGCTGAATACAAAAGAATGGAAGCTCAACTTGCTGCTCTAATGGCCAACCTTGACAAACAAACAGGAAAGATAAAGTCAAATTCTGTGTGTTTAAAATGTCGTGAATTACAGGGTGAGGTTGACAGGTTGTCCACACAAAACCAAAGTTTGGTAAGTGAAATGTCTAACATTAAAGAATCAAACTTTTTTGTAAAAAGAAATGAATCTTTATACTTGAAGAAGATAAATGGTTATGAAAGTGAAATTGAAGCTTTAACATGCAAAATAAACGAAAAACTTCAAGTCATAGACTTAGCTCATGACATGATAGCTGAGAAAACAAAAGAGATTTCTAAAAAAATGCAAAGAGTTGTCAGATGCACAACTCAAAATTGTTGAACTTGAAAAGAAATTAGGTCAATTCAGGGACTCTACTTTTGTTATGAAACACATGATGGGTGGGTTAAAGAAGAGTAATGACAAGACTAGTGTGGGATTCAAGGGATTTAATGAATTCCCACCTCCTCTTAGTCATGATTATTCATTCCTACCTGATGAAGATGAGCTAACAAATTTTATGTCAACAGCACCAAGTAGTTCCACATCAAGTCAAGGAGATGAGTCTGAGAGTGATGATGCTAAGAAGGATAATAACAGCAAACCTGTTTTGAAAAAGATAACTTCAAATCCTAGGAATAAGAATCCAGTTTTTGTTAAAAAGATTAATTTTGTTCAAGGAAGCGACATGAAAAACGAAACAGCTATTATTGAAAACGAATCGAATGCAGAGTTTGCTAAAAACAAAAACAAAGAAAATTCTGTAACTAAGCAAACTGAACCAAATCCTTCTAAGGCATCATCATCAAAACCTAAATCTAGTTCAAAGGCTTCAGACAAGAAGTCTTCGAAAAAGTGACCGTGCTTCAAATGTCACACCAAAGGACATGTAGCTAGCTGTTGTCCTAACAAAAAGAATGAAGCACAAGTGAGTGAGAGTGAGAGAAAGAGAGAGAAGTCACCAGAGAAGAGTGGTGATAAAAAGGAAAAAGAGTCAAACTCTCCAAAGAATTCATCGCCTAAGCAACCGGAGAATGTTGTTGTTGGTGTAGATAAGGCTGAAAAAGGAACTCCACAAGTTCCTCGTTTTCAAAGAAATCAACCTAGCTTTCAGCCTAGATCTCCACCAGGCAAATATGAGAGACCTAGAAGCAGTTCACCAAGAATGAACAATCATAATTCTAATAATTTCAGAAGTCAAGGTCAATATCAAAATCGATACCAAAATAATGGTGGTCGAACTTTTTATAACAATGGCTTTGGAAATTATAACAATCAAGCTTCTTGGAATCAAAATTTTCAAAGGTCACATAGTCCAAACACATATAGGAACCCTTAGGACCAAAGACCTAGTGGAAATCAAAATAAAATTCCATCAACAGGTCTGAGACCCAAGGCTCCAATTAGGAGAAATGGATATTGGATGGATGTTCCAGTAGTTGGTGAATTTGGACGACCCAAGACCATTAAGGCTTGGGTCCCCCAATCTAACTAATTTCTTTGGTTGGTGTGTGCAGGAGCTGCTAAGGAGGATTATCAACTTATGGTATGTTGATAGTGGCTGCTCCAGGCACATGACGGGGGATGCGAGATTGTTGACTGGGTTTGAAGATTATGATGGTGGACATGTGAATTTTGCGGGTGCTAAAGGTGGTAGAATTACAGGACGAGGAAAAGTGACCAATGGGAAGATCACACTGGACAAAGTGAACTATGTTGAGCAGCTTAAACACAATCTGATGAGCGTGTCACAAGTCTGCGACAAGGGTTACTCGGTCCATTTTACCAAGAATGAAGCATTAGTGTTGAAACCAAGTTTGGAGATTCCGGACGATTGGATAGTGATGCGAGCGCCAAGGAGACACTTATGTCATGGACATGGGTGCTAAGGATCCTACTGCTGTGGTGGCGTGTTTACTATCAAAAGCATCTGAAGCCGAATCGATGTTGTGGCACAGACGCATGGCCCATATTCACTATCGAAAAATGAATTACCTTGTTAAAAATGAGCTAGTGAAAGGGGTTCCAATGCAGAGGTTTCAAGTGGAAGATAAATGTCTACCCTGTCAAAAGGGAAAACAACACAAGAAACCTCATAAGTCTAAAACAGTAAATTCCATAGATGCCCCTTATGAACTACTTCACATGGATTTATTCGGTCCAGTGAACGTGAGGAGCATAGGTGGAAAGTACTATTGTTTAGTTGTCACTGATGATTACTCACGTTATTCATGGGTTTTCTTTTTAGGTACAAAAGATGAGACAGCAGAGATGTTGATAGATTTTTTACAAAATTGGAAAATGTCCATGATCCAAAGATCAAGAGGATAAGGAGTGATAATGGCACGGAGTTCAAGAATCGTATTATGGATCTCTATTGTCTTCGCAAGGGAATTGAACATAGATATTCTGCTCCTTATACACCTCAACAGAATGGAGTCGTTGAGAGGAAAAACAGGACGTTGATTGAAGCCGCTAGGACGATGCTTTCAGATTCAAAGCTACCAGTTCTTTTCTGGGGAGAAGCTGTGAATACAGCTTGCTACGTCCTAAACAAAGTTTTAACTATGAAACGTTTTAACAAAACTTGTCATGAGTTGATGTTTAACAAAAAGCCAAACTTAGAAGGCTTTGAACCATTTGGATTACCCTGCACCATTGTGCGAAATAAAGATAAACAAAAATTCGGTGAGGTGGCTGATGAAGGCTACTTTCTAGGTTACGTACCTGGCGTACCGAATAAAAGGGTTTTAATCTAAAAACTGGTAAAATTGAGGTTGTGTTAATGTTGAAATTACTACATACAAACCTCAACAATCAACGAATGGACCAGCTATATTAAATGATTATGAAAGTGTTTTTAAATCATTTAATATTCCTGAGTTTTCTGTTGCAGATGATTCTCAGCTGATTCAAACAGTGATAAATGAAGATGATGAAGGCGAGTTCATGCCTAGATCAAATGTTGATATGACAGATGCTTCGGAAACTTCCCAAGGTGCTGCTAATACTGATTCAAGTGATAGTGCACCTAAACCTAATCAGGGGGAGGATTTCATTAATCCGTTTGTAGATCAAAATATTCAGGGGGAGGTTGGATCAAACCTGGGTAATAATCTAGAAGTTGATGCTGTTGCTACTGCATGAGCAAATAGAGATCATCCAGTTGACATGATACTTGGAGATCCTACTGCAGGTGTTCTGACAAGGCAAAGCATAGCAACGAATACAGGTTTATTTGTGTCGATTGAGAAGACTGGGATTGTGAATGAGTGCTTGTATAGTTGCTTCATTTCTCAAGAGGAGCCGAAGAACATCCATATGGCTCTAAAAGACAATTCTTGGGTTGAAGCTATGCAAGAGGAATTGGCCCAATTTTCTAAGTTGAAGGTTTGGGAGTTAGTTGACCTTCCTAAAGGTGAAAGAGAGATTGGCACCAAGTGGGTATTTAGGTGCAAGAAGGATGAAAGAGGAATAGTGACGTGAAACAAGGCTAGATTGGTGGTTAAAGGTTTCAATCAGCAAGAAGGGATTTATTACAATGAAGTGTTTGCACCAGTGGCAAGGTTGGAAGCAATTCGTTTGTTTCTAGCCTTCGCATCATTCAAGGGCTTCAAAGTTTACCAACTAGACATGAAGAGTGCATTTCTTTACGGGAAAGTCCAAGAAGTGGTGTATGTCTCACAACCAGATGGGTTCGTTGATCCAGATTATCCAGTTCGGGTGTACAAACTTGATAAGGCCTTGTATGGATTACATCAAGCTCCCAGGGCGTGGTACGAGACACTGTCTACACATTTAATCAAGAATGGTTTTGAAAGAGGTCAGATTGACAGTACACTTTTCATCAAGAGAAAGAAGGAAGATTTTCTGCTGGTACAGGTGTACATGGATGACATCATCTTTGGGTCATCTGATGAAAACATGTGTAAAGAGTTTGAGCAGGTGATGAAGAGCAAGTTCGAAATAAGTGCTATGGGTGAATTGTCTTACTTTCTGGGATTACAAGTTGAACAGAAGGAGGATGGGATGTTTATTCATCAAACAAAGTATGTGTATGACATTTTGAGTCAGTTCAAACTGAATGATTGCTCTACTTTCAACACACCCATTTGTGAAAATCACAATCTTGGCCCAGATCATGAAAGTACTGAAGATGTTGATCCAACACAATACAGGGCAATGATTGGTTCTCTAATGTACTTGACTGTTTCAAGACCCGACATCATGTTTGTTGTATGCTTGTGTGCCAGATATCAGGCTAATCCGAAAGAGTCACACATGAAAGCAGTGAAGCGGATTCTTCATTACTTGAAGGGGAAACCTAAACTTGGGTTGTGGTATCCAGCTGATAGTTATCTGAATTTTGTTGCTTACACTGACTCAGACTTTGGAGGATGCAAGTCAAACAGAAAGTCTACAACAGGTGGTTGTCAGTTCTTAGGAGGCAGGATTGTGTCTTGGCAATGCAAGAAGCAGTCTTGTGTGTCTACCTCTACGTGTGAAGCAAAATATATTGCTGCGGGAAGCTGCTGCTCTCAGGTTCTCTGGATACAACAGCAGATGCGCGATTACGGTTTAGATTTCACTCGTACTCCTATTATGATAGACAATAATGCCACAATTTCAATAACTAATAATCCTGTGGAACACAGTCGCACAAAACATATTGACATACGTCATCATTTTATACGGGATTGTGCTGAAAAGAGACTAATTGAACTACATCGAGTCGACACACAAGATAACCTGGCAGATCTTTATACTAAAGCATTTGACAGGGCTCACTTTGAACATTTAGTCGAACTCAATAGGATGAGGAATCCTGAATAACTGGTTTTTTCATAAGAATTTTGTAAATAGTTCACTGCTTTCTTAAAAATCAAAAATACAAAAACATTAAAAAATCAAAAACATAAAAAATGGAAAATCAAAAATGAGTTATCACTGTGTGAAAAAGAAGAAATGACAGTACATCAGCAAGTTAGACTGTCACACTGAAAATGAACTAAATTGCTTAAGTGTGATAGCAGCTTCATCATATGATGTACCAGTAGGCAAAAAGCATGAAATAATCAACTTACCAATGTGATATAAACCTAAATGAACTGAATATGAGTGGGGAACACATCAGTGGTGTATGGTTTAATGACCTTAATTCTTGCGTTGATAGATTGCCAAAATCTGAGGTTTTGGGTCTTTATACTGTTATTTCATCTGGGGA
Organism: Helianthus annuus; assembly: GCF_002127325.2. Classification (NCBI taxonomy): domain Eukaryota; kingdom Viridiplantae; phylum Streptophyta; class Magnoliopsida; order Asterales; family Asteraceae; genus Helianthus; species Helianthus annuus. The sequence goes on from NC_035442.2 coordinate 27,375,795, forward strand.
TATCAGGGTTGTCCTTCTGCTGCATCCAGATACATGCTCACCTAGGCACAACCAGGATATCTTAAAAGAGCAAAAAATGCCAAAACCCTAAAAATGAAGAAGCTCTCCTAGAGAGTCATTCAAATGTGTAAAAAGCATAAATCGTACCAAAAATGGTATTTGTCTTAGCCCTCGTTAGATATTTTGGTCTCTTTGCTATACGGAAGTACTGACCTGATCACCAATTTTCTAAATGTTGAAATACAAAACGGATGAATTGAGTATACTCACTTACTACGATGAATCTTTGTGCATACCTTGATCACGGGGGTATATCCTGAAGTTGGACACACTAGTATATTAGTAATAAAATTACCTTAACGTATCATACGGTAATGGTACTTGAAATGTTCATGCATTTTGTTTAAGTGGACAAACATACTGGTAATCGTCTTGGACTACTTTTCACGAAAAATTAAATAAAGAATTATCAAATTGTGTGAAACAGTTTGATTGTGCTGATATGATCTTCTTACCAGTGATTCTCACAAAAATAGAGTGTTTATTGTTTTGTTATTTACTTGCTTTCAGAAAATACAAAAATAGGGTCTTTTTTCTGTTTAAAATTCTTAATGTACGGAAAACTGTTATTCTTGGAGGAATTGTAACTGATAGGGAGAGACGGTGTTAGAAAGTGAGTTCAAAATTTTAAATCATGCAGGTTCTTGTGTGTTGAACAAAAAGTTTTGTGTGTTGGTGATAAGTTGAAAATGCTTAATCTGTGATACAGTTTAACTATCTCTTGAATAATATAATTTATTTGGCTTTGTAGAAAAATTCTTATGTTTTCTCGAGATGTTTGTTTTATAGTATACAGATTGAAGCAGTTTGTTGCTAAGAAGTTGCTGTGAAGTGTGAATATGAGAGTTTGATTGGATGCATGGTAGAACCTCCTTTCTACATTGCAGACAAGATTGAAGAGTTTGAAGATTGCTTTACAAATGCTAAACTGGAGTTTACTCAAGTGCTAACGTGTTGAAGATTTGGTGATTGGATGCATCAGCTTAGGGGGTATGTTGCTGACAGAAGCGATTGAAGCTGAAGCTATCCAAAGAACAAAGACAGTGCAAGATTACATGAAGATTGCAAGAAGACTGAAGACAAAGTTATTTTATGAAGCTATTGTCAAGGGGGAGTTTGTTGGTGCATATTTGTGACAACAGCTTAGATTTGGTCTTTGGATATCTTGTAATTAGTTAAACGATAAACAGTTAGCGGGTTTAGCTTTGTATTAGTGAATTGATAGAGTTTGGGCTAAACAAAACCCAGTTGGGTCAAGGGGGGACGAATTGGGCTAGTCCATGTAGGAATCCCTAGCCCAAGTAGCAAACCTTGTGTTATATAAACAAGGTTATGCTTTAGGCTTTAGGTTAATCAGCCAAAACAGTTTTAGAGTGAGAATTCATGAGAGCATTAGTCTTGGACGAATCTATGTGTGGTTAGGGATCTTGATTGATTGTAATCAGTTGATAGATAATCAATAAAGATCCAGTTTGAAAGTAATTTCTGTTTCTACTCATTATGTGATATTCTGATCAAGAGGATTCCGCACTCTTGATTGGATTGATAATTCTGTGAAGATCTAGACATCAAGGGGACCTACAATCAAGCACGAGAATGATTAAGGCACTAGGTAAACCTTTTTCCTTTTACATCATTTATCCATCCTTACCCAAAAATTTATCCCTTAGTATCCAACTTTGAGCCTAAACCTTTCGTTTGACAACCCACTTAGCCCATAACCATAAGCCTTTTCTTTTTAAACCCGTGTGATGAAAAGTCGATTATAGGAGTTAAGTTTGAATAGTTGTGAATTGTTTATAGTTAAAAAAAATTTCAGAAAATGTTACGAAACAGAATGAAAAAGCATTGAGAAAAACACAAAAAGATGTGTTAGTAGTTTGTTGAATAAAAGGCGAAAGTTGTTGCCTCTTAGTGATGTTATATTTAGTTTTGTTTAGTTTAGTAGCTTGTAATAAAAATCGAATTTGCATCACCTTAGCCACTTTAAATATCCTACTTCCTACCCTTCGCCTAGCCCCATTACAACCCTTAGAAAGACCTTTAGACTTGTGCTTAGTATTCGTGTTCGGTGGTGGAGAATGATTGAGTTGCAAGCTTATGTGGGTATGTGTTCTAAACGGTTTTGAGTGATCATTTTTTTAAAAGTGCTAATACATCATGAAAATTAGCCAACTTGTAAACCGAGGGGAGTGAACATTGTGAGGGACATGCATGAAATGTGAGTTTCAAGGGCGGGTTAATCTTGGATAACCACTTTTACATGATTAATCAAGTATTGCTATATATGTCGAAAATTGTGAAAAGTTTGAACTAAGCATGACATTAAACCTTAACCTTCGTCTCGGGAATGAGGAGTGTGTTTCTTGTTCGACCCACGTGAAAGTGAAAAGCAGATTTGCTTGAGGGCAAGCAAAAGACAAGTGTGGGGATGTGATACGTGGTCGAATAACGGTGATCGTAATTGCATAACATGATGTTTTTACGTGAGTCTTAATTCCGAATAGCCTACTTTTAATTAAAATTGTGTTTTGCAGGTTTAATGAAGCTTAAGGTGCTTTTGGGGAGCTTTACGGGTCACCGGCATGAAAAACGGACCACCGAGACGTGAAACGGGCCAACCGGACTCACGAAATTGGAAAAACAGAGAACCGGTGTTGGAAGCACCGTCGCCGATGCCTAAAGGGGCCGTCGGTGACGACCCGTAGAATGTACCATCACCTGAAATGTCCGTAGATAGCAAGGCAAGCTGTCAGACAAAAGTGAAACAGGGACGCACCGTCGGCGACGGGTCCTTGGACCGTTGGCGACGGCTTCAGCAACTCCACTTTGCGAATTTTGGATTTCGGTTTGTTGGGAACGAGATATATCATCACTTTTGACCAAAATTCGGGGTTACACTTTGTTTGAAGTTTAAATTGAGTTCTTGGAGCCATAATACACCACCACTTCATTTCCAATCGATTCCATCATCCTTTATCATTCGATTTCACCATCCAATTCATATCCTAACCCTCATTAGTCTATCAATCATTCGATTCATTCATCGTCACCATATCACCCAAACCCTAATAATCAATTCCTCCATATCCAAGCTTCAAGATAACAATGTTCAAGTTTCAAATCTCTGGTGATCAAGTCCTTTCGATCATGCGCGGCAAATTTCTTGGAGGTTTCACCCCGGTGTAGACTTGTGTAAGATTTAGGTTTTATTATGTGTTGATGTTTGGTTTGTGATAAATTGAATTGCATTTGAATCTTTAGTCAATTGTCCTACGTTTGTATTGAATTTACGAATTGTCGAGTGAATGATTAAATTTGACTTTGTGAAACGAATACACGTATTTATGCCATGTCTTTTGATAGGATTTACAAGTCCAAGGTAACGAAGTGCATCGTAGTCCGTTGTCTAAAACATTGATAGCGATTGGCACCAAAGCTTTGTGAATTTTGACCCGTTAATGAACTAATTCGATTAAACCAAATTAAAACGTGTAGTATCCCTAGGTCTTGCATTTGTTGAACCTGGTGTGAACCTTGTTATTCCATCTTGTTTTATAATCGTCAATCAAGTTTTCTTGCAATCATTTGATTTCTAGTAGTTAATTAGTCCAATCAATTTTGTTAATTTAATTCAATACCTTTTCAAACAAACAAAAGCCATAAAAATTAATCTAGTAATCTTCATAAATTGTGACACCCGTTTAAAATCAATCAAGTCCATTCGCAAACCACATACTCTTCGTGGTTCGACCCCTTACTACCACTAGCTATTTGTTAAGGGTAATTTGGGTATATAAATCTTATGTTTGACCGGAGCGCGACACTCTGATCAAAGCTCACCGGTTAGACAAGTTGCGTCAGCATGTTTGCAGAAAACAATCAGACAATAGATTTAGGACTTAGATGTAGGTCCAACATCAAAAATACATTGAAAACTAAGTAGGTGAACATAGGTTAATATAAACACTTTCCAGAAACTAAAACCGACACTAAAATGTACCCGAAACACACTCTAAATGCAGAATTCTGCAGAAATTCTGCAAAAACAGCAAATAAACACCAAAATAACTTGCAGAATTAAGATTTAAATATCCAGAATAACTTGTAAAGTGTCAGGAATGAAAACTGTCACAAAAGGTACTTCATACCTTGCACAACTGCGCTATTTAGCACTTTAACGAACTGATAACCGAACGAATAACGGACACTACCCAAAACACCAAAAACAAACTAGAAGCATTGTTTTAGTGATATAAAGCTAGTTATAATGCTAGAACACCTTAAAAATCATAAAAACACATAAACACCCTTAACCTTCCAATTAACCTTCAAATTTACATCTTCTACATTCAACTTCCAAAAACTTACATATTACCCCCCCCCCCTTATGCCAACTGGCCCCGACATGGGCCCACACCCTTTCCCATTAAAATGTTTGTTAATGTGTGCTTGATATGGGACATGAAGTCTAGTGGTTAATAGGATGTTGGAGGATTATAAGTCTTAAACTAAAGACCTCATTTCTCATTTCCACATTCAAACACTTCACAAAATTTCTCTATTCTCTCTTCCTCTACTCACGGCCAACACACACCACCCATACATATCCATTTTCTTCATCATTCAAAGCAATCTAAGGTGATTCCAAGGTGTATGAAGATAATATAAGGAGGCTACAAGAGAAGGAAGTACAAGGACCTTCTTGGAGAGCTTTTATCCACTCATTTTCTTCATTCTTCATCTTGATCTTGTTCTTGCCACTTCCCTAGCCACTAGAGCTAGTAGTAAGCTTTAAAATCTCTATTTTACTTCATGTTAAGCCTATATACAAGTTACACTTTCAAAGAACATAAACTTTAAATATGGTAACTTAAAGATCTAACTTAACCTAAGTGAAAACAAGTTGTTTTAAAGTTTTTTGATGTATGTGATGAAGTTATGAATGTTGATGTTCTGTTTTTGGTAAGATCCATCATGTGTAAGCTTGTTAGAAGCTTAGATCTAACAAGTTTAAGCATGGATCTTGCAACATCCATGATGAAACTTGATGATGAACATAAAGATCTTTAAAGCGAACATAAAAGTGGTTTTCGAATATGTTTTTCATGGTTTTGAAACCCTAAAACTCATGGATGGTTTACTTAGTAAGTTAAAGTTTCATAAAAAAAAAATTGTTAAAATTTAACAAGAACACTTGATTTTGGAAGATCCTACACATTTTTAACAAAAATCATGTTCATCATAAGGTTTTTCATGGTGATTTTAGTGTATGTTACTTGTTAAATTTTTTGAAAATTGATTTTGATGATGAAAAGAAAATGAACACATGTTTTAAAAACATGGGAAACCTCCATTTTTAGGAGAAACGATGTCAAAATTTTTATAAAATTTTGACACTTAGAAAAATATAAGTTTTGGTGAAACTTATTCCCCAAAAATTCACCTAAAAATATTTATCAAGGTTTCCTAATTTTTATACAAAAATTACAAGTAAGGAATAAGGATTTCTATAAAAACATTATTAAGAATGTATATTTTTAAGGAAAAATATATACATATTTAGTGGTCACAATATTATGTGCTAAGTGTATATTATGTGTATTACATGTATTAGTGATGTTAGGAACTTGAAAAATACATTAAATACTCCCAAGGAGTATACTACAAAAATACACATACAAATACCTAAGAAATATACAATGATACAAGTATACAAAATTACATATAAAAGAATACATGGACAAATACAAAAATATATATATCTATATACATATATTTCCAACAAAATTAAGGACTTAGACAATTATTGGACTTATTGGACAAATTTTATATATTTATGGACTTATACAAAAATTACTATAAGTGATGGAAGAATTATAAAAATGTGATAAGTGACAGAAATAAGTAAATATATATATATATATATATTCGACTATGTGTAACAATATATATATATATATATATAACAAATCAACCTTAAAAGTATTATTATTTTTAAGAAGTAAAATTTCGGAAAGTAATAAAAATCAAATAATTGATTTTTGGTTAATTAATACAAAAATACAAGTATTTACACTTAAAATACAAGTATACTTTTCTAAGTATACCTACACCAAAAATAATATTGGAAATATTATTTAATAAATTACTTATATTTCTTTTTGGGGAACAACATAAGTAACATATATTTGAAAAGGGTTAAAAATATTATTTTTAACATGCAACATTTTCAAAACCTATTTATACATATATATACAAAATTGGGATAAAAATATATACAAATACAATATTAAATATAATGTGACCTACATACACAAATGATACAAGAAACAATACATGTAAGACACAATAAATCCAAACAGTAACTTGTACTTAGGGATTTACAAGTTATGTGATTAACATACTTAGAACGTCTATAGGCCACGACATTCAAGTAGCAGAAGTCGGTGCAGCTAGACGCTCAAGACGCAAAGCAGTGAGTTCATGTCCCCACTTTTAAACGTTTTTACTGTTTTCTAAACTTTGGGGAAAATACATGTACAAATGGTATGCTTTAAACAAAGGAATAATATGTAGATCATGCCACGAATAGGGTATACGTAAGCACCATCAATCTAGTTTAGACCGAAAGAACAAGGGTTAGATCTAACAGGTCCGAGCAGCCTCACTTTCTTGACAACACATAGTCATGGAGTGTCTTGCGTCACAGTCGTAGGGTAAATGATGTTAAAAATCGCCTAGGTTTGGATGCTTCCTATGTCGTCACATATGTTAATGTCTTCGCGAAACATTAGAGATCTCGATTCCATTTCATTACAATTTACAAACTTACAATTTACAATTACATACCATGATTTTATGCAAATACAAATGTTACATTTTACACAATCTGCATGAATTCACACCAACTTTTGTTGACGATTTTTAAACTTACATGTATTTCAGGGAATTAGTGGATAATGCTCGCGGGCTCCTTTTCAAAATGTTTAGTGTCTAACCTCAGTTGCCATCTTTTGTGGATTTGTTTACTATATCCCACCTTTTGTGGTGATATAGGAAACGAAATCTTGATCTTTGTTTTGAAATGGTGTTGTGAACTTTCAAACAATTACCTTTTATTTATGATGTAAACTTTAAACTAAATTCTGTATTTTGGGATAATTTAACTTTAAATATCAATATGGAGTTTGTTTTATATCATGTAGCATGTTTACTTATCGTATGCAATGAGAACCACTCAGATCACACCTCGTGCTTCCGCCTTTGAAAGGGGTGTGACAGATTGGTATCAGAGCTTTGATTGTAGTGAACTAGGATTCTTTCTCGAGTCTAGTCGATAGTCCTTAAGATCCTCTCATACAAACAATTTTTACAAAAGTTTTCTTTGCATAAAACTTCCCGCGAGATCCACTACATAAGATCATCTTTAAAAACCGAACAAGGACATTGCGGGACTTAGGGTGCACAAAAGTAGCATGTATACTCAACTAGGAACTGCTTGCAACCTTATGTGTAACTATACGTATTAACTAATAATTAATATAAGTATATATGCCTTGATTTTTATGTTACAAGTACTCATGTCCTCCTCAGAGAGTAGCGGGTTGTCTGAGGAGCACGACCCGACGGCGATCGTCTCTGATGATGAGATTGCCCCAGTTCCGGAGATCTTTACTTCCGACTCCGAGTCTGACCCTGAGATGATGTACGATGACGATGACTTAGATGATTTCAAGTGTCACACCCCAACCGATGGCGGAATCATCAGGGCATGGCACTGAGCGAAACAGATTGTCCAAAAGTTTCCATAACAATTATCATTACCAATTAATTTAAAGTAACATGTCCCATACCATGCCTCAAAAGGTAAACAAATTATTACAGACAAATTCTAGGCAAATAGTTCTATTCCGACAACTAAGATTTTCAAATAGAGCAATTGTTTATCTGCTTCTAGAGACTCCTGATTACATTAGTACAGACAACTATTTGTTGGCCTCTAGAAGCTTATTATAGCCTCGCTTTCCTAGCAGCTAAGCATCCTAAATACCTGTCACATACGTTAAAATAAAAGTCAATACACATAGTGTAAAGGTGAGCATACAAGTTTGATAATAGCATATAGAGTTCGAAGTAGTTTACGCATAACCAACACGTATACAGAGGAAAACGAAGCATGTTAATTATCGACATGGACCTATCGATACCAATGACTACGGGTTGACTGCCCAAGGCAGTTCGTAATACACGATCACCACCGTAATCCATGCAAATAATTGTCCTTAACAACCCCCGTGTGAACGGGTGCTGAGTCCAAACTACAGTACTATCGTCGTTAAGGCAGGTAGACATCATTCCACGTGTAAACATAACAACAAGCATTCATTTATTCACGTAATACATGCGGTAACGGGTAGCGTTTAAAGTATTGCATAGTGTGTTCGATTGTGATTTTGTATAAGTAACGTATGTAACACCCAAAAGTGCATAAAGCAAAAAGGGATCGAGTATACTCACAGCGGTGGATGGATTGAAGGGAGCGCTAGAGAGTAAGGTTAGCCTGAATAGTTCGATAGCATAACGATAAGTAGCGCGTAAAACGGAAACAAGTGTTGGTGGGTCGGACAGCTGGTTGATCGGATGGCAGTCCGATCGGTCAGCTGACCGTGCGAGTGACTGTCCGTTCGGACGGCTGTCTGATCGGATGGTCGTTCAAGTGGATTGTTTCTTCCTTCAGGAAGGATGTGTTTGTGTATGATGGTTTGACTTTTGAAGTTTTTGATGTAGCATTTGAAAACATTGAAGTATTTCTACCTTTCAGGTCGGTCGATCGGATAGTCGTTCGATCGGCCGGCAATCCAATCGGTTGGGCACTTCAAGTGAGAACAAGTTCACAGCAGAATGTCACTTGAGCGGACAACAGTTCGATCGGGTGGCATTCCTAGTGCATTGAACATGTTGAAAAACCGATTAAGTGTTAAAGTTCAAGTATCGCATGATCCGAAGAGTAATCCGATCAGATGGTAGTCCGATCGGACGGTAGTTCGTTCAATACTCAAACTTCAAGAAAAAGTGATTAAGTGTGGGACCCATAGTGCAAGCCGTTCGGCTGACCGGTCGATCGGATGGCTGTCCGTTCGGACAGCAGTCCGATTGCACGGCACCCCATCCTGGTCGTCCTGTACGTCTCACACTTTGGTTGTTTTGATTGTTTGTTGTTTTATCGAGGCATTTTGATAACGTGTAAAACAACAGTAACTTTGTCACTACTTGGTGCTCCCGATCGGACAGGAATCACCCAAACCCGGTCAGTTAACTTTTTGTGACGGTGTTCCATGTTTAACCCGAAATCGGTAAACCTCATGGCTAGAAACCAGATCTTGAGCCGCACAACCACAAGAATGAGTAATATGTCGACACAAGGTCCGATTCCACCGGTTTTGAGTGCATTGAGTGTAAAAGAGTCGAAAGAAAGTTGGAAAACCATCTTTCATTCCTTTTCCTTGTGAAAATGTTTAGATCTACTAGCGATCTTTGTTTGTTTATGTAGAAATCGCCTAGATCTAAGTTGTTCTTGGTGGATTGACGTCAAAGCTTGAAGTTCTTCAAGAACACATGATGACATCATCCTAGAACACCTCAAATCGGGTGATTTCACGGTTACAAGTTAAGATTTAAAAGATAGAAAGGTGTAGGAGTGCGTGCAGATCAAGAAAGTACAAGATTTAGGGCGAGATCTTACCGGAATCGAGAGAAATCTGAGAAAAGGTGAGGAGGGCGTGCTGTTCGGTCAGAGAGTTTCCAGAAATGGAAAGTGTGAAAGTGACATGGGTATTTATACGGTTCCAAAAGAGGAAAGGGCTGGCCGATCGGATGGCAGCTCGATCGGACAGCCTGTCCGATCAGACAGCAGTCCGAACGGACGGCTGGTCGATCGGCTGGTTGCCTGATCGATCGGTCGCCTGTTTCGAGTGTTCGGTGCGACGAGTTTTGGTGTTTCGATTTCGATTTGCGAGCGTTGCGATGCGGTAGAGTTTCCCTAGTCAAATTACTTTTAATCCCAACTACTCATATCGAGCACTGTCTCTTTTCCACTAATTATCATAATTCGATTTCGATTGAGTTCGATTGCGTTTCGATTGCGATTCGATTGATTACCACACATATCATAAATAAAATGCACAAGTAACGCATAAGGCACACACAGACGTATAATAATCACCAAATTGCATAGTTCGAGTTGCGAGCGCGATGTTGATTAGATTAGTTCGTTTAGCGTTTAGTTAACTTTATCGTTTTGTTACTTCCTATTATTCACAGTCGTAAAGCGATTCGTAGCGATAAATGTACATTGATTACTGCGACTTTTATTGATTACTCCACATAATATAACTAACGTAAAATGTAAAATAGACTATCTACAGTCAAAGAAGTCAAAACTGGAATTGAGCAAGGAGAGACAGATTACAATTAGCAATCTTTTCTTCCTTTGACTTCAATCTTGAATTTGACTTTGACTTCCGAAACACTGGGGTGTTACAGCCTCCCCTTGTTTAGGGAATTTCGTCCCGAAATTAGGTTGAAGCCGTAAACAACTGCGGGCACTTCGCCTTCATGTCGCTTTCGATTTCCCAAGTGAACTTTGCGCCTCGTTTGCCTTCCCATCAGACCTTCACAATAGGAATGCGTGAGCGTCTGAGTTGCTTGGTTTGGCGATCCATGATTTTGACAGGCTTCTCCACGAAGTGTAGTGTTTCGTTTATTTGGAGGTCATCGAGAGGTACAATTAAATTATGCTTAGCCAGGCACTTTCGGAGGTTTGACACGTGGAAAGTCGGGTGGACGTTACTAAGTTCCTCCGGTAGTTTCAGTCTGTAGGCGACTTTTCCGATCCTTTCCAAAATCTTAAAAGGTCCAACGTATCGAGGCGCTAGTTTCCCTTTCTTGCCGAATCTGACCACACCCTTCCAAGGTGATACCTTTAGGAGTACGTAGTCGCCAACGTCAAATTCAAGGGGCTTGCATCTTCTATCGGCGTAACTTTTCTGTCTACTTCGAGCTTTCAACAAGTTGTCTCGAATTTGGAGGACTTTATCAGTCGTTTCTTGCAATAGCTCTGGGCCGGTTAATTGCGAGTGACCGAACTCGTGCCATACAATAGGCGATCGACATCTCCTTCCATATAGAGCCTCGAATGGCGCCATTTGGATGCTGGTATGATAACTATTGTTATGCGAGAATTCGACTAACGGCAGGTATTTATCCCAATTACCACCGAAGTCTATAACACACAATCGTAGCATATCTTCAAGAGTACGAATCGTTCTTTCAGTCTGGCCGTCGGTTTGAGGATGGAATGCGGTACTTAGGTTAAGCGTAGTACCAAGAGCGGCTTGAAACGTTTCCCACAATCGCGAGGTAAACCGAGCATCACGGTCAGAGATGATGTCACGAGGCGTCCCATGATTACAAATGATCTCGTCGGTGTAGATTCGGGCTAATCGTTCTACCTTGTATTCTTCCCACATAGGCAAAAAGTGGGCGGATTTGGTCAAACGGGTGACAACAACCCAAATACTGTCGTGACCTTATGGCGTGTGCGGAAGTTTGGTTATGAAGTCCATAGCTATACTCTCCCACTTCCACATAGGAATTGGGGGTTGCTCGAGTAAGCCAGAGGGCCTTTGATGTTCAGCCTTGACCCTTGCACAGGTCAGGCACTTCCCAACGTAGAGAGCGATATCCCTTTTCATACCTGGCCACCAGTACTTGTAGCGAAGATCCTGGTACATTTTGTCAGCACCGGGATGAATAGAATACCGGGATTTGTGGGCTTCGTCCATCAAAATCTGTCACAAATCGGTCCGCTTAGGGATCCAAATTCGGTCAAAGAAGCGGAATATCCCATTCAATATACTCACTAACTGAGCTCCATCGTGATAGATTCGTTCCTTCTTCAGAGTGCGCTCATTAAAACAGGCATGCTAGGCTTCGCGGATGAGAGTTTCGAGATCGTATTAGGCTCGGGTATCGCGAATGCTGAGCAAATAACTCCGTCTGCTGAGAGCGTCGGCAACGACATTTGCTTTGCCTGGGTGATAACGAATCTCACAGTCGTAATCGTTGAGAAGTTCTACCCATCAGCGTTGACGCATATTAAGTTCCTTCTGATCAAAGATATGTTGTAGACTCCTATGATCGGTGAAGATCGTACACTTGGTACCATATAGGTAATGTCACCAAATCTTTAATGCAAAAACAACCGAGCCTAGCTCGAGATCATGGGTTGTATAGTTCTTCTCGTGGATTTTGAGCTGACGAGATGCGTACGCTATAACCTTGTCCCGTTGCATAAGAACACAACCAAGACCAAGGTTGGAAGCATCACAATAGACAATGAAGCCATCATTTCCGTCGGGCAATGTGAGAACAGGAGCATTGCAAAGAATGTGCTTGAGGGTTTGGAAGGCAGACTCTTGTTCGGTTGCCCAAACAAAAGGCTTGTCCTTATGCGTAAGAGCGGTAAGCGGCACAGCGATCTTTAAGAATCCTTCGATAAATCAGCGATAATAGCCCGCTAGTCCGAGAGAAGAACGGACTTCAGACGGGTTCTTAGGCGTAATCCAGCTCCTAACTGCTTCAATCTTCACAGGATCGACATGAATACCTCGACTATTTACGATGTGACCAAGAAATTGAACTTCCTCCAGCCAGAATTCGCACTTGGAGAACTTGGCATAGAGTTGATTCCCCTGGAGTAACTCGAGAACCAAACGTAGATGTTGCACATGTTCGGCTTTCGACTTGGAATAGATCAAGACATCGTCGATGAATACGATGACGAAATGGTCTAGAAATGGCTTACACACGCGATTCATCAGATCCATGAAAACCGCGGGTGCGTTGTTTAAACCAAAAGGCATAACAACGAACTCATAGTGGCCGTAGCGAGTGCGAAAAGCAGTTTTGGGTATATCTTCCTCTTGAATGCGCAACTGATGGTAGCCTGAGCGTAGATCGATCTTCAAGAAACACGTAGCACCTTGTAGCTGATCAAACAAATCGTCGATGCGAGGCAGGGGATAGCGGTTCTTGATGGTTAGCTTATTCAATTCCCGATAGTCGATGCACATTCAGAACGACTTGTAGGATCGTTGTTGGACCCGAATGAGTCGATCAGAAGAGTTGTTAATCCGATTCAAAGGCGGAATCAATGAAACGGATGCTCAAAGTAATTATAATGTCTCTTGTATTGAGTTAACACTGATTACAACCTGAGAACAGTTTGGCAGCACTTCGTTACACAATCCTGATTCCGTGCCAAATGAACAAACAAGTGCACCTTATATACTAGACCTGATTTCGCTCATAATGACCAAAAGCCATTTCAAGCAAAATCAGAAGTTTCTGATTTCGCTCCAAGTGACCTTTGACCATTACGAGCGAAATCAACACCTTAACTTCTAATCTTTGATTCTCGAACCTCGTGCACTGGTTATTCTAACCTATCCTATTACATGATACAAGACGAAGTCAATAGACGTAATGCACTAACACGACCCGTCCTTCTTTTTAACGAAAAGGACTGGCGCGCCCCAAGGAGAGGTGCTCGGGCGAATGAAGCCTTTCTCAAGTAATTCCTGGAGTTGGTTCGAGAGTTCACGCATTTCGGATGGTGCAAGCCGGTAAGGAGCTTTGGCAACAAGGTTGGCTCCAGGAATGAGGTCAATACGAAAGTCGATATCACTACTTGGAGGTAAACCAGGAAGATCATCTGGGAACACTTGAGGAAATTCGCGGACCACAGGGACGTCTTTTACTTCAGTCTTCCTTTTCTTTTCCTCCTCTGCTACTACAATGTTAGCCAAGAAAGCCCTGTATTCCTTGCGGAGATACTTGCTAGCTTGGACACATGACATGAGCTTGAGACCATTCGAAGCAGTTTCGCCATAGACACACAATAAATCACCATTCGCGAGCGAGAATCGAATCATCTTGTCGAAACACACAACTTCAGCATGGTTTTCGCGAAGGAAGTCCATGCCTACTATGACGTCAAAACTTCCTAGTTGCATCGGGATAAGGTCGATTGGGAAGATGTGATTGTTGAGATCAAGAGTACAATCACGAAGAACAGAATTTACGGCGACAGTTCTTCCGGTTGCGACTTCAACATCGAATGTCGAGGAGAGATAGGAGCGCTTACGACTAAGGAGCTTCTCAAATTTGAACGACACAAAGCAATTATCGGCTCCAGTATCAAATAAACATGATGCATAAATACCGTTCACAAGGAACGTACCATTGACCACGTTGTCGGTTTAGGCTTGGCGCACGTTGATGTTGAAAGTTCTGGCGCGTGCGGCTTGTTGCTGCTGCTGCTGGTGAAGCTGCAGCTGCTGCTTCTGGGGCTCCTGCTTCACGACCCTGTTCGGGCACATGTTCGCAAAGTGGTTGGGATCACCACTTGCGAAGCAAACTCGGGCGTTGACCGCGGGTGCCTAAGCTACTTGTTGGCCTTGCGAAGCCAGGAGCAGAGCTTGATGAGCAGTGGCTTGAGCTGGGGTTGACAGTGAAGTGGCCGTACATGTTGCAGTGAGCGCAGAAACGACAGGCAAGACCCACCGGATGATGGTATGAGCATGTTGGGCAAACGGGGTGGGGACCTGTGTATGCACGCTTTGCTGGTGGTGCATAAGTAGTTAGTGTTGGACGGTGATGGTGCTGCTGCTGGGCCGGTACGGCCTGGAGAGGAGCAGCAGTGGTAGTGACAGTACAATTCTTGTTCCTGGAGCTGCTGCTGTTGTTCTTCTTCTTTCGGCGTGAGGACTTTGACGGTTGCGCGGTGGCGGTTTTGGCAGTTGGAGCGGCGGCGGTAGCTTGATGCAGGTGCTTCGAAGTTTTATCCCAGACTCCAGCCTTGACCCACTTGTCGTTGATTTCAGCGGCCAGTAGGTAGGTTTCTTCGATCGTCTTAGTCTTAGCCGCTTGCACGAAATCTGCAACACAGTCAGGCAGGGCTCGGATATACTTCTTGATTGCTATGTCAGAAGTCTTTACTTGATCAGGGCAGATGATACTGAGCTGCTTGAATCGAGCAGTTAAAGCAGCGTTCTCGCCATCCTTTTGCTTTATGTGCCAGAATTCATCTTCCAGCTTTTGTCGTTCATGAGGAGGGCAGAATTCTTCCAGCATGACCTCCTTGAGTTCGTCCCATGACAGACCGTAGGCTGCATCGTTCCCTTGTTTGTTTCTCTCGGCCGTCCACCAGTCGAATGCACGGGACTGGAAGACGCCAGTAGCGTTGAGAGTGCGGAGTTCGTCAGGGCAACCGCTCTGTCGTAGAGTTACCTCAATGGAATCCAACCATTGGAACAACGTTGTAGGACCTTCCTCGCCAGTGAATTCTTTTGGCCCACAAGCCTTGAACTGCTCGAAACTGAAGGCAGCTTTGGGAGTAGCTTTAGGAGCTTCGGTTCTCGACTCCTCAGATGATTTGCTGACGTTCTCATAGACATCACTCACAGCTTTTGCTACTTGTTTGGCGATGATAGCAGCAAGACGTCTGTCTCTCTTTTCTTGACGAGTAAGTGGGTGACGGGATCCTGATGACGGTCCAGTTGACATTGTCTGCAATAGACATTGTCATAGGTCTCAGACACGTCATAACCGAATCTCACCTCACACGTCTAATACTTACTAAGGCTTAGGTACACAGGCGTATAATCACATAAACACATAGGCACGAAATCACAGATTCATATAACACAATAGCACATAGGCATGCAAGCACGTAGGTCACAGAAGCACAGAAACACAGAAACACATACGCATTTAGTCATCAGATGCAGTCAGAATACAGAAACCTATCATTCAAAGCTCGCATTGTTCGAATATAGCGATCGCGTTTAATCATAGCATTTAGTATGGTATAAGCGTATAGTACAGCGAGCATTATAGCGTACAGCGTTTCCTCATGGTAGTAACGATTTGTTAACGTTTTGAGATAGAGGAGCAATGCGGGTTGTGTGTGTCGATCATGGTGGGAGTAAAAATCGAATCAGTTTCCAAATTTAAACACATAAATAGGTAAGTACACGTATAAACACATAAAACGACGAATCATCAGAGTCAGCAGTTGCGGGCTCAGAGTCGAAACACATAAAAATCAAGAAGTAGATCGTCTGCGGCTATTAGACATTGACTACCCAAAGTGATTCGACTATTCTCAAGGACTTGGCGGGCACATTTTGACCTTCAGGATTGGGCCTCTGCCTCGATTCTTGGGCATCCAGCGCACACCCCTCTAGTCATCCTGTGAGTTCGGGTCGTTGGAGTCTGTCGAGACTTTGGTGAGAGTTTTGTAAAACCGTGGACAAGCCGTCAAGGTTAGGGTTTCACCCCTGGCTTGACAACTTCCCTTTGATTCTAATAAAATAGAGGAGATTACTCATCAAAATATGGATTTCACTCCTGGTTTGGTATAATTCTCCCCGTTGGTAAGTAAAAATGCGGGTTGATTAAGCAGATTTGAGTCGAGAGTTTGCGGTTTTCACACCTAATCTCGACTTAATTGCTTCTTCATTATTAAAAAAAATTCGAGCGCAGTGATAGTGTAGCATAGGCGAGAATGGCGAAGAATAGCAGTAAGCTCATACATAATCCCTACTGGACATGCACGAGTCGGTCTTATTGAGTCCTAACTATAGACTAGGTCTCTAAGACATTGACCCAGACTAGGTCAAGTCTTGCCTAATTCCCTATAGATGGCTCTGATACCAATCTGTCACACCCCAACCGATGGCGGAATCATCAGGGCATGGCACTGAGCGAAACAGATTGTCCAGAAGTTTCCAGAACAATTATCATTACCAATCAATTTAAAGTAACATGTCCCATACCATACCAAAAGGTAAACAAATTATTACAGACAAATTCTAGGCAAATAGTTCTATTCCGACAACTCAGATTTTCAAATAGTTTAATTGTTTATCTGCTTCTAGAGACACCTGATTACATTAGTACAGACAACTATTTGTTGGCCTCTAGAAGCTTATCATAGCCTCGCTTTCCTAGCAGCTAAGCATCCTAAATACCTGTCACATACGTTAAAATAAAAGTCAATACACATAGTGTAAATGTGAGCATACAAGTTTGATAATAGCATATAGAGTTCGAAGTAGTTTATGCATAACCAGCACATACACAGAGGAAAACGAAGCATGTTAATTATCGACATGGACCTATCGATACCAATGACTGCGGGTTGACTGCCCAAGGCAGTTCGTAATACATGATCACCACCGTAATCCATGCAAATAATTGTCCTTAACAACCCTCGTGTGAACGGGTGCTGACTCCAAACTATTGTACTATCGTCGTTAAGGCAGGTAGACAGCATTCCACATGTAAATATAACAATAAGCATTCATTTAGTTACGTAATACATGCGGTAACGGTTAGCGTTTAAAGTATTGCGTAGTGTGTTCGATTGTGATTTTGTATAAGTAACGTATGTAACACCCAAAAGTGCATAAAGCAAAAAGGGATCGAGTATACTCACAGCGGTGGATGGATTGAAGGGAGCACTTGAGAGTAAGGTTAGCCTGAATAGTTCGATAGCATAACGATAAGTAATGCGTAAAACGGAAACAAGTGTTGGTGGGTCGGACAGCTGGTCGCTCGGATGGCAGTCCGATCAGTCCACTGACCGTGCGAGTGACTATCCGTTCGGACGGCTGTCCGATCGGATGGTCGTTCGAGTGGATTGTTTCTTCCTTCAGGAAGGATGTGTTTATGTATGATGGTTTGACTTTTGAAGTTTTTGATGTAGCATTTGAAAACATTGAAGTGTTTCTACCTTTCAGGTCGGTCGATCGGACAGTCGTTCGATGGGCCGGCAATCCGATCGGTTGGGCACTTCAAGTGAGAACAAGTTCACAGCTAAATGTCACTCGAGCGGACAGCAGTTCGATCGGGTGGCATTCCTAGTGCATTGAACATGTTCAAAAATCGATTAAGTGTTAAAGATCAAGTATCTCATGATCCGAAGAGTAATCCGATCGGATGGTAGTCCGATCGAACGGCATTTCGTTCAATACTCAAACTTCAAGAAAAAGTGATTAAGTGTGGGACCCATAGTGCAAGCCGTTCAGTTGACCAGTCGATCGGGTGGTTGTCCGTTTCGCCAGCAGTCTGATCGGACGGCACCCCGTCTTGGTCATCCTGTACGTCTCACACTTTGGTTGTTTTGATTGTTTGTCGTTTTATCGAGGAATTTCGATAACGTGTAAAACAATAGTAACTTTGTCACTACTTGGTGCTCCCGATCGGACAGGAATCACCCAGACCCGGTCAGTTAACTTTTTGTGACGGTGTTGTTGGTGCAGTTGTCTGTCGACTTCATCTTAGTTCGAGTCTTTGTGTAGAACTGATTGTATAGTGCACGAAAATCGAGATAGTGGAAATTAGGAGTGATTCCGCTCGAAATGACATAGTGTCATTTCAAGCGAAATCACATTATCTCCTGATTCCGCTCAAAGAATAGTTTGCTGATTCCGCTCCGAGTTTATTGTCTGATTCCGCTCGAAATGCACATGCATGTTCGAGCGGAACCCCTTGGCCTATATAAAGGTCAGTTGGGGCGGAATCAAGAATTAAGTTGTTTAGTTCTTTTTTACGACGGCGAAGCTCCGTCGAAGTGTCTCCGTGACTGTATTTTCATTATAATCAATACAAGAGACAATAATGGTGAAATCAAGCAAAACAAAGACAGAATCAATGAATTCCGACTCTTCTGATCGACTCGTTAGGTCGTTTCACGATCCTACATGTGGTATCAGAGCTCAGGAGGAAGAGTTCTTACCGTTTAGCTCGTTTTCGCTGGAATATTCTGCTTCCTACACCTTCTTTTCACAATTGTTCAAATTTTCATAGTTAAAATCAGCAAAATTTTTAACATATTGTGTAAAATTGGAAATTAACAAACCCTTGAGAGTTTCAGCTTGAAATACTGCTTAAAATTGGTAAAAAAAATGGCTCGTAACCTGATTCCGCTCGAGTGAGCATTTGGTTGATTCGGCTCGAATTCTGAGCGAAATCAGGTTGTTCATTTGATAAGTTCTGATTTCGCTCGAACATTTGGAGCGAAATCAAAGTGTTAGACTGAATCGGTGATTCCGCTCGAGGACTCATCTGATTCCGCTCGAGATTCATTGGTGATTCCGCTCGAGAGGTAATTCCGCTCGGAATTACTTGTTGATTTCGCTCGAAAGTCACAACTTCTAATTCCGCTCGAGCCTAAATTCTGATTTCGCTCGAAATTTAAACTGTAATTCCGCTCCAAAAGGTTTTGCACTTGAAAACTCTAATTTCGCTTGACAGGTTGTTTTGTGAGAAAACTTTTCGGGATTATTTGAAATATGGCAGAAATGTTTGACGAATAGGAAAATGATTTTATTGAAAGGTTAAATAGTGGTTATGGTTGGTATAGAATGAACATATATAAACAAGATGATATGAAGATTTGGATGCTTAGACTTAAAAATTTTGCATGTCAAAAGGATGAAACAGTGAAAGAGATGGAAAGAAGATTTGATCACTTAATCGACAAATTAAAAATGTTTGAGATAAAATTGACAGATGCTGAAAAGGTATCAAAGTTTGCAGATGGTTTACCTGCCGAATGGGATGATGTATTAAAAAAATTAAAACATGAGCCTAAATTTTCAAAATTACATCCATCTGATTTCATCAATAAACTTCAAACGCACAGTTATGAAAATTCTGATAAGAAGAAAACATTGATGAATAAAATCAAAGGGAATCTAGATGAATTGAATTTGGGAAATCTAGATAAAATTAATTTGGATATCGTTACTGAAATTGATAAAAGAATCTGTATGTGTTTTGCTGCACAACGGAACATGAAATATGACTTTAAAAGGGGATGTTACATTGATACAAATTTAAATCCTCTTGATTTTGTTAAAATTTTTTGTGCAGGGACATACAAGACAAAGACAAAGGAGATTTCAAAGAATAAAGAATCTGTGAAGAATGGATCTTCAAGTTCTGCATCAGTGTGTTCTAAATGTGATAAACTTGAAGCTGACAATGGCAAACTCTTGAAAAATGCAGAAAGTTTGACATTGGAAGTCAAAAAGTTGAAAAATGAGAAGCAAGCTGATGATGAAAAGATTCTTATTTTGCAGAAAAATTGTGAGAAGCTGAAAGATGAAAATGTTAAACTGTTAAGTAGTTTGAACAGTTTGACATTAGAAAACAAAGCTTTGATAGAGAAAGAAAAGGAGTCTGAAAGCAAAAAAAGAAATCTTTAGAAAATGAAGATTTCTGGATAAAACTGGAAAACAAAAATTTGAAAGCAAATGAAACTAAATTTCAAGAACAGATAGAAATTTTGAAAAATGAAAAATCTGTTCTTGAAAACATTAAAATTGAAAGTGAAAAGACAATCAAGTCTCATCTTGAAAGAATATCTCAGCTTGAAAATGAAGCTGAGAATTCAAGAAACAAGATTGATAAACTTGAAAGGAAATTGAAAGGTTTTGTGACTTCATCAGAGTTTTTGAATCATCCTTGTCCAAAACCGATCAATTTTGTTCCAATAAGTGACAATGTCACAAATTTTGACAAAGTCAAAATTGAAGATTGCGATGAGAAATCTGATGATGAAAATGAAAAAATTAAGAAAAAGAAATTGTTTTTGAAATTAAAAGAAAAGTTTCAGAAAACGAATTTGATTTCTACAGAAAAAGGTGAATGTACAAAGCAGAAACCTTTGGAAAAGAATGTAGATTCAAAACAAAAAATGAAAAACAAGAAAATTGTACAAAAAGAGAATAAAAGTTCATCAGATCAATCATCCAATCATAATCAAAAATCACAAAAAATCAAAAATCAAAACTCAAAAATAATTGGTGATGAGTGGTGTAGGTTTGACCACAGTGCTTCAAAGCCAAATCCAGCTTTTAGGAGGAGTGATGATTACCACAAAGCCGGACAGTGCTATGAGTATCAGGTGTGAAAGTGGTAAATGGTACGATAACAGAGTGTGTTATACTTGTGGTGTGAAAGGACACATTGCTGTTAACTGCCAGAGTTGGAGTTATGAGAAAAGGAGATGCTTTAACTATAATATCTTAGGCCACATTGCCAGAGATTGCCCAATGAGATCAAAGGGAAGATCGAGGGCTGAATCTCAGAAAATGGCAAAGAAACCAGTCAGTGTCAAGCCCAAAGAACAGAAGGTTCAAGAACCGAAAGTTCAAGAAAAGAAAGTGAAGCTTTCTCAGGGGCAGAAAGACAGACTGAGGAAGAAGGCCAGAGAGTATCTCGAGAAGATTTTGTCCTCGGGTACATCTGGAAAAGCAGATGAAAGTTCTGATAAATTGTCTTGCTCTCCAAAGAACGACAAATCAAGCAAAACCAATTCATCAGATACAAATCTGAGGACAGAAAAGAGAAAGAAGAAGAAGGAAATGGTTGGCGATGAATCTGTTTCTTCAGAAACAAAGGAGCCATGTGTCGGCGATGAATCTGGCTCATCAAAGTCAGACAAGCCACACTCAGGCAATGATTCTGGTGTGGGAAAACCAGAAGAGCCATTTGTTGAGGTAAAAATTGAGAATTCAGGTTTAACAATGGATGATGCAAATTTTCCACCATTGTTGAACAAGAATTCGAAATCACCCAAGGACCGTCAGGCTTGGGTGAATCTGTTCAAATAGAAAAACCTGACTTGCCGGAGTTCCCAGGTTGGTAAGCGTGGAACATGAATCGGCATCTTTCTTGAGAAATTTCACTCTGGTGATTTTTCGTCATACATGTGGTAAATCAGGGACATTAAGTTGTACTTGATTTTCTACAAGTGGTTTTTATGGAAAAATCAGAAAATGATAAATCTTTGCATGTGATTAAGAGAACAAGGTGATTAAATGACCCCAAACCTACAAGTGGTTGGTAAACAAACTAATTTTTCTGGAAAAACCATTTTGATTAAAACAAACTTAAGTGTTTTGTTAGTGCATTTATGTCTATAGCCTTCGTCAATCCGAGCCGTAGCGAGAAACTGAAGATAGCAAGCTTATATTGTAATAACTAGGCAAAAGGCAAGGTGGCATTTCTGTAATTAATGAGAAATCTCATTAATTCCCCTTGACCTATAAATAGGGAGGTTATGTTTAGAATTTAGACTTTTGGCTCATTAGTGTTTAGGAGAACTCTAGATCTAGAGAGAGAATCTAGAGAGAGAAAGAGATTCAAGGTGTTGTACTTTATCAAATCTTATATAGAATCACGTTTATATTACATCGTGTGTGTTGGGTCGCGTTCGTATACGGATTCCGCACATCATACGTTCGTTTCGCAATCGTTTCGGAGTTAAAACCGGTCCTACAAGTGGTATCAGAGCAGGAGCTCGATTGCACTGATCCAACACACATTTCCGCTCGTGATTTCATCGATTTCGGATCCAAATTTCATCTACTTCTTCATCTTTTTCATTCTTTCACGTTTTTCACTGATTTTCGTCAAATTGAACGGGTTTTTATGGTCCAAATCGTCTGATTTTTTGATATATTGTGCGAAAACACCTGGTCTATAACCCTACCAAGTTTCAGATCCTAATTCCTAGCCGTTTAGGAGAAATCTGAGTTTTTAGGTCCGTTTTCGTTTGAAATTGACATATTCCATTTGAAAACAAGTGCTTCAGTTTGAAAACAAGTGCTTTCGTTTGAAAACAAGTGCTTCCGTTTGAAAACAGCCTCATTCCTTTTGAAAGCAGCAACATTCCGTTTGAAATCGGGTATCTCGTTTGAAACATTGGGTTGATCCGTTTGAGGAATGTATTCCGTTTAAGAATACCGTTTGAAACACGATTTCCGTTTGAAATTGGTTCAGTTGTTCACGTGATACAATAAATTGCACCAATTGAGCGGTCCAATCAAAGTTCAAAATACATATCACATTTAAAAGAGTTGTCGGCCACACACATATTTGAGGTCCAATTAGATTGAATTGAAATTTGAAATTGTCGGACATAAAATCAAAAGTTTGCATGTGAGATGTGTTGAATGTGTCATTATCATCCAAGAGGCCCAATAGGATTTTGTTATCAAATATTTTTGTCATGTGATTATATCAGCTCAAGGTTTGCTAAGTTCTTGTGAGGTTTAATTGTTTCAACAGTATCCGGCCCAATCATTAAAAAGGTGAATTTGATAGCCCATGTGACTTCAAACGAACGGCCCAATCAAGAGTTGAGTGTAATAAATTTTGTCGGTTCAGTGGATTTAGTAATTCAAAGATATATCATGAATCCATTGTGTGGCCCAATCATATTACAACATTTAATTCATTACAAAAACATACCCACGTGATTTTGTCGGCCCAAAATGTAATCAATTTGCATGTGAAGTGAAACACTTGTTAGCTGTTTGAAAAAGGAGTGTCAGTTGCTTGTGATCTGAATTGTGAGCATTTAAGAATTTTTGTCATGTAGTGTGACTTGATCGAAAAACCAATTCACCTGGATTGATCAGTCAAAGGTTCAAGTCTCACGGTTTGATTATTCAAAGGTCCAGTTCGTTTGAACCTTGTCAGGTCATTGGAAAAGGTTGTTTGAATTTGATCCGGGTTATAGCAGTCCACGCAGTTTGTCAACCTTCGGTCCGCACAGTTTGTCAATTTTCAATCTGCACAGAATATTCAACAGTTCGAGTATTAGTTTGATTCAGTTGATTGTTAGTGATTGAACTAATCTTGTTTGTTTGTTTGATTTAAGGTAATTCGAGATATTCAAGGTAATTCAAGGTTTGCATCATGGCTGAAGAATTCTACAACACGTGTTTCAACGCGTTCACATCCGATTCTTCCGAAACAACAACTGTTACACCAAAGACCATCACGAAAGCCATCAATAAGAACATCAAGCATGATAACTTCTACGAAACACACTCAAAGCCACCAACTCTAGAGAGCATTGAGGATTATACCTAGTGGAAAGAACGTTTTCTCAACTGGGCAAAAGCGTATGCTCATGAAAGTTGGTTTTGTTTAGAGTTTGGATACGAACGGCCAAAAGATGATAAAGGCGAAGAACTATCGTTCAAGAGATTTACTAGAGAAGATAAATCTGAGTTTGCTGCCGAACAGAGAATGATTGCGTTGATCCAGTCAGCAATCAGAAATGATATCTTTGCGTTGTTGAATCATGATGGGTCATCTAAATCAGTTTGGGAAGCTTTACGTGTTAAAGCCGAGGGGGGTAAACAGATAAAAAAGAACAAAATTGCTTTACTTAAAAAAGAATTTGATCTGTTTGATAGTTTAAAAGGAGAGTCGGTGAGGCAAATGATAGAAAGATTTTGTCATCTTAAAATTGAACTTGAGAGATTTGAGATAATGAAAACAAGAGAGGAACTTATCGATAAAGTGATTGAAGCGTTACCACGAGCTGATCAGTGGCAAACATTTGTGTTTATTTTGAAAAATGATGTTTTATATGATACGATTTCTCTTGATGTATTGTTTGAAAAGATAGAGAGTCATGAGCTGGAACTACAAAAGCAAAGCAAGATGACTGGTTCTTCACATCAACAGAATGTTGGCTTGTACTACAAAGGCAGTGTACCTTCGGAGAAATGCGTTGGTTCACCAAAGACAGCATTTAGTGGTGAGAAGATGAAAGAACCACCAACAACTTCAACAAGTCATCATTCTGGATACCATTCATCTTCAAAGTCAAGTTCTGATGAAACTGAGGAGATTTTGTGCAACATTGCTCTTAAACTGAAGAATTCTCCTGCAATGAGCATCAATGCAGCAAAGCAGCAAATGAGTTTCCTGACATCTGTTCTGGAGTCATATGAAGGTCTTGTAGCTGGCAAAATTGGAAACTCTGAGTTAACCAAAGAAGACTACGACCAGATCGACCCGGAAGAGATGGAACTCATTGACATTCGTTGGTGTTTAGCTAGTTGCATTCGCAGAGCTCAGAGATACGTGGAGATTACCGGAAAACAATCTCTTGGTGGTCCGTCAACGAAGCTTGGATTCGACAAATCCAAAGTGACCTGCTTTAGATGCAAGCAAAAGGGGCATTTCAAGAGAGAATGCAGAAATTCTGAAGTTGCTGAATCTGAGAGACCTTTCAACGATGATTACTACCGAAAGGCGATCTACCACCGAAGCAAAGAAGAGCCAAAATTGATTGAAGATAAATCAAAATCAAGAGCTTGTTTTGTAATTCATGATGATGAAGGTTTTGATTGGAGCTCAATTTGTCCAGAAGAAGATCGTTTAGAGAATGTTCGAAAAACAGCTCATGGGAGAGCTATGATAGAGGAAAGAAAGTTTGTTTTTGTCGCTGAGATTCAAGATGAATACAAAGACAAAGACACTGCTAAAATCCGTGAAGAAAAAGTTGAGATCAAGGAGAAAACTCGAGAAGAGATTTTGAGTGAGAAGACTTACAAAGAAAGAAACGTGGTCTACAACAGAATGGATGACATGCAGGAAGAGTATGAAAGTGCTGTCAGCAACAGAAGATGGGATAAGAAGAGAGAATGTTACTACAACAGAGAAGGAGAACCGGTTGTTCCAATGAAAGACATAATTTTTGATGATGTTCTTCTCGTAGTCCCATTGAGAGCTGAATATTATCGAAATGTGATGAAAGATGACACATATGCTAAAAGGCTTGAAAAGGAGATCAAATATGCCATGACATCGTGTCTGAGAAAAAGGGATGGAGAAGGAATGAAGAAGAATGTTGAAGAAATGGTGAATAATTTGAAGAAAGTTGCTGAAAAGGTTAAAACAGAAGTTGTTGAAGTTGAAGCTGTGAAGGAAATCAAAATCGAAGAAGTTGAGGTGAATGAAGAGGTTAAGAAAGCTGTTACTGAAGAACAGCAGATTGAAGAAGAGGTGAAGAAAGAAGAAAAAGAAGAAAAGAATGAGAAGTTAGAAACTGGTAATGTTGGTGATGAAGTCAGTGTTGAACAAAAGCTGAATGATGCTGAGATGAAGCAGACAGAGGCAGCTGAAAACACCGAGGTGCCAATCACTGAGGTAAATTCTAATTCTGAAAACTTAAAACTGATTGATCAGTGCAAGAAATGCATGGAACCGTGCAGTGCTTGTACTGAAAAAGATGAGCAATTCAGGACAAGAGATCTTGAATTCACAAAAATCGAAAACATTTTTATTTTTCAAAGAAAAATGCAAAGAAATGCTAGAAAAAGAAAAAGTTTTTAAAGAAAATGATGAAAAACTTTCCGAAAAATGTAAAAAGATAGAAAAAGAAAATGAAGTTTTGAAAGAAAATATTTCTAAAATGACAGAAGAGTGTTCTCAAAAAGAAATTGCTTGTCAAGAAATGAAAAAGGAATATGACTCTATGAAATTAGCATATCATATTACAAAAGAGTCATATGAGAAAGTGAAAGATGAAATGAAATATGCTCAATCAAGAATGAATTATCTTTTTAAAACAACTAAAGAGCTTAAACGAATGTATGCTATAAAACAAGATGTTGTTAATTCCTATATTGAGGATGTTACTAAGTTAAAGCGACAGATTGCTGATTTAGAACAGGATAACAACAAGTTAAAAAGTTACCACGTGTCGTCATATGTGCTTGAACGAATTTTCAAAATAAAACCGGGAGAGTGAGTCTGAGCAAAACAAGAAAGGCATTGGCTCAGAGTTTCATCAAGTTCTACCACCGGAAAAGTTTGCATTTTATGATGAGGAAAAGGTCGAAAAAGCTTTCAACATGGTAGATCAATTGCCAGACAACATTGACATAACCTATTCCAAATCTGATGATTCTCATGATTCAGAGGTGGTAGGTAAAGTCGTTGAAAGTGTGTTGAAAGAAGAGTCGGTTGATACAGGTAAATCTGAATCACAGTATGAAAATGAAGGAAATCTTCATGATGGTTATCTGAAAAACACAAAATCCGAGAAAAATTTGAATGATGATTCAAAAGGATTGGTGTATACCATGATTGGATCGGACAAATTGTTCTTAGATGTTGTATTCCCGATTCAGAATGTGATTTCAGAAAAGGTAGATATAGTTTTCAAACTGGTTGAGATTGAAAAATCTGAGATTTCAAAGTTTGTTGGTAAGAGTCGTAAAGGTTCGTATAACAAACCTGGTTTCAAAAAGAAGAACATGAAGGCTGGGTTGGGTTATAAGAAGAAACAGAATCGAAACAAAAATGAAACACCAAATTATCAGGCAAAAATGAGTTTTGTTCAGGGAAACAGTTTAGCAGAAGAAAAAGAACTCAAAATGAGACAGTCCAATGATGAGTTCTTTGCTAAAAAGAAAAAGCAACAACCACAGGTCAAAGATGTGTCCATGAGAACATGTTTCAAAGTGATCAAAAAGAACATCTTGCACGAAAGTGTTCAAATCTAAAATCTGTGGATGTTGACAAAAAGAAGATTGATGCTGAGAAACAAAAATCTGAGAATGTGAGACAAAGGTCAACCAAATTTGATTCAAAACAAACTTGGAGGTACAACACAAACAAGTTTGCTTCGAATCAAAATTGGAAATCAAACTAGAACAGGTTCGATTTAAGACAAACCTGGAATTCTCACACACCTAGATTCAGAACAACACAAAGTTGGAAAACAACAGTTGATATGACAAAACCCCAACAGTTTTGGAAACCAAAAGTTGTTGTTCAAAATCAAAGTGATCAAAAAGAGAAACATTTTTACAAAAGGGGTACTCCAAAAGGTCAGACATGGAGTGTTAAAAAACAAGTGACTTCGGTAAAAGATGAGAAAGTTGAAGTCAAAATTGAAAATGTCATTATGAATGATGACAAAGAATTTCCAGCATTGAATGAAAAATATTGTGTTGAAATGCCTAAGGTTCAACAGACCTGGGCTAAATTGTTCAAGTAATTCAGTTAGTTGAATGTGCAGGTGCTCAAGAATACCAAAGACTGTGAAAATGGAAAGTGGAGCAGCCTGGCACATGGAGAGGAGGAAGAGGCTGCTGCTGGACCCTGGTTTGGTTGAACAGGGAGTTTATTTGTTTTTCTATACATAAATAAACAATATGTTCAAAACCCTAAAAATTAGAAAAATTAAAAACCAAAAATATGTTTTTTGTTTGTTAAAAACTTAAAAAAAAAACTAAAAATATGTTTGTTTTAATTTTTGTCAAAAATAGAAAATTTCAAAAATATGTGTTGATTGAATACGCCGAAACCCTCACGGCTGAACAAACATAATTACTTTCACCATATTGAAAAAAGGTTTTCAAACTGTAAAAATCAATGTGTTGTAAATCATGAGGGTAATTACTGCTTTTAGTGTAATTCAGTGCACAATTAGCAGAACATGGATGGCGAGACAAAGCTTTCAGCATCGTGTTGTCAAATTTCTTTTTAATGGTTTTGCATTTTAGGGGGAGAAAAATTGTCAGAAAATACAAAAACATTTGAAAAATTGAAAAATACAAAAACATGATAAGATTCAAAAATTGAGTTTTTGCGTAAAAAGAGGAAATGATAGTACATCAGTAGACAGTTACAATATGCTAAAGAAATGTAATGATTAAATAGCGTTTAACAGTCTCACTGATGATATGCCGATAGGTTTTTATACATTTAGTAAACTTTTTCTGGATATAAACCTAAATTCAAACTTGCTTATTTCGTGGAGAACACTACTTGGATATATAGGTAACCCCTGAAATCTCGTTTGAAAGGTCCCTCTTTCTGAGATACTAGGTCTTTATACTCAGTGATATCTGGGGTATTATTTCGGGACTTCTGCTGAATGGAAGTTCTGACCTAGTCCCCGAATAATATTTTCCGCATTGCTTGAAACATAGCATCGCCCTCAGCATAAAAAACGATGAAACATTGCAAAATGATAATCGTGTGTTGTTGAAACAAAAAAAATCCTCTAAAGGGGACACACCGAAAAGTCGAAGCCGCCATCTCTCTGCGTATACGGAAGTATCGACCTGAGCTCTCACGGCCCTCGCATCTAACCCCTTACAGATATCATCTGTGGTATATTCACCTGTAAGACTGAATATTGGGATCTGGATACGGGAGTATATTCAAGAGGTGGAACATATGAATAAGTTTAAGTCTTAAAACATCTAATTCGTATCCTGAATCAGTTGAAATTTGTGTGAAAATTTAAGTGGATCAGTATTTCGACAATCTAAGTGAATTGTTTAATTCTTAATGTGTAACTAAGCTCAACAGTACTTGTGACTTGTCAAAAACTGATATGATCCTCTGACGCATACTCAAACAAAAATATTGTCTGTAAATATGTTTGTACATATTTCTTTACAGCTTTATATTTCAGAAAATCCAAAA
This sequence comes from Helianthus annuus, assembly GCF_002127325.2. Taxonomy (NCBI): domain Eukaryota; kingdom Viridiplantae; phylum Streptophyta; class Magnoliopsida; order Asterales; family Asteraceae; genus Helianthus; species Helianthus annuus. Next base: position 27,405,246 of record NC_035442.2, read on the forward strand.
AGATTTTTGATTCTGCTTTATTTTCGACAACCGATGTCTGAAATGCTGAGTTTCAAAATCTAAGTAAGTTGATTGTGTTTCTGAAAATAAAACAAGTTCATTAATTTGATACTTGAATTAAAATAAAAAAATTCAAAAAAACGGTTAGTGATATCTCCAAGGTCATTAATTTGAACTTGGATGATTAACTGTGAGGGAGTTGGATTCTTTAATGCTACTAAATCATTTAGTTTGTTGATAGGGGGAGTGGATTAGAGAATTTGATTGATAATATGAAAACATTGTACTTATAAATGTTTGAGTGTTGTAGATGTTATACCAGACTACAATCCCGAAAGCCGAGTCTAAGGGGGAGTCTGAAGACGAGCTCAACGCAAGAGGAAGAGTGGATTCTAGAAGCCATGTAACTATCCCAGAAGAGCTTGTATACGAAAAGCAAGGTGTCGATACCAAAAGCACGGAAGCTTGACGAAAGGGGGAGCCTGATGAAGAAAAGAGTCTATAGAAAGGAGAAGCTGAAGCTGAAGACAGATCCACGGGGATTCTGTTCAAACAAGAGAGAGTCTACATTGATAAAAATGTGTTAAAGCTTCAAGAAGACTCAAAGAGAGAGAAAGACAAGACGCTACGAGATTGACTGCGGCAATATCCAAGGGGGAGTCTGTTAGTGCATTTATGTCTATAGCCTTCCTCAATCCGAGTCGTAGCGAGAAACTGAAGATAGCAAGCTTATATTGTAATAACTAGGCAAAAGGCAAGATGGCATTTCTGTAATTAATGAGAAATCTCATTAATAACCCTTGACCTATAAATAGGGAGGTTATGTTTAGAATTTAGACTTTTGGCTCATTTGTGTTTAGGAGAACTCTAGATCTAGAGAGAGAATCTAGAGAGAGAAAGTGATTCAAGGTGTTGTACTTTATCAAATCTTATATAGAATCACGTTTATATTACATCGTGTGTGTTAGGTCGCGTTCGTGTACGGATTCCGCACGTCATACGTTCGTTTCGCAATCGTTTCAGAGTTAAAACCGGTCCTACATGTTTTGAAATCACAATGGGACAATAGTTTGTTGTGAGGGGGAGTTCTGATTGTTCATGCCAGGTGGATGGAGAATTGAAGTGATTCTCATCAAGTTGTCAAGTTTGTACAGTTTGTTTCAAATTTTCCCAGAAAATCAAAATTGAAACATATTTTGATTTTAGGGGGAGTAAAAATTTTAAAAAAAAATAGAAAATTTGAAAATGTCAAAAACATGAAAAATTTAAAAATGAGTTTTGCTGAAACAAGAGGAAATGATAGAAAATCAGTGGACTATCACAGCATGCTAAAGAAATGTAAAGTCTAAAAGTGATAAACGGTCTCACTAAAGATGTGACGATAGGCTCAGCTAGACTAGTAGATTTGCAATAACGATACAAACATAAAGAAAAAGCCTAGTTCTAGTGGAAAACATGATCAAAAGCATAGTACTTAGTTCTGTCCTTCTTGATTGTGTGCCTGCTCAGTAATCGCTGAATGCCAAAAAGCATAAAAACTTGTTAAGTTTGTGAGCTTTCACAACTTTGCTGAAAATGACACTGTGATTGTGATTTTTCTTTTGCAAAGATTTAAACTTGTTTTATTTCTTTATTTTGTTTAAGCATTGGACATCCTCTGTGTATACGTGGGTATCGACCTGGATGTTAGTGCCTAAACGTTCTGCTTTATTTTCTTTGGTGTTTCGTTTAAGCTTTGGATCACCTCTACGTATACGGAAGTATCGACCTGGTGATTAAAGCCTAAACAAGTTCAACTTATTTTTAGTTTATTTATTTTGTTTAAACATTGGACTTTCTCTGCGTATACGGAAGTATCGACCTGATTGTTAATGTTTAAACATTATGCGTTGTTTTCGCACAAATCACAGTTGATCAAAGTTTAAAGGCATTACTTGAGTCAGTGTATTGCATGATGAGGGGATATGCTGAGATCGTGGGGTCCATAAGAATTTAGTGCAAAATTAATATACCTAAACGTATCGGTAAGCATTTCGAAAGTTTTTAGTTTGAGTTTATGTGGACAACAATATCGTCAATCCATGTGAATCGTTTAAAACTTAAAACGATTAAAAGCTTAACGGTGCTTGTGATGTGTCTCAAAACTGATATGATCCTCTTTCACAAACTCACAAAAATAATGTTTGTATATATTTCATTTCTGCATTTCAGTTTACATATTTTGAAAAATCCAAAAAGATTTTCGACAACTGATGTTGAAAAACTGATTTTCAAAATTCTAAAGGCTAAACATGATGAACAGTTGGGTTGGATAATTGATTTGAAATCTTTAAAATGATTCTTTAAATTGAATCAGATGTTAGAATGTTTCAAATTTGAGAGATTTTCAAATGAGAAAATTTGTTTATGAGTGTTTGAAGATGTGTAGGTGATGGAAAGGTTTCTGATCCTGTTGCTTCGAAAAGCCAGGAGATGCATCAGAACCTGTGAAGAGCTTAATCAGAGAAAAAGCCAGGATATAATTTCAAAGGTGATAACAAATTCCAGACAGCGATCCCAGCTTGGTGAAAGGGGGAGTCTGACGAGAGTTAGAGCCAGAGAAAGATCCGGGTACATGATTCCAGGAAAAGCTCCTGAAGAAGGCCGATTAAGATTGAAGAGTTGTCATGATTGAAGACTCTCACTGAAGATTCCGTCAACATTCAAAGGGGAGTCTGTTGGTGCAGTTGTCTGTCGACTTCATCTTAGTTCGAGTCTTTGTGTAGAACTGATTGTATAGTGCGCGAAAATTGAGATAGTGGAAATTAGGAGTGATTCCGCTCGAAATGATATAGTGTCATTTCAAGCGAAATCACATTATCTCCTGATTCCACTCGAAGAATAGTTTGCTGATTCCGCTCCGAGTTTATTGTCTGATTCCGCTCGAAATGCACATGCATGTTCGAGCGGAACCCCTTGGCCTATATAAAGGTCAGTTGCGGCGAAATCAAGAATTAAGTTGTTTAGTTCTTGTTTCCGATGGAGAAGCTCCGTCGAAGTGTCTCCGTGACTGTGTTTGCATTATAATCAATACAAGAGACAATTAATAGTGAAATCAAGCTAAACAAAGACGGAATCAATGAATTCCGCCTCTGATTCTGTTTGAGCACTCTTCTGATCGACTCGTTAGGTCGTTTCACGATCCTACAGGTGTTCCATGTTTAACCCGAAATCGGTAAACCTCATGGCTAGAAACCAGAACTTGAGCCACACAACCACAAGAATGAGTAGTATGTCGGCACAAGGTCCGATTCCATCGGTTTTGAGTGCATTGAGTGTAAAAGAGTTGAAAGAAAGTTGGAAAACCATCTTTCATTCCTTTTCCTTGTGAAAATGTTTAGATCTACTAGCGATCGTTGTTTGTTTATGTGGAAATCGGCTAGATCTAAGTTATTCTTGGTGGATTGAGGTCAAAACATGAAGTTCTTCAAGAACACATGATGACATCATCCTAGAACACCTCAAATCGGGTGATTTCATGGTTACAAGTTAAGATTTAAAAGATAGAAAGGTGTAGGAGTGTGTGTAGATCAAGAAAGTACAAGATTTAGGGCGAGATCTTACCGGAATCGAGAGAAATCTGAGAAAAGGTGAGGATGGCGTGCTATTCGGTCAGAGAGTTTCCAGAAATGGAAAGTATGAAAATAACATGGGTATTTATAGGGTTCCAAAAGAGGAAAGGGCTAGACGATCAGATGGCAGCTCGATCGTACAGCCTGTCTGATCGGACAGCAGTCCGAACGGACGGCTGGTCGATCGGCTGGTTGCCTGATCGATCGGTCGCCTGTTTTGAGTGTTCGGTGCGACGAGTTTTGCTGTTTCGATTTCGGTTTGCGAGCGTTGCGATGCGGTAGAGTTTCCCTAATCAAATTACTTTTAATCCCAACTACTCATATCCAGCACTGTCTCTTTTCCACTAATTATCTTAATTCGATTTCGATTGAGTTCGATTGCGTTTCGATTGCGATTCGATTGATTACCACATATATCATAAATAAACATGCACAAGTAACACATAAGGCACACACACGTATAATAATCACCAAACTGCATAGTTCGAGTTGCGAGCGCGATGTTAATTAGATTAGTTCGTTTAGCGTTTAGTTAACTTTATCGTTTTGTTACTTCCTATTATTCACAGTCGTAAAGCGATTCGTAGCGATAAATGTACATTGATTACTGCGACTTTTATTGATTACTCCACATAATACAACTAACGTAAAACATAAAATTGACTATCTACAGTCAAAGAAGTCAAAACAGGAATTGAGCAAGGAGAGACAGATTGCAATTAGCAATCTTTTCTTCCTTTGACTTCAATCTTGACTTTGACTTCTGAAACACTAGGGTGTTACATCAAGTCTTTATCCTTACTCGACTTTGGAGATGATATACCTTTTATAGACGATGTTCTAGCCCTTCCCTTACCTATTCACGACCAGCTCATTATTGGACATCCTGATGGTGAGTATATCGTCAAGCCTATCCCTATCCATGCTATTCCACTTGTTGCCATCCCAGCTGAGGATTGGCCCTTCGTTGTTGACTTAGATGACAATGTTGAGGTTCCCATGTTTGAGGTGGATCACCCTGAATAAGATCTTGGAGATGGCGAAGTATTCGACATCGCTATCTTGGAGGTGGCATCACCTGTAGTCTCCGTCATTCACATTTCATCCGATTCTGATCCCAATTCTGACGCCGACTCCCTAAAGTCAGTGACCTCTTCCGCACTTCGAGCTGCAGGCCTAGAGGCTTACCCTGCAGATGACGACGATGCCATGTCAGCTGCCCCTGCTACCCCTACCCTTTTTTCCACACCTACTGATACACCCCCTCGTACCCCCCATCTGTGCTACTAGCGAAAGGGCTAACAGGAGTAGTCCCTCTAGCTGGATATGACATATCCATTTTGCTTCAGCCTTCCCACGTACACCCCCTACTCACGAGGGAGAGCCCTCGGGACACCCACATATACCACCCACTGAGTTGAGCCCATGTTTTAAGACATCCCGATCTTTTCCACCATCCCCTCCACTTGTTATGCCATTGTCTGATCCGTATCATCTTTTTCATCACTTTGGGTATACTAGAGATGATATTCTCTCATCACTTCAATTTTAGGTTGAGATTCTCTGTCGTAGGGTCTATTGGTTGGAGAATGAGGTCGATGCTAGATGTGTCACAACCCCCGGTCCCTAGTTCCCGGGAACGGGCGGCCGTGAGCCAGTTTCGGTGGTATCACGTTAATTACTTATTTGGCAGCGGAAATTTTCATCAGGATCGTAGTTAGGAAATATTAAATCAGAGTAAACCACCATATTTTATAATCTTAAACAAATGGGTAAAACCCAAGTTTTTATTACAAACTGATTTACAGGGATAAATCCCACTTTATTGAAATAAACGCTTTCTTTTATTTAGGTAACTTTTATAGCCACTTTTCCAAGCCTTCAGTGCTGTCCAGCTGGCTTCTATTTGGCTTTCACATTGTGTTACCTGAAACGCGTTTTAAAAAGGTTTTGTCAGTGGGAAATACTGGTGAGTGAATCCCAGTTTAATCAAGAAATATTAATTTACTTTAAACAGTATTGAGGGCGATTACAATGTTTATATCTACCCAATTACTCATTCAGTAGTGTCAAGTCTGACTGAGGGTTATATTACCCATTGGCTAACTCTTCGTCCAATGGTAACATTACTCACATTTTGTATACAAAACCCCAACATACCGGCAGTAATTGTAGAATTACAAAGACTCAATCACTGCTAAATTGCATTGTAAAAAGGTTAAGGTTTTGTAAAAACTGTTAACAAAAAGGAGATTACTCACATTGCTGTCTTAGGTTATTCTTTAGGGTTTCCTCGAGATCTACTGGAACAAGTGTGGATATTTCTTTTGCATTTCTGATTCAAGTTCCCATGTGTATTCAGGTCCTCTTTTGGAGTCCCATTTCACTTTGACCAGAACTAATCTCTTATGCTTGAGATTTTTAATTTTTCTATCTTCAATCTGTAGAGGCTTCTCTACAAATTTGAGTTGTTCATTAACCTCTATATCCTTAAAAGGTACTACGAGTGATTCATCAGCTAAACACTTTTTGAGATTAGATACATGAAATACATCATGTATTCCTGCCATTTCTTCTGGCAGTCGTAGCTGATAGGCTACAGGTCCTACTCTTTCAAGAATTTTGAAAGGTCCAATATACCTGGGACTTAGCTTTCCTCTTTTGATGAATCTTACCACTCCTTTCCAGGGAGAGACTTTCAATAATACTTTATCTCCTACTTGAAATTCTAATGGTTTGCGTCTGTTATCGGCATAGCTCTTTTGTCGATCACGTGCTGTTTTTAGTCGTTCCTTGACTTGAACGATTTTATCAGTTGTTTCCTGTACTATCTCGGGTCCAGATAATTGTTTTTCCCCAATTTCTGCCCAACAGACTGGGGTTTTGCACTTTCGTCCATAAAGTGCTTCGAATGGTGCAGCATTGATACTTGTGTGATAACTGTTATTATAAGAAAATTCTATTAAAGGTAAGTGTTCGTCCCAATTACCTCCAAAATCAATTACACAAGCTCTAAGCATGTCCTCCATTGTCTAAATTGTTCTTTCGCTTTGCCCGTCTGTTTGAGGATGATAAGCTGTGCTTAGATTTAACCTGGTTCCCATTGCTTTTTGGAAACTTAACCAAAAATGAGAAGTAAAACGGCTATCTCTATCTGAAACAATTGATAAAGGAATGCCATGTAAAGACACGATTTCATTTACATATAATTTGGCTAATTGTTCCATACTAAAGGTTCCCTTCATTGGTAAGAAATGAGCTGACTTGATTAACCTATCTACAATCACCCAGATTGTATCATTACCTTTCCTTGTTTTAGGTAATTTGGTAACAAAATCCATTGTTATCAATTCCCATTTCCAAACTGGTATTTCTAATTGTTGTAACAATCCTGAGGGTTTCTGATGTTCAGCTTTAACTTGTGAGCAAGTTAAACATTTAGAAACATAAGCTGCTACATCCTTTTTCATTCCTATCCACCAGAAATTTTTCCTTAAATCCTGGTACATTTTATCACTTCCTGGATGCATCGTATATTTAGACTTATGAGCTTCTTCTAATATACGGTGACGTAAATTTCCTAATTTAGGTATCCACATTCTCTTTTTATGGAACCTCCAAATTCCATCTGTTCCTTGTTCTAATTCCTTAATCATTCCCTTTAATTTTTCAGTATCCTCCTTGATTACTGATTCTTGTGCTTTTCTAATCTGATTGTTTAAATCTACTTGTAGATTTAATTTAAGAGAACGTACCCTTTTTGGCTTTTCGTGATACTTTCGACTTAAAGCATCAGCCACCACATTGGCTTTTCCTGCATGATACTGGATATCACAATCATAATCACTAAGCAACTCCATCCAGCGTCTCTGTCTCATATTCAACTCTTTTTGCCTGAAGACATATCTTAAACTCTTATGATCCGTGAATATGGTAAACTTACTACCATATAGATAATGTCTCCAAATCTTAAGGGCAAAAATTATGGCTCCTAATTCCAAATCATGGGTCGAATAATTTTCTTCATGACTCTTAAGCTGTCTAGATGCATAAGCTATAACCTTTTGGCGTTGCATTAATACGCATCCATAACCTAACTTAGAAGCGTCACAAAAGACTACAAAGTCTTCAGTTCCTTCTGGTAACGCTAGTATCGGTGTATGGGTTAATCTTTGTTTAAGAATTCTAAAGGCTTCTTCTTGTTTTGGTCCCCATTCAAACTTAACAGATTTACAGGTTAACTTAGTTAAAGGAATGGCTATTCTAGAAAAATCTCGGATAAATCTTCTATAATAACCGGCCAATCCTAAGAAACTTCTAACTTCAGTTGGTGATTCTGGGGTTTTCCATTTGGTAATTGCCTCGATCTTTGTTGGATCTACATGAATTCCTTCATGGTTAACTAAATGTCCGAGAAATTGTACCTGTTCTAGCCAAAACTCGCACTTTGAAAACTTAGCATAAAGTTTTTCCTTTCTCAATAAACTTAAAAGTAAATGCAAGTGCTTTGTATGCTCCTCTTTACTTTTAGAGTAAATTAGAATATCATCTATGAAAACAATTATGAATTTATCCAAATATGGCTTACATATTCGGTTCATCATGTCCATAAATGCGGCTGGGGCATTGGTTAAACCAAATGGCATGACAGTAAATTCATAATGACCATACCTTGTTCTGAATGCGGTTTTAGGAATGTCCTCTTCCTGTACCTTTAGTTGATGATATCCTGATCTTAAATCGATTTTAGAGAAAAATTGAGCTCCCTGAAGTTGATCAAACAAATCATCGATCCTCGGTAATGGGTACCGATTCTTAATCGTGACTTTGTTCAATTCACGGTAGTCAATGCACATACGCATTGATTCGTCCTTCTTTTTAACAAATAAAATCGGCGCTCCCCATGGCGATGAGCTTGGCTGTATGAATCCCTTCTCCAACAACTCGTCTAGTTGTTTCTTCAGTTCTTGCATTTCCGCGGGTGCCAAACGGTAAGGTGCTTTGGCAATCGGTGCTGTCCCTGGTAACAGGTGAATTCTGAATTCAACTTCCCTGTCTAGCGGTAGTCTTGGCAATTCTTCTGGAAAGACATCTGAAAATTGGGACACTACTGGAATATCTTTTAATTCTTTTCCTTTAGTGTTAGTGATTATAGAAATCAAATACACTATAGATCCTTTCCTTATATAACTTGCAGTTTTCATCACAGAGATGAATTTAGTGGATCTAGATGGTTTATCTCCTTTAATTGTGACCTTTTCACCTCTTGGTGATTTTATCTGAATTGTCTTTTGATCACATAAGATATTAGCTTTATTGGCTATTAACCAATCCATTCCTAATACGACATCAAATCCTACCAGATTCATTGGGTAAAGGTTTGCAATAAATTTTTGATTAAAAATTTCTATTCTTGCTCCCTGCAAGATTTCAGAAATCTTAATGGTTTCTCCATTTGCGGTTTCTACTAGACATTCTTGTGGTAGTTTAGTTAATGATTGATTTAGGAGTTTGCAAAATGAAGTATTGATAAAACTTTGGTTGGCACCAGAGTCAAATAATACTTTAGCAAAAATATCATTAACTAAAAACGTACCAGCAATTACATCTGGAATCATCCTGGCTTCATATGCAGTTAAAACGAATGCTCTAGCATTTTTAGTGTTCTTGTTGTTTGCAGCTGGAGTCAATTTCGGACAGTTGGTCTTGATGTGACCTTGTTCCCCACAGTTGAAGCACACCCTGCTATTAGCTTTCTTCCTGCAGTCTTCTTCTTTGTGACCTGATATTTTGCAAAAATTGCAATAAATGGAGCATTTTCCAGAATGCTTCCTTTTGCAATACTTGCAATAAGGTGCAGATGTAGATCCTACATTCCTACGGTTGGAATTCCCAGAACGGAATTCTCGGGTAAGCTTTTTGGTTAGGTTTCTCCTCTGATCTTCTTCTCTAGTTCTCACTAGTTCATCAGTCAAGGTATTGGCTAGTTCTACCGCTTCCTCTATGGTTTGGGGTCTAGCTGCCTTGACTACATGTCTAATTTCTCCAATTAATCCCCAGATATAACGGGAGATTAATACCGGTTCAGGTGATGCAAGGGTAGGTACTATCCTAGCATATTCAAAGAATGTGGTAGTGTAACCCTTACTGTCCACCCCGGTCATTCTAAGATTTAGAAACTTATTTGCTATCTGTTCCTTTTCATTGGGAGGGCAGAATTTCCTTTCTACCATATTTTTAAATTCCTCCCATTCCATGTTATAAATCCTATCACTTCCTCTTGACTGGAGGATAGTGTTCCACCATTCTAAGGCTGCATTTTTAAACAGATTTGAAGCAAACATTATCTTATCTTCTTCAGCACATTTGCTTATTTTTAGAACAGCCTCAGTTTTCTCTATCCAGCGTAAGGCTGCAATGGGTCCTTCATTGCCCGAGAATTCTATTGGTTTACAGGACCAGAATTCTTTGTAAGAACAACCATATAGCATGGTTCTTCTTTTGGGAATGGGCGCTTGAAATACGGGTCCATTGTTCACGCTGTGTTCCGGTTCACTTGGTCGCTTCCTGCTATGCTTACTTTTATTATTTGCTTCTTGAACCGTTTGAATAATAAATGGCATTGCATCTATAATTCCTTGTGCCACTATATGTTGAACGGCACTATTATCCATTTGGTTTCCATTGTTATTGTTGTCCGGATTCTCATTAACCACGTTAATGTTACTCTGGTTATCGTTATTCAGATTATCCTGATTTTCCTCGTCGGCCATCTGAATTTTAAACAATGTACCAAATATTAATCTCACAATTAATATTTGAATATAACCAATCATATGTCACGCACTTTTAACCAAAAGCGTCGAGCATTGCGACTTTTACTCTATTTATATAGTATGCATCATTACACACTAGTACTGAAATTTAAATTACAATACTGACTGAAATGTAAAGCTACAATATTAATAGTAGGCATCCATAGTTTTTTTTTTTTTAACACATACATACATATATTTTATTTTATTATTATTATTATTATTATTATTATTATTACTACTACCGTTTCTGCCATCACCTTCACTGATATGGATTCATCCAAAAATCCATATTACGCTCATCGTATTTCCATACGAGGCGTTCTCCCACCTGTCGCATTCGATCACTGCTTTCTAAAATTTTCTCCCCAAAAGTCCTAAGTTCCTGGACATTTTCTTCACTCATTGGGGGTGTAGGTTCTAGGACTGGGTTTGGAAACTGTGGTACGGGTTCCTGATACGGAGGCATAGGAACCTGGTACGGGTATGGATTCTCTAAAATTTCCCTAACATATGCATCACTAATGTTGTAGGGATCTTGAGGATCTAACCCTGGGTAAGCTCCTAAGTTGGGCATTGGCACATTTTCCTGTATTGGGTTTTGTTGCACGTAGTCCCTAACATCGTCCCACCAGGGGTCGTAGTTGTTTGGGTCTAGAGGATCTGGTGCAGGTACCCTAGGTATCTACTCCGGGTTGTAATCAGGCATTTCTATCTGGTCTTCTACTTCCATGGGTTGGTCAGGATTTTGTGGTTGTGGTGCTAGCATTTGTTCCAGGTTTGGGTCAGCAGCAGTGGTTGCTAAAATATGGATATTAGCGATACCCCTATTGAGCATGTCCTGATTATAAGCATCAGTTTCTCTTTTTGCTGCGGCTAACACTCGCTGTTCCTGCAACTTTTTCATTCTTTTCCTACGCTCGTGCGCTCCCCTACTGAACCATCCCCTCTTTTTCTGAGGAAATGGCTCTTCAGATTGAGCCTTAAACACAAAGATTCCTTCTTCTGTGTCAGCAGAATACCCCGAGAGGGCAGGCTGAGAAGAGGAGGTGCCTTCGCTCCTAGGCGAACCAGACAGTTGACGATAGGCGTCAGAAGGTCCTTGGTCGCTCATACTGTAAACTAACAAATAGTCAGATAATACAGAGCAAGAAATACAATTATACACGTATTTCCATAATTTATTTCCTAACACTTTTGAATTTTGATGTCAGCAGAACACTTCTGTGGCTGAATCAGTGGCATAGCTCTGATACCACCTTCTGCCACAACCCCCGGTCCCTAGTTCCCGGGAACGGGCGGCCGTGAGCCAGTTTCGGTGGTATCACGTTAATTACTTATTTGGCAGCGGAAATTTTCATCAGGACCGTAGTTAGGAAATATTAAATCAGAGTAAACCACCATATTTTATAATCTTAAACAAATGGGTAAAACCCAAGTTTTTATTACAAACTGATTTACAGGGATAAATCCCACTTTATTGAAATAAACGCTTTCTTTTATTTAGGTAACTTTTATAGCCACTTTTCCAAGCCTTCAGTGCTGTCCAGCTGGCTTCTATTTGGCTTTCACATTGTGTTACCTGAAACGCGTTTTAAAAAGGTTTTGTCAGTGGGAAATACTGGTGAGTGAATCCCAGTTTAATCAAGAAATATTAATTTACTTTAAACAGTATTGAGGGCGATTACAATGTTTATATCTACCCAATTACTCATTCAGTAGTGTCAAGTCTGACTGAGGGTCATATTACCCATTGGCTAACTCTTCGTCCAATGGTAACGTTACTCACATTTTGTATACAAAACCCCAACATACCGGCAGTAATTGTAGAATTACAAAGACTCAATCACTGCTAAATTGCATTGTAAAAAGGTTAAGGTTTTGTAAAAACTGTTAACAAAAAGGAGATTACTCACATTGCTGTCTTAGGTTATTCTTTAGGGTTTCCTGGTGAATATCTATAATTTACACAAATGCACGTGTGTTAGTATAATAACCCATTTTAACATTAGTAATACCCTCCCCGAGACGGCATTCCAACGACTACGTCGGGCAGAACCACGACAGCCGTTACGGAACCCTAGATCAATCGGGCAGCGTATCTAATACGTCTCCAGGGGTTATAATACTTACATCGTAGCAGAACCTCGCTATTTTAGGGGGTATAATACCCGGGTATAATAACGCCACTATAGAAATTTGCTTAAGAAAGAAAGAAGTGAGCGATCGGAAATGAAATCCCGAGGCTTCCTTATATAGGGCTGAAAACTGGTCCTCTTGCGGCCCGCGTGGGATATGGGCAGGGCTTACGCGGCCCGCGTTGACTCCGGTCAACTGCGTAGCTTGGCTGGGTCAGCGTGTAGGTCCGCCACGATGATGACACGTGTCATCACCGGGCTGCGCCACCAATTGAGACACTCGCGGCCCGCATGAACTTAAGCTATCTTATACGCGGCCCGCATGAACTTATGATTTTAGCGAAGTCTGGTTACACCCTTACACGGCTCGCGTTAAGTTGAGGTGAGGCCCTACGCGGCCCGCCTCAGCTTAATAATTATGGTTTTTAATTTATTTTATATATTGTATTCTAATTTGGGCTCGGTTTTCACATACGGGGTGCATATAAAGACATATTGATATATTTAAAAATATATTAGGGTGTCGGAAATATTATGAGGATGTCGGTTTTACCGAGGGTTGTTATATCCTCCCCACCTTGTTTTAGAGCTCGTCCTCGAGATCTACTGGAACAAGTGTGGATATTTCTTTTGCATTTCTGATTCAAGTTCCCATGTGTATTCAGGTCCTCTTTTGGAGTCCCATTTCACTTTGACCAGAACTAATCTCTTATGCTTGAGATTTTTAATTTTTCTATCTTCAATCTGTAGAGGCTTCTCTACAAATTTGAGTTGTTCATTAACCTCTATATCTTTGAGAGGTACTACGAGTGATTCATCAGTTAGGCACTTTTTGAGATTAGATACATGAAATACATCATGTATTCCTGCCATTTCTTCTGGCAGTTGTAGCTGATAGGCTACAGGTCCTACTCTTTCAAGAATTTTGAAAGGTCCAATATACCTGGGACTTAGCTTTCCTCTTTTGATGAATCTTACCACTCCTTTCCAGGGAGAGACTTTCAATAATACTTTATCTCCTACTTGAAATTCTAATGGTTTGCGTCTGTTATCGGCATAGCTCTTTTGTCGATCACGTGCTGTTTTTAGTCGTTCCTTGACTTGAACGATTTTATCAGTTGTTTCCTGTACTATCTCGGGTCCAGATAATTGTTTTTCCCCAATTTCTGCCCAACAGACTGGGGTTCTGCACTTTCGTCCATAAAGTGCTTCGAATGGTGCAGCATTGATACTTGTGTGATAACTGTTATTATAAGAAAATTCTATTAAAGGTAAGTGTTCGTCCCAATTACCTCCAAAATCAATTACACAAGCTCTAAGCATGTCCTCCATTGTCTGAATTGTTCTTTCGCTTTGCCCGTCTGTTTGAGGATGATAAGCTGTGCTTAGATTTAACCTGGTTCCCATTGCTTTTTGGAAACTTGACCAAAAATGAGAAGTAAAACGGCTATCTCTATCTGAAACAATTGATAAAGGAATGCCATGTAAAGACACGATTTCATTTACATATAATTTGGCTAATTGTTCCATACTAAAGGTTCCCTTCATTGGTAAGAAATGAGCTGACTTGATTAACCTATCTACAATCACCCAGATTGTATCATTACCTTTCCTTGTTTTAGGTAATTTGGTAACAAAATCCATTGTTATCAATTCCCATTTCCAAACTGGTATTTCTAATTGTTGTAACAATCCTGAGGGTTTCTGATGTTCAGCTTTAACTTGTGAGCAAGTTAAACATTTAGAAACATAAGCTGCTACATCCTTTTTCATTCCTATCCACCAGAAATTTTTCCTTAAATCCTGGTACATTTTATCACTTCCTGGATGCATCGTATATTTAGACTTATGAGCTTCTTCTAATATACGGTGACGTAAATTTCCTAATTTAGGTATCCACATTCTCTTTTTATGGAACCTCCAAATTCCATCTGTTCCTTGTTCTAATTCCTTAATCATTCCCTTTAATTTTTCAGTATCCTCCTTGATTACTGATTCTTGTGCTTTTCTAATCTGATTGTTTAAATCTACTTGTAGATTTAATTTAAGAGAACGTACCCTTTTTGGCTTTTCGTGATACTTTCGACTTAAAGCATCAGCCACCACATTGGCTTTTCCTGCATGATACTGGATATCACAATCATAATCACTAAGCAACTCCATCCAGCGTCTCTGTCTCATATTCAACTCTTTTTGCCTGAAGACATATCTTAAACTCTTATGATCCGTGAATATGGTAAACTTACTACCATATAGATAATGTCTCCAAATCTTAAGGGCAAAAATTATGGCTCCTAATTCCAAATCATGGGTCGAATAATTTTCTTCATGACTCTTAAGCTGTCTAGATGCATAAGCTATAACCTTTTGGCGTTGCATTAATACGCATCCATAACCTAACTTAGAAGCGTCACAAAAGACTACAAAGTCTTCAGTTCCTTCTGGTAACGCTAGTATCGGTGTATGGGTTAATCTTTGTTTAAGAATTCTAAAGGCTTCTTCTTGTTTTGGTCCCCATTCAAACTTAACAGATTTACAGGTTAACTTAGTTAAAGGAATGGCTATTCTAGAAAAATCTCGGATAAATCTTCTATAATAACCGGCCAATCCTAAGAAACTTCTAACTTCAGTTGGTGATTCTGGGGTTTTCCATTTGGTAATTGCCTCGATCTTTGTTGGATCTACATGAATTCCTTCATGGTTAACTAAATGTCCGAGAAATTGTACCTGTTCTAGCCAAAACTCGCACTTTGAAAACTTAGCATAAAGTTTTTCCTTTCTCAATAAACTTAAAAGTAAATGCAAGTGCTTTGCATGCTCCTCTTTACTTTTAGAGTAAATTAGAATATCATCTATGAAAACAATTATGAATTTATCCAAATATGGCTTACATATTCGGTTCATCATGTCCATAAATGCGGCTGGGGCATTGGTTAAACCAAATGGCATTACAGTAAATTCATAATGACCATACCTTGTTCTGAATGCGGTTTTAGGAATGTCCTCTTCCTGTACCTTTAGTTGATGATATCCTGATCTTAAATCGATTTTAGAGAAAAATCGAGCTCCCTGAAGTTGATCCAACAAATCATCGATCCTCGGTAATGGGTATCGATTCTTAATCGTGACTTTGTTCAATTCACGGTAGTCAATGCACATACGCATTGATTCGTCCTTCTTTTTAACGAATAAAATCGGCGCTCCCCATGGCGATGAGCTTGGCTGTATGAATCTCTTCTCCAACAACTCGTCTAGTTGTTTCTTCAGTTCTTGCATTTCCGCGGGTGCCAAACGGTAAGGTGCTTTGGCAATCGGTGCTGTCCCTGGTAACAGGTGAATTCTGAATTCAACTTCCCTGTCTGGCGGTAGTCTTGGCAATTCTTCTGGAAAGACATCTGAAAATTGGGACACTACTGGAATATCTTTTAATTCTTTTCCTTTAGTGTTAGTGATTATAGAAATCAAATACACTATAGATCCTTTCCTTATATAACTTGCAGTTTTCATCACAGAGATGAATTTAGTGGATCTAGATGGTTTATCTCCTTTAATTGTGACCTTTTCACCTCTTGGTGATTTTATCTGAATTGTCTTTTGATCACATAAGATATTAGCTTTATTGGCTATTAACCAATCCATTCCTAATACGACATCAAATCCTACCAGATTCATTGGGTAAAGGTTTGCAATAAACTTTTGATTAAAAATTTCTATTCTTGCTCCCTGCAAGATTTCAGAAATCTTAATGGTTTCTCCATTTGCGGTTTCTACTAGACATTCTTGTGGTAGTTTAGTTAATGATTGATTTAGGAGTTTGCAAAATGAAGTATTGATAAAACTTTGGTTGGCACCAGAGTCAAATAATACTTTAGCAAAAATATCATTAACTAAAAACGTACCAGCAATTACATCTGGAATCATCCTGGCTTCATCTGCAGTTAAAACGAATGCTCTAGCATTTTTAGTGTTCTTGTTGTTTGCAGCTGGAGTCAATTTCGGACAGTTGGTCTTGATGTGACCTTGTTCCCCACAGTTGAAGCACACCCTGCTATTAGCTTTCTTCCTGCAGTCTTTGTCACAGCCCCCGATCCCTAGTTCCCGGGAACGGGCGGCCGTGAGCCAGTTGCGGTGGTATCACGTTTATTTATCCAATTTGGCAGCGGAATTTTTCATCAGGACCGTAGTTAGGAAATATTTAAATCAGAGTAAACCACCTTATTTTATAATATCAAACACATGGGAAAAACCCAAGTTTTTATTACAAACTGAATTACAGGGATAAATCCCACTTTATTGAAATAAAACGCTTTCTTTTATTTAGGTAACTTTTATTGCCACTTTTCCAAGCCTTCAGTGCTGTCCAGCTGGCTTCTATTTGGCTTTCACATTTTGTTACCTGAAACGCGTTTTAAAAAGGTTTTGTCAGTGGAAAATACTGGTGAATGATCTCAGTTTAATCAAGAATTATTAATTCAACTTAAACAGTATTGAGGGCGATTACAATGTTTATATCTACCCAATTACTCATTCAGTAGTGTCAAGTCTGACTGAGGGTCATATTACACATTGGCTAACTCTTCGTCCAATGGTAACGTTACTCCAATTTTGTATACAAAACCCCAACATACCGGCAGTAATTGTAGAATTACAAAGACTCAATCACTGCTAAATTGCATTGTAAAAAGGTTAAGGTTTTGTAAAAACTGTTAACGAAAAGGAGATTACTCACATTGCTATTTTAGG
The DNA here is from genome assembly GCF_002127325.2 of Helianthus annuus. NCBI lineage: Eukaryota > Viridiplantae > Streptophyta > Magnoliopsida > Asterales > Asteraceae > Helianthus > Helianthus annuus. The sequence goes on from NC_035442.2 coordinate 27,422,553, forward strand.
GTTTTCCTTTATGATTTCCTGGTGAATATCTATAATTTACACAAATGCACGTGTGTTAGTATAATAACCCAATTTAACATTAGCAATACCCTCCCCGAGACGGCATTCCAACGACTACGTCGGGCAAAACCACGACAGCCGTTACGGAACCCTAGATCAATCGGGCAGCGTATCTAATACGTCTCCAGGGGTTATAATACTTACATCGTAGCAGTACCTCGCTATTTTAGGGGGTATAATATCCGGGTATAGTGTACACTACTCAGAAATTAAGAAAGAAAGAAAAGATTTGAGCGAGCAGACTGAAGGCCCGATGCCTCCTATTTATATTGCTGAAATCGCGTCCTCACGCGGCCCGCCTGGGATTTGGGCTGGGTCTACGCGGCCCGCATTGACTTAAGTCAATGGCGTAGCTTAGCTGGGTCATCCCCCTAGGCTCGGCACGCGTTGGACACGTGGCCGCTCCGGGTCACGCCACAATTCCGGACACTCGCGGCCCGCATGGACTTAATCCACCATGTACGCGGCCCGCTTGGGCTTAAGGTTTTGGCAAATCCTGGTTACTACTCGCGCGGCCCGCGTTAGGTTGAGGTGAGGTCTATGCGGCCCGCCTCAACTTAACTTTTATTGTTTTTATTTGTTTTATATAATATAATCTAGTTCGAGGGCTCGGTTTTCACATACGGGGTACATATAGAGACACATAGATATATTTCAAGATATATTAGGGTATCAGAATTATTATGAGGATGTCGGTTTTACCGAGGGTTGTTATATCCTCCCCACCTTGTTTTAGAGCTCGTCCTCGAGATCTACTGGAACAAGTGTGGATATTTCTTTTTCATTTCTGACTCAAGCTCCCACGTATACTCGGGTCCTCTTTTGGAGTCCCATTTTACTTTGACCAGCACTAGTCTTTTATGCTTGAGATTCTTAATTTTCCTATCTTCAATTTGTAGAGGCTTTTCTACAAACTTGAGTTGTTCATTAACCTCTATATCCTTAAAAGGTACTACGAGTGATTCATCAGCTAAACACTTTTTGAGATTAGATACATGAAATACATTATGTATTCCTGCCATTTCCTCTGGCAGTTGTAGCTGATAGGCTACCGGTCCTATTCTTTTAAGGATTTTGAAAGGTCCGATATACCTGGGACTAAGCTTTCCTCTCTTGATGAATCTTACCACTCCTTTCCAGGGAGAGACTTTCAATAATACTTTATCTCCCACTTGAAATTCTAATGGTTTGCGTCTGTTGTTGGCATAACTCTTTTGTCGATCACGTGCTGTTTTCAGTCGTTCCTTGACTTGAATGATTTTATCAGTTGTTTCTTGTACTACTTCAGGTCCAGATAATTGTTTTTCTCCAATTTCCGCCCAACAGACTGGGGTTCTGCACTTTCTTCCATAAAGTGCTTCGAATGGTGCAGCGTTGATACTTGTGTGATAACTGTTATTATAAGAAAATTCTATCAAAGGTAAGTGTTCGTCCCAATTACTTCCAAAGTCAATTACACAAGCTCTAAGCATATCTTCCATTGTCTGAATTGTTCTTTCACTTTGTCCGTCTGTTTGAGGATGATAAGCGGTGCTTAGATTTAGCCTGGTTCCCATTGCTCTTTGAAAACTTGACCAAAAATGAGAAGTAAAACGACTATCTCTATCAGAAATAATTGATAAAGGAATGCCATGTAAAGAAACGATTTCATTTACATATAATTTGGCTAATTGTTCCATACTAAAGGTTTCTTTCATTGGTAAGAAATGAGCTGATTTGGTCAACCTATCTACAATCACCCAGATTGTATCATTACCTTTTCTTGTTTTGGGTAATTTAGTAACAAAATCCATTGTTATCAATTCCCATTTCCAGACTGGCATTTCTAATTGTTGTAACAAACCTGAGGGTTTCTGATGTTCAGCTTTAACTTGGGAGCAAGTTAAACATTTAGAAACATATGCTGCTACATCCTTTTTCATTCCTATCCACCAGAAATTTTTCCTTAAATCCTGGTACATTTTATCACTTCCTGGATGCATCGTATATTTAGATTTATGAGCTTCTTCTAATATACGGTGACGTAAGTTTCCTAATTTAGGTATCCACATTCTCTTTTTATGAAATCTCCAAATCCCATCCATTCCTTGTTCTAGTTCCTTAATCATTCCTTTTAATTTTTCAGTATCTTCCTTGATTACTGATTCTTGTGCTTCTCTAATTTGTTCATTTAAATCTACTTGCAGATTTAATTTAAGAGAACGTACCCTTTTTGGCTTTTCATAATATTTTCGGCTTAAAGCATCAGCCACTACATTGGCTTTTCCTGCATGATACTGAATATCACAGTCGTAATCGTTAAGCAATTCCATCCAACGTCTTTGTCTCATGTTCAACTCTTTTTGCCCGAAAACATATCTTAAACTTTTATGATCTGTGAATATGGTAAACTTACTACCATAAAGATAATGTCTCCAAATCTTAAGGGCAAAAATTATAGCTCCTAATTCTAAATCATGGGTTGAATAATTTCCTTCATGACTCTTAAGTTGTCTAGAGGCGTAAGCTATAACCTTTTGACGTTGCATCAATACACATCCATAACCTAATTTAGAAGCATCACAGTAAATTACAAAATCTTCATTTCCTTCTGGTAATGCTAATATAGGTGCATGGGTTAATCTTTGCTTAAGGATTCTAAAAGCTTCTTCTTGTTTTGGTCCCCATTCAAATCTAACAGATTTACAGGTTAACTTAGTTAAAGGAATGGCTATCCTAGAAAAATCTCGAATAAATCTTCTATAATAACCGGCCAATCCTAAGAAACTTCTAACCTCAGTTGGTGATTCAGGGTTTTTCCATTTAGTGATTGCCTCTATCTTTGCTGGGTCTACATGAATTCCTTCATAATTCACTAAATGTCCGAGAAATTGTACCTGTTCTAACCAAAACTCACACTTCGAAAACTTAGCATAAAGCTTTTCTTTTCTTAACAAGCTTAAAAGTAAGTGCAAGTGCTTTGCATGCTCTTCTTTACTTTTGGAGTAAATTAGAATATCATCTATGAAGACAATTATGAATTTATCCAAATATGGCTTACATATTCGGTTCATCATGTCCATAAATGCGGCTGGGGCATTGGTTAAACCGAATGGCATGACAGTAAATTCATAATGACCGTACCTTGTTCTAAATGCGGTTTTAGGAATATCCTCTTCCTGTACCTTTAATTGATGATATCCTGATCTTAAATCGATCTTAGAGAAAAATCGAGCTCCTTGAAGTTGATCAAACAAATCATCGATTCTTGGTAATGGGTACCGATTCTTAATCGTGACTTTGTTCAATTCACGGTAGTCAATGCACATACGCATTGATCCGTCCTTCTTTTTGACAAATAATATCGGTGCTCCCCATGGCGATGAACTTGGCTGTATGAATCCTTTCTCCAACAATTCATCCAATTGTTTCTTTAGTTCTCGCATTTCGGCGGGTGCCAAACGGTAAGGTGCTTTGGCAATTGGTGCTGTTCCAGGTAGCAGATGGATTCTAAATTCAACTTCCCTGTCTGGCGGCAATCCTGGTAATTCTTCTGGAAAGACATCTGAAAATTGGGATACTACTGGGATTTCTTTTAATTCTTTTCCTTTAGTGTTAGTGATTATAGAAATCAAATACACTATAGATCCTTTTCTTATACAACTTGCAGTTTTCATCACAGAGATGAATTTTGTGGATCTAAAGGGTTTATCTCCTTTAATTGAAATCTTTTCACCTCTTGGTGATTTTAATTGAATTGTCTTTTGATCACATAAAATACTGGCTTTATTGGCTATTAACCAATCCATTCCTAGCACAACATCAAATCCAGCCAGATTCATTGGGTAAAGGTTTGCCATAAATTTTTGATTAAAAATTTCTATTCTTGCCCCTTGCAAGATTTCAGAAATCCTAACAGTTTCTCCATTTGCGGTTTCTACTAGACATTCTTGTGGTAGTTTAGTTAATGATTTATTTAGGAGTTTGCAAAACGAAGTATTAATAAAACTTTGGTTTGCACCAGAGTCAAATAATACTTTAGCAAAAATATCATTAACTAAAAACGTACCAGCAATGACGTCTGGAATTAGCTTGGCTTCGTCTGCAGTTAAAACAAATGCTCTAGCATTTCTAGGGTTCTTGTTGTTTGCAGCTGGGGTCAATTTTGGGCAGTTTGTTTTGATATGACCTGGTTCCCCACAATTGAAGCAGACCCTGCTATTAGCTTTCCTCCTGCAATCTTCTTCCTTGTGACCTGAGATTTTGCAGAAATTGCAGTATATGGGGCATTTTCCAGAATGCTTCCTTTTGCAATACTTGCAATAAGGTGCAGATGTAGAACCTACATTCCTACGGTTGAAATTCCTAGAACGGAATTCTTGAGTAAGCCTTTGGGATAAATTTCTCCTCTGATCTTCTTCCCTAGTTCTTACTAGTTCATCAGTCAAGGTATTAGCTAGTTCTACAGCTTCTTCTATGGTTTGAGGTCTAGCTGCCTTGACTACATGTCTAATTTCTCCAATTAATCCCCAGATGTAACGGGAAATTAATACCGGTTCAGGTGATGCAAGGTTTGGCACTATCCTAGCATATTCAAAGAATGTGGTAGTGTAACCTTTACTGTCTACCCCGGTCATTCTAAGATTTAGAAATTTATTTGCTATTTGTTCTTTTTCATTGGGAGGGCAGAATTTCCTTTCTACCATGTTCTTAAATTCCTCCCACTCTATGTTATAAACCCTATCACTTCCTCTGGTTTGGAGAATAGTGTTCCACCATTCTAGGGCTGCATTCTTAAATAGATTTGAGGCAAACATTATTTTATCTTCTTCAGCACACTTGCTTATTTTCAGAACTGCCTCAGTTTTCTCTATCCAGCGTAAAGTTGCAATGGGTCCTTCATTGCCCGAGAATTCTGTTGGCTTGCAGGACCAGAATTCTTTGTAAGAACAACCATGTGGAATGGTTCTTCTTCTTTTAGGAATGGGCGCTTGAAGTACAAGTTCATTGTTCACGCTGTTTTCTGGTTCAGTTGGTCGCTTACTGCTATGCTTACTTTTATTATTCGCTTCTTGAACAGTTTGAATAATAAAGGGCATTGCATCTATAATTCCCTGTGCCACAATATGCTGAATGGCACTATTATCCATTTGGTTTCCGTTGTTATCGTTGTTCAGATTCTCGTTAACCACGTTATTGTTACTCTGGTTATCGTTATTCAGATTTTCTTGATTTCCCGCGTCGGCCATCTGAATTTTAAACATTTCCCAAATATTAATATCACAAATAATATTTGTATATAACCAATCACATAACACGCACTTTTTAACCAAAAGCGTCGAACATTGCGACTTTTACTCTTTTTATATACTATGCATCGATACACAACAGTACAGAAATTTAAAAATTACAGTACCGACTGAAATGTAAAGCTACCATACTAGTAGTATGCATCCGTAGTTTTTTTTTTTTTTTAACACATACACACATATATTATTTTATTATTATTATTATTACTGTTTCTACCATCACCTTCACTGATATGGATTCATCCAAAAATCCATATTACGCTCATCGTATTTCCATACGAGGCGTTCTCCCACCTGTCGCATACGATCACTGCTTTCTAAAATTTCCTCCCCAAAAGTCCTAAGTTCTTGGACATTTTCTGCACTCATTGGGGGTGCAGGTTCTAGGATTGGGTTTGGAATTTGTGGTGCGGGTGCCTGATACGGAGCCTGGTAAGGGTATGGATTTTCTAAGATTTCCCTAACATAAGCATCAGTAATATTGTAGGGATCTTGTGGATCTAACCCTGGGTAAGCTCCTAAATTTGGCATCGGCACATTTTCCTGAATTGGGTTTTGTTGCACATAATCCCTAACCTCGTTCCACCAGGGGTCGTAATTATCTGGGTCTAGGGGATTGGGTGCAGGTACCCTAGGTATTTCCTCTGGGTTGAAATCAGGCATTTCTATCTGGTTTTCTATTTCCATGGGTTGATCAGGATTTTGTGGTTGGGGTGCTAGCATTTGTTCCAGGTTTGGATCAGCAGCAGTGGTTGCTAAAATGTGGATATTAGCGATACCCCTATTGAGCATATCCTGATTATAAGCATCAGTTTCTCTTTTTGCTGCGGCTAACACTCGCTGTTCCTGCAACTTTTTCATTCTTTTCCTACGCTCGTGCGCTCCCCTACTGAACCATCCCCTCTTTTTCTGAGTAAATGGCTCTTCAGACTGAGCCTTAAACACAAAGATCCCTTCTTCTGTGTCAGCAGAATACCCTGAGAGGGCAGGCTGAGAAGAGGAGGTGCCTTCGCTCCTAGGCGAACCAGACAGTTGACGATAGGCGTCAGAAGGTCCTTGGTCACTCATACTGTAAACTAACAAATAGTCAGATAACACAGAGCAAGAAATACAATTATACACGTATTTCCATAATTTATTTCCTAACACTTTGAATTTTGATGTCAGCAGAACACTTCTGTGGCTGAATCAGTGGCATAGCTCTGATACCACCTCCTGTCACAGCCCCCGATCCCTAGTTCCCGGGAACGGGCGGCCGTGAGCCAGTTGCGGTGGTATCACGTTTATTTATCCAATTTGGCAGCGGAATTTTTCATCAGGACCGTAGTTAGGAAATATTTAAATCAGAGTAAACCACCTTATTTTATAATATCAAACACATGGGAAAAACCCAAGTTTTTATTACAAACTGAATTACAGGGATAAATCCCACTTTATTGAAATAAAACGCTTTCTTTTATTTAGGTAACTTTTATTGCCACTTTTCCAAGCCTTCAGTGCTGTCCAGCTGGCTTCTATTTGGCTTTCACATTTTATTACCTGAAACGCGTTTTAAAAAGGTTTTGTCAGTGGAAAATACTGGTGAATGATCTCAGTTTAATCAAGAATTATTAATTCAACTTAAACAGTATTGAGGGCGATTACAATGTTTATATCTACCCAATTACTCATTCAGTAGTGTCAAGTCTGACTGAGGGTCATATTACACATTGGCTAACTCTTCGTCCAATGGTAACGTTACTCCAATTTTGTATACAAAACCCCAACATACCGGCAGTAATTGTAGAATTACAAAGACTCAATCACTGCTAAATTGCATTGTAAAAAGGTTAAGGTTTTGTAAAAACTGTTAACGAAAAGGAGATTACTCACATTGCTATTTTAGGGTTTTCCTTTATGATTTCCTGGTGAATATCTATAATTTACACAAATGCACGTGTGTTAGTATAATAACCCAATTTAACATTAGCAATACCCTCCCCGAGACGGCATTCCAACGACTACGTCGGGCAAAACCACGACAGCCGTTACGGAACCCTAGATCAATCGGGCAGCGTATCTAATACGTCTCCAGGGGTTATAATACTTACATCGTAGCAGTACCTCGCTATTTTAGGGGGTATAATATCCGGGTATAGTGTACACTACTCAGAAATTAAGAAAGAAAGAAAAGATTTGAGCGAGCAGACTGAAGGCCCGATGCCTCCTATTTATATTGCTGAAATCGCGTCCCCACGCGGCCCGCCTGGGATTTGGGCTGGGTCTACGCGGCCCGCATTGACTTAAGTCAATGGCGTAGCTTAGCTGGGTCATCCCCCTAGGCTCGACACGCGTTGGACACGTGGCCGCTCCGGGTCACGCCACAATTCCGGACACTCGCGGCCCGCATGGACTTAATCCACCATGTACGCGGCCCGCTTGGGCTTAAGGTTTTGGCAAATCCTGGTTACTACTCGCGCGGCCCGCGTTAGGTTGAGGTGAGGTCTATGCGGCCCGCCTCAACTTAACTTTTATTGTTTTTATTTGTTTTATATAATATAATCTAGTTCGAGGGCTCGGTTTTCACATACGGGGTACATATAGAGACACATAGATATATTTCAAGATATATTAGGGTATCAGAATTATTATGAGGATGTCGGTTTTACCGAGGGTTGTTATAGTCTTCTTCTTTGTGACCTGATATTTTGCAAAAATTGCAATAAATGGAGCATTTTCCAGAATGCTTCCTTTTGCAATACTTGCAATAAGGTGCAGATGTAGATCCTACATTCCTACGGTTGGAATTCCCAGAACGGAATTCTCGGGTAAGCTTTTTGGTTAGGTTTCTCCTCTGATCTTCTTCTCTAGTTCTCACTAGTTCATCAGTCAAGGTATTGGCTAGTTCTACCGCTTCCTCTATGGTTTGGGGTCTAGCTGCCTTGACTACATGTCTAATTTCTCCAATTAATCCCCAGATATAACGGGAGATTAATACCGGTTCAGGTAATGCAAGGGTAGGTACTATCCTAGCATATTCAAAGAATGTGGTAGTGTAACCCTTACTGTCCACCCCGGTCATTCTAAGATTTAGAAACTTATTTGTTATCTGTTCCTTTTCATTGGGAGGGCAGAATTTCCTTTCTACCATATTTTTAAATTCCTCCCATTCCATGTTATAAATCCTATCACTTCCTCTTGACTGGAGGATAGTGTTCCACCATTCTAAGGCTGCATTTTTAAACAGATTTGAAGCAAACATTATCTTATCTTCTTCAGCACATTTGCTTATTTTTAGAACAGCCTCAGTTTTCTCTATCCAGCGTAAGGCTGCAATGGGTCCTTCATTGCCCGAGAATTCTATTGGTTTACAGGACCAGAATTCTTTGTAAGAACAACCATATAGCATGGTTCTTCTTCTTTTGGGAATGGGCGCTTGAAGTACGGGTCCATTGTTCACGCTGTGTTCCGGTTCACTTGGTCGCTTACTGCTATGCTTACTTTTATTATTTGCTTCTTGAACCGTTTGAATAATAAATGGCATTGCATCTATAATTCCTTGTGCCACTATATGTTGAACGGCACTATTATCCATTTGGTTTCCATTGTTATTGTTGTCCGGATTCTCATTAACCACGTTAATGTTACTCTGGTTATCGTTATTCAGATTATCCTGATTTTCCTCGTCGGCCATCTGAATTTTAAACAATGTACCAAATATTAATCTCACAATTAATATTTGAATATAACCAATCATATGTCACGCACTTTTAACCAAAAGCGTCGAGCATTGCGACTTTTACTCTATTTATATAGTATGCATCATTACACACTAGTACTGAAATTTAAATTACAATACTGACTGAAATGTAAAGCTACAATATTAATAGTAGGCATCCATAGTTTTTTTTTTAACACATACATACATATATTTTATTTTATTATTATTATTATTGTTATTATTATTATTATTATTATTATTATTATTATTATTACTACTACCGTTTCTGCCATCACCTTCACTGATATGGATTCATCCAAAAATCCATATTACGCTCATCGTATTTCCATACGAGGCGTTCTCCCACCTGTCGCATTCGATCACTGTTTTCTAAAATTTTCTCCCCAAAAGTCCTAAGTTTCTGGACATTTTCTGCACTCATTGGGGGTGTAGGTTCTAGGACTGGGTTTGGAAACTGTGGTACGGGTTCCTGATACGGAGGCATAGGGGCCTGGTACGGGTATGGATTCTCTAAAATTTCCCTAACATATGCATCACTAATGTTGTAGGGATCTTGAGGATCTAACCCTGGGTAAGCTCCTAAGTTGGGCATTGGCACATTTTCCTGTATTGGGTTTTGTTGCACGTAGTCCCTAACATCGTCCCACCAGGGGTCGTAGTTGTTTGGGTCTAGAGGATCTGGTGCAGGTACCCTAGGTATCTACTCCGGGTTGTAATCAGGCATTTCTATCTGGTCTTCTACTTCCATGGGTTGGTCAGGATTTTGTGGTTGTGGTGCTAGCATTTGTTCCAGGTTTCGGTCAGCAGCAGTGGTTGCTAAAATATGGATATTAGTGATACCCCTATTGAGCATGTCCTGATTATAAGCATCAGTTTCTCTTTTTGCTGCGGCTAACACTCGCTGTTCCTGCAACTTTTTCATTCTTTTCCTACGCTCGTGCGCTCCCCTACTGAACCATCCCCTCTTTTTCTGAGGAAATGGCTCTTCAGATTGAGCCTTAAACACAAAGATTCCTTCTTCTGTGTCAGCAGAATACCCCGAGAGGGCAGGCTGAGAAGAGGAGGTGCCTTCGCTCCTAGGCGAACCAGACAGTTGACGATAGGCGTCAGAAGGTCCTTGGTCGCTCATACTGTAAACTAACAAATAGTCAGATAACACAGAGCAAGAAATACAATTATACACGTATTTCCATAATTTATTTCCTAACACTTTTGAATTTTGATGTCAGCAGAACACTTCTGTGGCTGAATCAGTGGCATAGCTCTGATACCACCTTCTGCCACAACCCCCGGTCCCTAGTTCCCGGGAACGGGCGGCCGTGAGCCAGTTTCGGTGGTATCACGTTAATTACTTATTTGGCAGCGGAAATTTTCATCAGGACCGTAGTTAGGAAATATTAAATCAGAGTAAACCACCATATTTTATAATCTTAAACAAATGGGTAAAACCCAAGTTTTTATTACAAACTGATTTACAGGGATAAATCCCACTTTATTGAAATAAATGCTTTCTTTTATTTAGGTAACTTTTATAGCCACTTTTCCAAGCCTTCAGTGCTGTCCAGCTGGCTTCTATTTGGCTTTCACATTGTGTTACCTGAAACGCGTTTTAAAAAGGTTTTGTCAGTGGGAAATACTGGTGAGTGAATCCCAGTTTAATCAAGAAATATTAATTTACTTTAAACAGTATTGAGGGCGATTACAATGTTTATATCTACCCAATTACTCATTCAGTAGTGTCAAGTCTGACTGAGGGTCATATTACCCATTGGCTAACTCTTCGTCCAATGGTAACGTTACTCACATTTTGTATACAAACCCCCAACATACCGGCAGTAATTGTAGAATTACAAAGACTCAATCACTGCTAAATTGCATTGTAAAAAGGTTAAGGTTTTGTAAAAACTGTTAACAAAAAGGAGATTACTCACATTGCTGTCTTAGGTTATTCTTTAGGGTTTCCTGGTGAATATCTATAATTTACACAAATGCACGTGTGTTAGTATAATAACCCATTTTAACATTAGTAATACCCTCCCCGAGACGGCATTCCAACGACTACGTCGGGCAGAACCACGACAGCCGTTACGGAACCCTAGATCAATCGGGCAGCGTATCTAATACGTCTCCAGGGGTTATAATACTTACATCGTAGCAGAACCTCGCTATTTTAGGGGGTATAATACCCGGGTATAATAACGCCACTATAGAAATTTGCTTAAGAAAGAAAGAAGTGAGCGATCGGAAATGAAATCCCGAGGCTTCCTTATATAGGGCTGAAAACTGGTCCTCTCGCGGCCCGCGTGGGATATGGGCAGGGCTTACGCGGCCCGCGTTGACTCCGGTCAACTGCGTAGCTTGGCTGGGTCAGCGTGTAGGTCCGCCACGATGATGACACGTGTCATCACCGGGCTGCGCCACCAATTGAGACACTCGCGGCCCGCATGAACTTAAGCTATCTTATACGCGGCCCGCATGAACTTATGATTTTAGCGAAGTCTGGTTACACCCTTACACGGCCCGCGTTAAGTTGAGGTGAGGCTCTACGCGGCCCGCCTCAGCTTAATAATTATTGTTTTTAATTTATTTTATATATTGTATTCTAATTTGGGCTCGGTTTTCACATACGGGGTGCATATAAAGACATATTGATATATTTAAAAATATATTAGGGTGTCGGAAATATTATGAGGATGTCGGTTTTACCGAGGGTTGTTATAAGATGACCTTCTCCACCAGACTTCCCACCACCAGTCACACCACCACCACCATCCTCACCACCACAGCATCTCCATTACCACCAGCATTTCCACCACTATCTGTTCCTGCACTTGTTGATGGTTATGCTGCTCGAGTCCTTACACTTGAGCAGTAGGTGAGTTTCCTGATTTGTCGAGTCCACGAGCTCAAGGATAAGGTAGCTCCTCTCCGCAGTTTGGTTTTCCCTACACCCCCTCCCTCTCCACCAGCCCATTAGGTTTTTCATTGCAAGTACTTTTGTTTGGAGCAGTATTTTTGGTTATGAAGATTGAAGCCGAGTTTTGGGTATAACTTGAAGATAAATGATCGCCAATGTGAAGAAAGATATTTTGCCTTATGTATTAAACTTGTACTGATTGGGTGATGTAACCCATCTGCATGTTTGTTTTCTTCACAAACAATTATGTAACAAGTTGTCTTGATATATATAAAAACTTGGTGATTATCTTTGTAATACATTATTATTTATCTGTTTGTGCATGCTTGTTGCTTGTATGAATTGATTTATATGTTTGGTGGATTGTTTGGTTGTGTGTATATATGTATATGTATGTATATATATCCTTTTATTATCTAGTATGGTGGTAAGATAAATGCCTAACCAGGTTGTGTTGTGTTTTGAAAGAAACATGCCACCCAGGAGAATGGTGAACACCCGAGGTTCTAACCCACCCCCACCCCCACCAATGCTGAGGACTGCTGAAGAGTTGAACTCTCTTCTTGAGGAAAGGATTTCTGAAGCTATTGCCCAGTACGAGGCGAACCGTGCTGAGCACAGTGGAGGCTCAGGAGGTACTGGTCGAAATGGTCATAGTGATTCGTCTAGAGGAAACCCCAACCAAGGTAACATTGAGTTGATTTGCTACAATTTGACGGAACTTATGAACAGTCATTGTTTCATTGTTTGCTCATTCACGAATCAGTTGAATGAATTCTAGGTTGCACCTACAAGCAGTTTCTAGACTGCAAGCCACTGAATTATAACGACACTGGAGGTGCATTGGCTTTCGTGCGCTAGACGGAGAAAACTGATTCCACGATCCGAATAAGCAAGTGCACCGCAGATCAACAAGTTACTTTTGTTACTGGGTTGTTCGTAGATGAAGCTTTGACTTGGTGAAACTTACAAGTTCAAACTTTGGGTGATGATGTAGCTTATGGTATGTCTTGGGATGACTTAAAGGAAAGGATGAGGGAGAAGTACTGTTCACGTGCCGAACTTCAGAAGTTGGAGACCGAATTCTGGAACTTGGCTATGGTTGGTGCGGATATTGTAGGGTATACTCAAAGGTTCCATGATCTCTCGAGAGTGATCCCCTATCTTGTGATTCCTGAGTTTAAGCGCATCGAGCGCTACATTTGGGGATTGGCTCTAGAGATTCGAAGCATGGTGACTGCAGCAAACCCTGCAACCATTACTCAGGCTATAACTCTGGCTGTCAGCCTTACTGAAGATGCTGTTAGGATGAAGAAGTTATCACTGAAGATAACTGAGAAAATGGAGACTCATACTGAGTCGTCTGGGGATAAGAAAAGGAAACACTCGAGCCTTAATCAAGCAACCTGCAACAACAATAAGAACTCCAATAACAACAAGTAGCGTGATTCAAATCCATCCCGTGAGGCGAAGATGTTTGTCGCTTCAAACGAAACTAGAGTTAAGAAGTATCTGGGCAACCTACCCAAGTGTGATAAGTGCAAGTATCACCATCTGGGTGCTTGTTGTGGGCCGAAGTGTGAAAAGTGTGGTAAACTGGGTCATCGTACAGAGGATCATTGGGGAAGAGGAAATGGAGGTGGTAATGGTAATGGGAATCACAATGGTAACAATGTTGGCAATGGAAATGGAAACGGGAATGGTAATGGCACTGGTAATCGAAATGGATACGGAAATGGACGTAATCAAGGATGTTTTGGATGTGGTAGTAAGGAGCACTACAAGAAAGATTGCCCGAAGGAGAAAAATGCTCAAGCTCAATCATTTGTCATTGGAGCAAGGAACTCCCGCGAAGACCCTAACGTAGTCACCAATACGTTTCTCGTTAACAATCACTTTGCATCCATACTATTTGACACTGGTGCCGATTATAGTTTCATATCTGTGGAAATCTATGCTTGGGGTTAAATCTAGTAGATTAGATATTCCTTATTCCATAGAATTAGCCAATGGTAAACTCGTAGAAACGGGCGAAGTTGTTAAAGGATGTTCGTTGGAACTTGGAGAACGGAAATTTGATATTGATCTGTTACCCATCCAGTTGGGGAGTTTTGATGTTGTAGTCGGCATGGATTGGCTATCCAAGAATAGAGCCGAAGTCGTTTGTCATGAGAGGATTATTCGCATCCCCCTTGCGAATGATGAAACTCTCATAGTGCATGGAGAGAAACGTGACACGCCCATACAAATCATCAACTGTATGAAAGCACAAAAATGCTTATTAAAAGGATGTGTTGCCTTTTTGGCACATGTAGTAGATAAGAAGGTTGAGGAGCTGAAGCTTGAAGACATCCCAGTAGTGAAGGATTTCCCTGAAGTCTTCCCCGAAGACTTGCCAGGATTACCTCCGCAGAGACAAGTCGAATTCCATATTGACTTGATTCCAGGCGTCGCTCCTGTAGCCAAGGCACCGTATCGACTTGCACAATCTGAAATGCAAGAGTTATCTACGCAAATCCAGGAGTTGTTGGATAAAGGATTCATAAGGCCGAGCTTCTCGCCTTGGGGAGCTCCAGTGTTGTTCGTGAAGAAGAAGGACGGAACCCTGCGGATGTGCATTGATTATAGAGAGTTGAATAAGCTCGCCGTTAAGAATCGGTATTCACTGCCGAGGATTGATGACTTATTCAACCAGTTGCAAGGATCGAGTTATTACTCCAAGATCGACCTTCGATCTGGATATCATCAGTTGAGGATTTAGGAGGAGAGCATACCGAAGACAGCATTCGGGACTTGTTACGGGCACTACGAGTTTCTAGTCATGCCGTTTAGATTGACGAACGCACTAGCAGTCTTTATAGATTTGATGAAACGCGTATGCAAACCATATCTCAATAAATTTGTGATAGTATTTATCGAAAATATCTTGATATACTCACGAACGAAAGAAGAGCATGAGCAACATCTAAGAACCATTCTGGAACTGTTAAAGAAGAAGAAACTTTACGCGAAGTTTTCAAAATGCGAATTTTGGATTCACGAGGTACAGTGCCTTAGTCATGTTGTGAACGAGAATGGCATTCATGTAGACCCGTCAAAGATCGAAGCAATCAAGAATTGGGAAGCGCCCAAAACTCCGACCGAAGTACGGCAGTTTCTGGGATTAGCGGGCTACTACCGAAGATTTATTGAGAATTTCTCCAAAATTGCTCAACCGCTAACTTCCCTTACACAGAAGTACAAGAAGTTTGACTGGGGAGACAAACAAGAAGAAGCCTTTCAACTTCTCAAAGACAAGCTATGCAATGCACCGA
The DNA here is from genome assembly GCF_002127325.2 of Helianthus annuus. Classification (NCBI taxonomy): domain Eukaryota; kingdom Viridiplantae; phylum Streptophyta; class Magnoliopsida; order Asterales; family Asteraceae; genus Helianthus; species Helianthus annuus. Next base: position 27,437,853 of record NC_035442.2, read on the forward strand.
TCTTATCGATGCCCGAAGGTACTGAAGATTTTGTGGTGTACTGTTATGCTTCGCGTCAAGGTTTGGGTTGCGTGCTTATGCAACGACAGAAGGTCATTGCATATGCATCGTGACAGTTGAAGGTTCATGAAAAGAATTATACCACCCACGACCTGGAATTAGGAGCGGTGGTGTTTGCTTTGAATATCTGGCGGCATTATCTGTATGGTACTCGGTGTACTATCTTCACAGACCACAAGAGCTTGCAGCACATATTTAATCAGAAGGAATTAAATATGCGTTAGCGACGATGGGTTGAGTTGCTGAATGATTATAACTGTGAGATTAAGTACGACCCTGGAAAGGCGAATGTGGTAGCAGACGCCTTGAGTCGAAAGGAAAGAGTTAAAACTTTAAGGGTTCGAGCTTTGGAAATGACAATTCGGACGAATCTTACTACGCGTATTCACGACGCCCAGCAAGAAGCATTGAAGGAAGAGAACCTTAAAGCTGAACTTCTCCGAGTTATGGAGAAATAGTTGGTGTCAAACGAGGAGGGAACCTTATACTTCATGGGACGCATTTAGGTTCCGCTTTTTGGCGGTATTCGGGAAATAATCTTTAATGAAGCCCACATGTCAAGATATTCGATTCACCCAGGATCGGAAAAGATGTATCAAGACTTGAAGGAATATTATTGGTGGCCAAATCTCAAGAACGACGTTGCTGTTTATGTTGGAAAGTGTTTGACCTGCGCTAAGGTCAAGGCGGAGTATCAGAAACCGTTAGGCCTGTTGCAACAACCAGAAATTCCCGTATGGAAGGGGGAATAAATATCAATGGATTTTATAACTAGATTACCCAAGACCCCTAGAGGCCACGATATGATATGGGTAATATTTGATCGATTGACCAAGTCTGTGCACTTCCTACCGATAAAAGAGAAGGATAACACTGGAAAGCTTGTCGAATTGTATCTAAAAGAAATAGTGGCACGTCATGGAGTGCCTACTTCGATTATTTCTGACAGAGATGGTCGCTTTGTATTGAGAATCTGGGAATCTTTTCAGGAGGCCTTTGGATCTCAACTAGATCTAAGCACGGCCTTCCATCCGCAAACCAATGGTCAGAATGAACGGACTATACAAACCCTTGAAGACATGCTCCGTGCGTGTGTCATGGATTTAGGCGGCAGTTGGGATACTCACCTACCCTTGGTGGAGTTTTCCTATAATAATAGCTATCATACAAGCATAAAGGCCGCTCCATTTGAAGCTCTGTATGGCCGCAAATGTCGCTCACCTCTGTGTTGGGCAGAAGCTGGAGACAAACAGCTAATTGGTCCCGAACTAGTCCAAGAAATGACTGACAAGATCTTTTAGATCCGAGACCGGATCAAAGAGGCTCGTGATCGACAGAAAACCTACGCCGACCGAAGACGAAAACCGTTAGCTTTCGAGGTAGGAGGCATGGTTCTGTTGAAAGTCTCGCCTTGGAAGGGTGTAGCAAGGTTCGGGAAACGTGGAAAGTTGAATCCACAATATATTGGTCCATTAAAGATTTTGGAGAAAATTGGTACCGTTGCGTACAAGTTAGAGTTATCGAAGGAACTAAATGGTGTACATGATACGTTCCATGTGTCAAACCTTAAAAAGAGTCCAACCCAGGAAACTGTTATCAACCCTGCGGATGAAGTTCATATTGACGACAAGCTCCGATTCACAGAAGAACCTGTAGAAGTGATGGACTGGAAGGTCCAGAAAACAAGGAGAAGTGGTATAAAACTAGTTAAGGTACGTTGGAACTCTAAACACGGGCCCGAGTATACTTGGGAATGTGAGGACCAGTTCAAAGCCAAGTACCCCCACTTGTTCGAGGAAGCTCATGTGAGAGATAACTCAGCATGAATTTCGGGACGAAATTCTTTTAACGCGGGGAGATTGTGACAACTGGCCCAAAACCGGTAATTTACGTACAATTTTAATTGATATTTATTTCCTGCATTTATGTGTTTACACATCAACATTATGTACTTATTTGATACGCAATTGAATTCATGCATGTTTCATATATTAACTGTCACATTATACAATACTTTAAACGTTGCATCGAATTGATTAGTAAGTTCACTGGTTATACAAGCTGTGTCAGCATGTCTGTAGAAAACAATCAGACACTAGATTTAAGACTTAGATGTAGGTCCAACATCAAAAATACAATGAAAACTAAGTAGGTGAACAAAGGTTAATATAAACACTTTCCGGAAACTAAAACCGACACTAAAAGGTACCCAAAACGCATTCTAAATGCAGAATTCTGCAGAAATTCAGCAAAAAAGCAAATAAACACCAAAATAACATGCAGAATTAAGGTTTAAATGTCCAGAATAACTTGTAAAGTGTCGGGAATGAAAACTGTCACAAAAGGTACTTCGTACCTTGCAAAACTGCGATATTTAGCACTTTAACGAACCGATAACCGAACGAATAACCGGGCACTACCCAAAACACCAAAAATAGACTAGAGCATTGTTTTAGTGATATAAAGCTAGTTATAATGCTAGAACGCCTTAAAAATCATAAAAACACATAAACACACTTAACCTTCCAATTAACCTTCAAATTTACATCTTCTACCTTCAACTTCCAAAAACTTACATATTACCCCCCCCCCCACCTTATGCCAACCGGCCCCGACATGGGCCCACACCCTTTCCCATTAAAATATTTGTTAATGTGTGGTTTATATGGGACATGAAGTCTAGTGGTTAATAGGATGTTGGAGGATTATAAGTCTTAACCTAAAGACCTCATTTCTCATTTCCACATTCAAACACTTCACAAATTTCCTCTCTTATCTCTTCCTCTACTCACGACCAACACACACCACCCATACATCTCCATTTTCTTCATCATTCAAGGCAATCTAAGGTGATTCCAAGGTGTATGAAGATGATCTAAGGAGGCTACAAGTGAAGGAAGTTCAAGGACCTTCTTGGAGAGCTTTTATCCACTCATTTTCCTCATTCTTCATCTTGATCTTGTTCTTGCCACTTCCCTCGCAACTAGAGCTAGTAGTAAGCTTCATAATCTCTATTTTACTTCATGTTAAGCTTATGTACAAGTTACACTTTCAAAGAACATAAACTGTTAAAGATGGTAACTTAAAGTTACTTCATGATGAAGTTGTGAATGTTGATCTTGTGTTTTTGGTTAGATCCATCATGTGTAAGCTTTTTAGAAGCTTAAATCTAACAAGTTTAAGAATGGATCTTGAAAGATCCATGATGAAACTTGATGATGAACATAAAGATCTTTAAAGTGAACATAAAAGTGGTTTTAGAATATGTTTTTCATGGTTTTGAAACCCTAAAACTCATGGATGGTTTACTTAGTAAGTTAAAGTTTCATAAAAAGTTTGTTAAAATTTAACAAGAACACTTGTTTTTTGAAGATCCTTGTATGTAAAGTATAGATCTGAAATACTACACATTTTTAACAAAAACCAAGTTCATCATAAGGTTTTTCATGGTGATTTTAGTGTATGTTACTTGTGAAATTTGTTGGAAATTGATTTTGATGATGAAAAGAAAATAAACATATGTTTTAAAAACATGGAAAACCTCCATTTTTAGGGGAAACTATGTCAAAATTTTTATAAAATTTTGACACTTAGAAAAATATAAGTTTTGGTGAAACTTATTCCCCAAAAATTCACCTAAAAATATTTATCAAGATTTCCTAATTTTTTATATAAAAATTATAAGTGAGAAATAAGGATTTCTATAAAAACAATATTAAGAATGTATATTTTTAGGAAAAAATATATATATTAAGTGGTCACATGATTATGTGCTAAGTGTATATTATGTGTATTATATGTATTAGTGATGTTAGGAACTTGAAAAATACATTAAATACTCCCAAGGAGTATACTACAAAAATACACATACAAATAATTAAGAAATATACAATGATACAAGTATACAAAATTACATATAAAAGGATATATGGACAAATACAAAAATATATATCAATATACATATATTTCCTACAAAATTAAGGACTTGGACAATTATTGGACTTATTGGGCAAATTTTATATATTTATGGACTTATACAAAAATTACTATAAGTGATGGAAAAATTTTAAAAAAGTGACAAGTGACAAAAATAAGAAAATATATATATATATATATATATATATATATATATTTAAAAAAGTGTGACAAAAATATATATAACAAATAAACCTTAAAAGTATTATTATTTTTAAGAAGTAAAATTTTGGAAAGTAATAAAAATCAAAGAATTGATTTTTGTTTAATTAATAAAAAAATACAAGTATTTACACTTAAAATACAAGTATACTTTCCTAAGTATACCTACACCAAAAATAATATTGGAAATATTATTTAACAAATTACTTATATTTATTTTTGGGGAACAACATAAGTAACATATATTTGAAAAGGGTTAAAAATATTATTTTTAACATATAACATTTTCAAAACCTACTTATACATATATATATTTGGGATAAAAATAAATACAAATACAATATTAAATATAATGTGACATATATACACAAATGATACAAGAAACAATACATGTAAGACACAATAAATCCAAATATGTACTTAGGGATTTACAAGATAGGTGATTAACATACTTAGAACGTCTATAGGTCACGACATTCAAGTAGTAGAAGCTGGTGCAGCTAGACGCTCAAGATGCAAAGCAGTGAGTTCATGTCCCTACTTTTAAACATTTTTACTGTTTTCTAAATTTGGGGAAAATACATGTACAAATGGTATGCTTTAAACAATGGAATCATATGTAGATTATGTCACGAATAGGGTATACGTAAGCACCATCAATCTAGTTTAGACCGATAGAACAAGGGTTAGATCTAACAGGTCCGGGCAGCCTCACTCTCTTGACAACACATAGTCATGGAGTGTCTTGGGTCACAGTCGTAGGGTAAATGATGTTAAAATCGCCTAGGTTTGGATGCTTCCTATGTCATCACATATGTTAATGTCCTCGCGAAACATTAGCGATCTCAATTCCATTTCAATACAATTTACAAACTTACAATTTACAATTTACAATTGCATACCATGCTTTTATACAAATACAAATGTTACATTTTACACGCTCCGCATGAATTCACACCAACTTTTGTTGACGATTTTTAAACTTACATGTATTTCAGGGAATTAGTGGATAATGCTCGCGGACTCCTTTTCAAAATTTTTAAACTTACATGTATTCTTAAACTTTTGTTGACGATTTTTAATCTTACATGTATTTTAAAGGAAAAACAAATGGAGCCACTGAGGATTGAACCTACAACCAACATGATACAAGTTAAACTACCAGCCATCTGAACAACTTATTTTTCATTTTCTTATTTAAAACTGATAACTTTAAAAAGAAGACATAAAATGTCTGCCGTCTGTGGAACACGTCTGTAGAAGAAGAGGCGGACCAAAACACTACAGTCTCCAAGAAGAAAGTTGTTTGTTTTTTAACGTATGTACACTTATAAAATAAACTGTTGGTGGTGTACGGGTGGTGGTGGTGGCGGTGGGTAGTGGACGTGGACGGTGAGTGGCGGTGGTAGTGGGTGGTGGGGGTGGACGGTGGGTGGTGGTAGACATTGGTGGTGGGTGGTGGACTGTGGTGGGTGGTGGGTGGTGGATGTGGACGGTGGTGGTGGTCGACGGTTGTGTTAGGTGATGGTGTTGGTGGGTGGTGGTGTTTAACCCCCTGCAGATCTTAGAAGATTTTAGAAGTGATTGGGTCAAGTCTGCACCAAGAAGAGCTCGCACAGACGTTTTTTAATGAAACATCTTCAAAAAAACAAACAGTTTGTAGATGGCTATGTCCGCGCGTGATCTGCATGACGCAGACAGAAGAGTCTGCGCAAATCCTTTTCAGAAAAACCAAAACCACCTAAGTGAGGTATCGTCTCTTATTTGTTCTAAACCTTTGATTTAACTTTCATCTTTTTAATTTTTTTTAAGTTATTATAATTGGTCGCTTTTTTGGTTTATTTTTTGACGGACAAAACTGATCAACATTGTTTGTTTTCGAGTTTTCTCTTAATTTCAATTGCTATGAACCAAAACGAATCGAATTTTCATCGTGTTCCGGTGATAACACACTCAAGCTGAATCATGCTAGCTAAAGATACACTAAAGTACGTTTCATTTGTATTACTAAGCACCGACATAAAAGAAATTAAAATGCAAATGAATATGTATACAAGTTACAACGTACGTCAAAGAATATAAAAACACTTTTTTATAGTTTATAGTACAAGAATCAAAATTTCAATCCAAATAATTGGCTTGTGTTTCAATTATAATCCAGGAAACATGCTCAAAGATCATAAAATTTGAACTCGTGGATCATCGTTTGTTGCCGGTGGAAATAACGAACCCTTCACTACCAGCCAATATGATATACTTGTCTTTCCTCGTAAGGCTCGACGAGGTGATAAGTTCTCCGACATTCTACTATGACTGTATGCGACTGCGGCGAATCGTTTCTTGAGTTTAAATGAGAGGTATAATGCAAGTAAAGTTCTATGGTTGCATACATATAAACGAACTTTATGTTGTTTATGATTATGAAATGCCGCGTCTGGATTTGAGTTAGTGTTTGTGATCAATGCTCCATTAGCAAGGGTAAGTGCAACAATTGCTCGAAAAAATGGACAAAAGTATTGCGAAAGGAAACCACATAAACATAACCAACATACTTAATGGTTTGGGTCTGAAGGCTAGTCTTCCATCATGGAAAATTAGATCTTTTGGTTATCTTTCTCTTGGAAGAATTTGCCATGCCTTCTTTTCTTCATTGGTAACCCATAAACCTCCTGTAAAAAAACATACAAATCAATGAACTTCCAATTATGTGCATGCAAAATTAGTATTAGAAACTGAGTATCACATTTTGAGTCGCAAATTTGTCTCAAATACTCTTCTGACTGAATTGCGACCGAAAATGCGGAGCACAAACCCCACATCAGTTGCCCATACAACCGATGCGGGACAAGTATTAGTCCATAACAATCGACCCTTCTTAAGGTTCAACGTCCTCGTTGGTCACCGATGCGGGACAAGTATTAGTCCATAACAATCGACCCTTCTTAAGGTCCAACGTCCTCGTTGGTCACGACTGGCTCTTTCCAGACCACCACTCTGACCTTGTTGGTCACGACTACGTTAGTTACGGCTGGCTCACTCCAAGGCCACCACTCCGAGTTATGGCTCTGATACCAATGTTACATACCAAACGAAAGAACTCAACCTAAAAGACTAGTCTGGTAGGTGAGAGCTCATTTGGTATATAAACCACACATCAGTTGCCCATACAACCGATGTGGGACAAATCTCATACCTTGCAATGGTATTAGTCCATAACAGGAAACACAAATGATGATCTTAAAATGGTTTCTTTGACATTTAAGATCAGCGTCTTTCGAGAAAGATCAGTATGATCAAGCTCAGAGATTAGGATTTGTGATTTGAAATGAGAGGCATGAGTGTTGCATAGGGTTCTTTTGAGAACTTTTGTTTGGTTTTTATGGAGCTTTAGAAGAACATCATCAAACATTATTTATATATTTGTGTGTTTTTGGATAGTGAAGGTGTGGATGACGGTGGCATTATTTATATAGGGTGAGGATCAAATAGGACGTTTATTTTGGCTAGGAAGGATAGGAAACAATAGGATTATGACATGTGGCAAAATTTAAAATAAAGAGAAGGGTATTTTAGTCAATCGTATCCAATCTTCTTCCTTCTTCTCCCCGGTAACTTCAAAACCCACCATTTTCAAAACCCACCATCTTCAACCTTTTCTTCACTTTCTATCTCAATAATCACTACATTAAGTGTGATTTTCGTCACCAATCAATGATTCGATCACCCAATCAACGTGTTCTTCAACTTTTTTGAAGATTCCTAGTTTACCTTCATACAATATCTCATTTTTTCCCGTGATTTTGAAGCGAATCACTCGATCCGTTCGATTCGATCGCTAATAAGTGTTTCTATCATTCAAATTTCGTCAATCGTTGAAGAAATTGGTTTCGATCCATGTAAGAAATTCTTGAATTGCATTTTTACGATCTGGGTTTTTGAATTAAGTCATTGTGTTTTACGGTCTTGGCGGAGGTCCGGGGGCAGCGCCCCTGGGAGCAGGGTCCAAGGGGCGGTAGCCCTTGGCGGGGTCCAAGGGGCAGAGCCCTTGGCTGGGGTCGAGCTGCATCAGAAAATTTAATTTTCTGGAAATTGGCTCATTTTCGTAGACAGGTTTTGATCTTCTACTTCCTAGTTCAGACAGTTTTTGAAGTGTTTTTAGTCATTGCGTTTTAGGTAAAACACATTTTTATGTGTTTTCAGTCTATTGCGTTTTAGAGAGAACACTTTCTTTTGTGTTTTTAGGCCATTGCGTTTTACAAATAAGACAGTTTTATGTGTTTTCTGGTCATTGCGTTTTAGAGAAACACATTTTTGAAGTTGTTTTTAGTCCATTGCGCTTTAGGTAAAACATATTTTTATGTGTTTTTAGTCCATTGCGTTTTAGAAAAAAAAAAAAAAAAACATTTTTAAGTGTTTCTGGCCATTGCGTTTTAGAAATATGACATTTCTTTGTATTTTTGGTGTATTGCGTTTTAGGTAAAACACATTTTTATGTGTTTTCAGTCCATTGCGTTTTAGAAAAAAAAAAAAAAAAGACATTTTTAAGTGTTTTCTGGACATTGCGTTTTAGAAATAAGACATTTTTGTGTTTTTGGTGCATTGCGTTTTAGATAAAACATATTTTCTATGTGTTTTCAGTCCATTGCATTTTAGAAAGTATACTTTCTTTTGTGTTTTTAGGCTATTGCATTTAAGAAATAAGACATTTCTTTTTGTTTTCTGACCATTGCGTTTTACAAATAAGACATTTCTTTGTGTTTTTGATGGATTGCGTTTAAAAAAATTCATTTTTTACGTTTTTTTTTTCATTGCATTTTACGCAACTGGGCTTTTTTCCATTGCGTTTTACGCAACTAGGTTTTCGAAAAAAAAAATTCGAAAATACAACAATACTATACTCGTTTTAAAGATAAAAAAACGCTCGTTTTTTTGGTGCAATTTTTATAAAAAAATAATGTCGTATAAAAAGTTATTAACGTTTAAAAAATGCGGGGAATTGGAGGAGAAAGAAACTATTGTCCTGGATTGACTAGAATACCCTTACACAAACCCACACGGCTCTTTTTTTCTCTTCAATTTTACTCATTTAATCTTAAACTCTCGATTAAATCAATTGATGATCAAGATTACTTCTTAGTCTTCCTAGCCAAAAAAAAAAAAAAAAAACTTTCTATTATATCCTAAGCTATTTATATAAGGTACTTGATCGAGAAGACGAAAAAAAGCACTTGAATATTTCGATATTTACGAATATGACACTAATAAATACAATCATGTGCTGGACTGTAATGTATATAGGTTGACTTCAACTTGCATTCGTCATGCCTCACGAGTTATTCATTAGTCAACGAAAAAGAGCCGGTTCGATTGTTTACATCGATATGGGTGAAGGACATGATCTAGTTTGTATTTATAAATTAGTTTTTGTTCCGCCCGCGTTGCAGGATAATAAGCCGAATATTTCTCTCTCATAACATGTGTGTCCGTGTTTCAGTTACTTGTATATACTACTCATAACACGATCTCAAAAAAAATTACATCGAGTCAACCAATTAAAACAAAACACTACCATACTTTTACTAAAAAAAACTAAAACGATGGAAAGATTATAATTTTAAACTGGGAGCAAAATTGTAATCTTTCAGGACAAATGAGCATATACAAGGCATGCCTAGACGAATAAAAATTACACCTATGCCCGCTCGCGTTGCAGGGCGTTAAATCAAATATTTCTTAGTTTTATAACATGTATGCATGTATTTAGGTTACTTTTACATACTACTTATAACACGATCTAAAAAAATACATCGAGACAACCAATTAAACGAAAACACTACCATAGCTTTGCTAAAAAAATTAAACCAATAACAGGTCTGTAATTTTGAACTGGGGGTAAAATACTAATTTGTCAGGACCAATGAACGAGTGTTAGACAACTGCTTGACACAATAAAAGTTACACTGAGTCAACCAAGCAAAATAAAACAGTACTGGAGTTTTGCCAAAAAAAAAAAAAAGAGAGAGAGAGTAAACCGATGGCAAGATCATAATTTTTTAACTGGGGAAGAAATCGTAATTTTTGAAATGGGAGCAAAATCATAATTTTGAACAAAGGACAAAATCGAGAAAATATTTTGAACTGGGGCGAAATCATAATTTTAAACTGAGGGCAAAATCATAATTTTGAGCTATGGGGAAAAACATAATTTTATTTTGAACTGTGGGCAAAAACGTAATTTTGAGTTGGGGGCAAAATTGTTATTTTTAGCTAGGGGCGAAAGCATATTTTTATTTTGCACGGGGGCAAAAGCGTAATTTTAGACGGAGGGCGAACCGTAAATTTAAACTGGGAGTAGAATTAGAAATGGGTTTTTGAACTGAGGGAAAAGCGTAAATTTTGAGCCAGAGCAAAAATATAATTTTATTTTGAATTAGAGGCAAAGACGTAATTTTAAACAAAAGATGAAACCGTAATTTTAAACAAAGAATAAAATTAAATTAAAATTGTGTTGATCCAATAGGAAAGTGCCAGCCTGGCACTATTCCCTGTACTTCAAAATGTATATGTAGTAAATAAATATTCATGTCTTGTAGAAATATGATACCCAGCGAATTATCACCGATATATATAACAAAATCATCATGGGTTTCATTTTAAACAAATGGAGCCACTGGGGATTGAACCCACAACCAACATGATACAAGTTAAATTACCAGCCAACTGAACAACTTATTTTTCATTTTCTTATTTATAACTGATAACTTTAAAAAGAAGACAAACTTGCTGAAAGGTAAAAAAACGTAGAAGATAGTAGATGTCATTTAGTATAACTTCTTTCGTTTAATATAGATATAGATACATAATTAGGTACAACTAGAAGTTATATCCGCGTGGGATAACGTTTTTTTAAAGTTATGCGTTACGGCTGATTGTTTATAAAATTTAAACGGCTAGTTGTAAAAGTGTATGCATAGAATACCCAAAAATAAATTCCTAGGAAGTCGTTTATAATTTTATTTGACCCGACTTGTTTCCGGAAAAAAATTATGTCAAAAACGTAAACCAACTGAAAACGTAATAAAAATAAACACGAAAACGTATTATATTTGATTTGACATGTTTTCAAATAAAATTTACGCGAAACATAAACCAACTTGAATTTATATCAACACATACATAAAAATAAACACGTAAGAAAATAGTGTTTTTTTAAGTTAAAAAATGATACAACGCGTTGCGGCGTTCTCAAAACGTAAAGTGGCTTAGATTTATAGCGTCTAATGAAAATGTATTAAATTTGATCCGACTCGTTTCCGAACAAAATTTACGTCAAAACGTAGACCAACCGAAAACTTAATGTATCTAACCCGACTCATTTCCAGGGAAAAAATAAAATTTACGTCAAAAAGTAACTTGAATTTATACCACATGCATGTAACTAAAGGTAAACACATAAAACTCGATTACAAAAGTATTTAGAAAGTTAAAGGGTTGTAAGTGTCAATGCTGAAAGTTGAGAAAACACAGAAAAAATTATGTCAAAATGTAAATCAACTTAAGTTAATATCGACACGTAAATAAAAATAATGACGTAAAACTCGATTACAAAGTATTTAGAAAGTTAAGGGATTGTAAGAGTCAATGCTGAAAATTAAAGGTTAAAAAATAAAATAAAAAACACACAAAAAAAAAAACAAAAACATAAAAGAAAAAAACTCACTATTCACAAAACTTGCGATTGTATATATATATATATATAATATAATATAATACAATGAACCCACTGAGCCTATTTATACATAACTCTCCAAATTAGTAGATTTCTTCACGTGATGTGATGGAAATTCAGTCAGCATCGATTTGATTTGTTACGATACCGATACTCATTATAGCAACCAAAAGAGAAAACCTAAAATAAAGTCGTGATATACGTAAAAGGATATAAAGACGTGTTTTACATCGATCAAAAACTATTATAAAAACAAATTTCAATACTGGTTACGATAACACATATACTGGTAGAGTTACGAGACCAAACAATATAACTCTACTTTAAATACAATTTCGTTTTCAAGAAATTTTATAGTGGAATGTCGAGAAAAAATTAAACACAGCAGTGCATTCAACTTTTTAACATCAATCTAAACCATAAAAATGAATACCAGTAATAGTTTTGATAATATCAATGTCAGTATATCGATGTTTCCCAGTCGGAATTAGTTCACTTCGTCACAGTTGCCGTATGGTACTGGCAATCATATAACTTACGATACCAAACCGTATTTTGTTATAACCCCGCTTTTAATAAAATATAAATCGAAATGCCTAGAAAAATAATTAAACACAACATTGTATTCAACTTTTTAAAAAAAAAAAAGTTTATAGCAAGTTATTAGAGAAAAATTAAAAGGTTTAAAGATATATATTATTTATAGTATACGTATTGGAATTGAAAGTTATAAAAAATAGTAGTTTACTGTTCATTGCGCATCCAATCATTAATATATAGTAGACAAATTTGCTGTGCACATCCTTTACGTTCACATTGAATTGCACTACACATCCTTTACGTTTATTTTTTGTTACAGTGCACGTCATTTATTATATACCCAATTAGTTTTCTTAGTTGACTTAATCACATGTCTAGCATACGATGGACAAAATAGTATTTTAATCCCATGACTTGTATGGGTTTTGTATAGCAACTTTCTATGAAATGTTTTACTATGGCTTGGTTTGGTCAATTTATTGCCGAAAAAAAATATGTTGTTTGTTTGGTCAGATTATTTGGTAAATTTAAAGGTTCATTTGGTCACTTTGTTTGTTCTATAAAGTTTAATTGGTCAATTTATTTTGTCTGTAGACCAAAATTGAGATTAATGTTTTTTTTTTTATCAGTTTCACCATAATCATAGATCTTGTATGAAAAACGATTAGATATCATGTTTGCGTTTTCAACATGTTTGTAGAGCATTCATTCCATAATCAATTTGTTACATATCCATTTAGTATGCATTTTCTTGCATAAAAAAATTGAGAGAACATTCCATATCAATTTGTTTCATATAAATTGCCGATGTAGCATACGGGTTTTGAAAGAGTTATTATACAAGTTAGGGGATTAAAATGACTATTTTGCACATCATGTGCTAGACATATGATTAATTTAACTAAGAAAACTTACTAACTGTGTGGTAAAGGACGTGCACTACGATAAAAATAAACATAAAGCACATGTACTAACCCTTTTAAGAGGGTAGCCGACGCCCATTTTTAGAAGCCGTCGCCGACGGGCTACCCTTCCGTCGCCGACGGTTAGTGTAAATCCAGTCCGCTGGTTTGCTTTGTTTTCACATTTTAAAGTTTCTAAATTACCTGAAAGCCTGTTAATTGTTGCGTGGAATCTACATAAGGCCTCATAGATGTAGGTAACTACAAATAGTAACTACAAGGAATGATCTCGGAAGAGACAAGAATGATGAGTTGAATAATGTAAACAAATGATGAAAGCGTAAAAAGGCGAGTAAAGTCTAAAATATGTGAAAATGAATGAAGTAAAGTCGAATTTATGAAATATGATGTACTGAAAGCTTGTGTTAATGATAAATGAAAATGTTGTTTTATAGATGGCTGATGCAAGAAACACTAATGAAGATGATGACACGAACCGTCAAGAAGCTTTTAACAATAGGGTCACGGAGGTGGCGGAAGGGGTTATACAAGCCCATCTTCCACAATTAGCACAAGAGGTAGAAAGCCGGGTTTTGGGGATCGTAGACGCTATGATGACAAATAAGATCGAAGAGTTAAAAGAGTTAATGGAAGGGTCTAAAGATAAAGGCAAAGAACGACGATGTACATATAAAGACTTCATGGCATGTAAGCCTACCACGTACGATGGTAAAATCGATCCGGTAATGTGCCAAAGATGGATCTTAAGCATGGAGGCGGTGTTTAAACGAAGCCGGTGTGATAAGGAGGATCAAGTGATGTTCGCTACGGGACAACTCACTTTTCAAGCAAAAGATTGGTGGGATGCTTATAGTAAGGAGATAGGCGAGGACAAACTTCAGACAATGACTTGGCAAGAATTTAAGGAACCTTTCATGAAGTACCATTGCCCCCAGTCAGCCATCGATAAGATTCAAGAAGATTTCTTACGCCTCCGACAGAAAAACGAGACGATAAATGAGATATCTAGTATTTTCATGGATAAGATGAAGTTTTGTACGGAGTTTGTGCAAACCGAAAGAATGAAGATCAATCGCTTTTACGGGATACTGAAGGCCGAGTTCAGGGAATTCATCACTCCCTCGAAATGTGAAACACTTGATGAGCTTATTAATCTGGCACGGGATAGAGAAATTGAAATCAGAAGGCAAGAAGAGCGTGGTGAAAAGAGGCCAAGTGAAAAGGGTGCAAGTTCGAGTCCATCAAAAAAGGGAAAGTTTCAAGATCATGGAAAGAAAGATAAGTCAAAAGGTGGAATAACTCCCTGCAAGACGTGCGGAAAACTCCATACGGGAGAGTGTTTGTTGGGCAAGAAAGGATGTTACAAATGTGGTAAAGAAGGGCATTCGTCTTATCAATGTCCAACTAGCCCGAAGACTTGCTTCAATTGTTTCGAAAAGGGGCATATCAAATCTGAATGCCCGAAACTTCAACAAGAGTCCAGAAAAGAAGATAAGAAGCAAGAAGGTTCTAGGGCAAAAGGGAGAATGTTCCAAATTACATCTGAAGAGGCCAAGTCTCACCCGAATGTGATTTCAGGTATCTTTTTACTAAATTCCATACCGGTTTATGTTCTATTCGATACTGGAGCTACTATGTCATTTATTTCGAATGAAATTATACAACATCCGTCCTTTAAGATCGAACGAATGCCAGTGCCTCTAGAAGTAGAAATAGCCGACAGTAAGATTTATATGTTACATGAGGTTTGTAGAAATTGTAAATTCATGATAGAAGATGAAGAATTTGACATCGACCTTATACCTATGGTTTTGGGGGAATTTAAAATGATTGTGGGGATGGATTGGTTGGCGCGACACCATGTGGAGATTGATTGTGAAAATAAAGTGATGCTTATTCGAGCTCCAAGCGGAAAACAATTAAGTATTCAAGGAGAGAGAAACGTAGAGATCAAGTTGTGTACTTTGGTCCAAGCTTATAAGTATATACTTAACGGGAGTCGAGCATACTTAGCTTATGTAGGAGATGCCCGACAAACCCTCCCGAAGCTTGAAGACGTTGAGGTCGTGAACGAATTTCCGGATGTATTCCCGGAAGAATTGCCGGGACTTCCTCCCGAAAGGGAAATAGAGTTTCGTATCGAATTAAACCCGGACGCGAAGCCAATCGCGAAAGCTCCCTATAGACTCGCTCCCACCGAAATGCGAGAATTAATGACACAGTTGCAAGATCTTCTAGATAAGGGCTTCATACGCCCAAGTGTGTCGCCTTGGGGAGCTCCCGTCCTTTTTGTTAAAAAGAAAGACGGGTCGATGCGTATGTGCATCGACTATAGAGAATTAAACAAACTGACCATAAAGAACCGCTACCCTTTACCGAGAATCGACGACCTTTTCGATCAATTACAAGGGGCGAGTTGGTTCTCCAAGATAGATCTGCGTTCGGGGTACCATCAAGTTAGAGTACGGGAAGAGGATATTCCAAAGACTGCATTTAGAACCCGTTATGGGCACTATGAATTCCTAGTCATGTCGTTTGGATTGACAAACGCGCCGGCCGCGTTTATGGATCTTATGAACCGGGTGTGCCGACCCATGTTGGACAAATCAGTAATAGTGTTCATAGATGATATTTTAGTTTATTCGCGAAGTAAAACTGAGCACGCAAGGCACTTGCGTGAAGTCCTCGAAACTCTCCGCAAGGAGAGACTTTATGCAAAATTTTCAAAATGCGCCTTCTGGCTCAGGGAGGTGCAGTTTTTAGGCCACGTAATCAATGCGGAAGGTGTTTTAGTGGATCCATCAAAGATTGATGCTGTAATGAGATGGCTTTCCCCGAAAAGCCCGACCGAGATAAGGAGTTTTCTAGGCCTCGCAGGATACTATAGCCGGTTCATACAGGATTTCTCAAAGATAGCCCTACCCTTAACCAAACTGACGAGAAAGAAAGAAAAGTTTGTGTGGGGTAAGGAACAGGAAGAGGCTTTTCGTATACTGAAGGAGAAATTGTCGAGCCCTCCGGTCCTAACATTACCAGATGGAACTGAAGATTTGGTTGTTTATTCAGATGCTTCCCACCAGGGGCTAGGTTGTGTTTTGATGCAAAGGGGAAGGGTTATCGCATATGCGTCACGGCAACTAAAACCCCACGAGGTGAGTTACCCAACGCATGATCTGGAATTGGCAGCAGTAGTGTTTGCCTTAAAGATTTGGAGACACTACTTATACGGTGCGAAATGTACAATTTACTCGGATCATAAAAGCCTCAAGTACTTCTTTGAGCAGAAAGATTTGAATATGAGGCAACGAAGATGGCTGGAACTTATCAAAGATTATGATTGTGATATCCTCTATCACCCGGGGAAAGCAAACGTGGTAGCCGATGCGTTAAGCCGAAAGGAGTATCCGTCTCCTCTCCGTATAAAGTCCATGAAGATGATAGTTACGCCACGATTACTCGAAACGATACATGAATCTCAAATAAAGTCTCTTGGAGCAGAAGACTTAAAGAAAGAAAGATTAAAAGGCGTAATTGATAAATTAGAAGAAAATTCGACCGGACTCAAGACGCGATTCGGCCGAATTTGGATACCCCGATTTTGTGAAGTCAAGGCCGCACTACTTGACGAAGCACATAAGTCACGTTATTCGGTCCACCCTGGGGCTACAAAGATGTATCGAGATCTAAAAACCAATTATTGGTGGCCGGGCATGAAACGCGATATCGTTAAGTATGTCGCAAAATGCTTAACGTGCTCTCAAGTGAAGGCGGAACATCAAAAGCCTTACGGAGAATCACAACCATTGGGGATACCGTTGTGGAAATGGGAAGAACTAACGATGGATTTAGTAACCAAGCTTCCAAGAACGAAAAAGGGGCATGATACAATATGGGTAATCGTCGATCGACTTACGAAAAGCGCCCACTTTCTACCCATTAAAGAAGCTTATTCTTCCGAGAAAATGGCGGAAATCTACATGAACGAGGTCGTGTCTCTACACGGGGTGCCCGTGTCAATCATCTCGGATCGTGATACCAGATTTACCTCTCGCTACTGGCAAAGATTTCACGAAAGCGTGGGAACGAGGTTGCACATAAGTACCGCCTACCACCCTCAAACTGACGGCCAGTTAGAAAGAACCATTCAAACACTTATTGATATGTTGAGGGCGTGTGCCTTAGATTTTGGGGGAAATTGGGATGACCATTTATCACTAGTGGAATTTTCCTATAACAATAGTTACCACAGTGGCATCAAAATGGCGCCATACGAATTACTATATGGGAGAAAATGTAGAACTCCCGTATGTTGGGGTGAAGTAGGGCAAAGGGAGCTCGCGCCAAATGATTTAATAGCAATGACAAATGAGAAGATTGAATTGATTAGGGCACGTTTGAAGGCAGCCCAGGATCGACAAAAAGCTTATGGAGACAAAAGGAAGCGTCCTATCGAATTTCAAGTTGGAGATTTCGTTCTATTGAAGGTGTCACCATGGAAAGGCATAATCCGTTTTCGTAAACGGGGTAAATTAGGCCCTCGGTATATTGGGCCGTTTAAAATCTTGGCTCGTGTTGGAAGGGTTGCATATCGATTAGAATTACCGCCTACTTTAGACGGAATTCACAATACCTTCCACGTGTCGCAATTGAGAAAATGTCTTGCGGATGAAACCGCGTTAGTACCTCTCGATGACATTGAGTTGGACGAGGGGTTGAATTATATCGAAAGACCAATAGCCATCAAAGATGTCAAGGTGAAGAAGCTCCGCAACAAGGCGGTCCGACAAGTGTTGGTACAATGGCAACACCGAAAGGGTTCAGAACTCACATGGGAGACGGAAGATGAGATGAGAAGACACTATCCCTTTCTTTTTGGAATGTGCACATTTAAGATTTATTATATATCCAGGTTTCGGGGACGAAACCTCTTTTAAGGGGGGTAGACTTGTAACACCCCAAAAACCGGTACTTAATTAAATTAAATAAAAATGAACAAAAGTAATCTAGTTAATGGGTTATGATAAGAAATAAGTTAAAAATTTGAAGTAATGCTTGAACTAAATACTTATCAATTTAGAAGGGGGTTAATGTGAAAGATTTTAATAAATAAGGTTTGATATTGGTAAACCCACAAACACACTCTTGTGTGCGTACCTGGGATCGATCAAGGCAGGAGAAAAACAAGGGTTACCTTGTTCTTGCAAAAATTAACCAATTAACAAGGAGAAATCAAGGTTTAATTGCTGCATGTTCTAAAACTCCAAACATCTAAGTATATCTAGTGAAGTGGTAAGTCGAATTTTTGATTTTGGTGATGTTTATAATTAGGGTTTCGACCCAATCAAGAAATTGTGACAAGATTTGTGTTGTTTAGATATTAAGGATACTCTTTAGAGTAGGAATTATGTTTGATTTTGGTTAATTGAAAGAAAATCTCTAAAAACCCACTATGTGAAATTATGATTTTGAATATGAGGATTATAGGAATGATGAACAAATGCAATTTTACATGTAAATCTGCTTGTAGTACCCAAAGGTTAGTTAAATTGATGTAGATTGATGGAATTGTAAGGAATAGATTGAGTAATAATGATGTATAGGTGGAATAGCAAGTTATGCTTTAAAATGTTGTACACTATGCTTTATCAATGTAACGCCTACTAGGTGCTCGATGAAATGCTTGATTGAGTAGTTATGTGTAAATTGGAAAAATGATGGAATGAAAGTTTGGGTACTAAATGAGTGAATGATCATGTTGATTTAGGTGTCAAGGAAGAAGGTTCAAATTCCAAGAAACCGGAAGGATCACAAGACCGAGGTATGATCCGTTTCATACGAAAGTTTACTTTTTATCTATTCGTTAGTAACTATATTGAACGACCCTTGTTATTAGAAATTTTTCTATGTTTTAGTCATTTGTGGTGTTAGTATATGGATGATGAATCCCTTGCGGATTCATTGATGCTAAAGAAAGGATTATGCTAAGCTATGCGAACCGACCGGTTCTTATGATTAGGTCGAGTAAGGATATGAGACCATCCGTCTAGGACGGGTGGTCATGTAAGCAAAATCGTATGCAAAAGTTCAATCCGTTGCACGGATAGTATGAAGGATTTAAGTTAAAGGTAATTAACCCGATGTTATCGGGTCGAATGCGAAATGCTTGAATCTCATTATGAGATTGTATGCCATATCCACTCGAATGAATAATCGAATGTTTATAAGAAATGGAAGTATGTAAATGATCGTAATTACCATGTTGGTATTGTAGACTAAATAAGCGTTTTTACTAACTGTTTAAAGTTGGATGTTTAATGTAGGTAAATCCTCGACTTAGGCGATTGGACGGCTTGGAACGTGCACACTTGGATTACGCCCGCCTCACGCTTCCGTTATTAAGTCTATTAAAATGGGTTAAGTTTTGGTCATATGTAACTAGGTCTATGTAGTATGTTGATAACTTCGTTGTTGGGTAAAAACTTGGTAGTCGAAGTCATGTCGTGTCCAATATAGACTTTGTTTGTTTTGGGTTTTGTCAAGGATGTTAAGCGTTGAAGTTTGGTATGTATAACAGGGTGTTAATGGTTTTAAACGAATAGGTCATGCCGAATTTTCCTAAAATTTTCCTATTTATTTTATATGTCGAATTTAGAGAAATGGGGCGTAACAAGTTGGTATAACGCCCCAAAAACCGAATTATTAAATTTCGAGCATGTTTTGTTTTACACGATGTGACATGATAACTAAGTTAGTTAACTTAGTTATAGTTACAAGTTAAATATAAGGGATGGAAAAATTTGTGACTAACAATTAACAAATTACAAGGGTTAAAAGAGGATAAATAAGAAAGTGTTTTATTTAAAGAAATGAAGTTGTGGTAAGTATGGGAATATGGTGAATCTTGAGGGGCCAAACTTGGGCAACTTGAAAGATGAAATTACATAAACTTAAAAAAAATAAAACACGCACATTAGAGAGGTGTGTGTGGGCGATGGATTGAGCAGGGGAGAAGACAAACCCTAAAAACCACAAAATTCCCCAAATTGGAAGAGAAAAATGAAGGTTTGATGGATGCATGAGCTATATTCCCAACCATCTACACAAGATAAACACATGGTAAGTTGTATTTTGTGATTTGGTGATTTTGTAAGAAGTGGGTTTTTGATCAATCCACGAATTTGTATGAAATTAAGCGTTATTATGTGTTAGAATCACCATACGAAACATGTGCTATGCATAATTTTGATTAATTAGGTGTTTGGAGATGAAACCCATCATAGGTTGATGGAGATAGCGACATGGGTATGTCACCCATGTCTAGTCTTTGTTCGATCCTAGATGTGTTATGTTGTATGTGACCATCTTGCTAGTTAGATTGAGCATGGTATGAAATTGATTTGGCATTTTGCTTTGCTAATGTTTGAAAGTAAATAACTAGGAAGAAAAAGAATGAAAATGCTTGTACATTATGCTTAGATATTAGTACGCACGCCAAGTGTTCGATGAAATGCCTAAGAAAACAAAATTGTGAAATCGTATGAAAGTTGTGGGTAAGTATGTATAGAAGGTGTTTATGGTGTAGTCGTTAGCAAAATAATATGTTAAGTGTGCTTAAGGTGGAGTCCATATGAGAATTCGGATTGAATGTATGGTTTGGTAAAATTATGCATTAGGAGCTTGTACCTTGTGCTTGAATGGTGTAATGCTCGCCTTGTATTAGATGTGCTTGAATCATGGTAATTAAGAGCGAAGGTGTATGATATGTGAAAGTATATGTAAGCAAATGTGTATGCGAGTATGATTATGTGATCATGTGGTTGTAAGTACTTTAGCATCATAAGTACGAAATGTACATAGTGTCGTATGGTATGTGCTAAATTAATATGTGTTTTATACGTTAACATGATGGATTTCATGAGTCTAAAAGATGTGATTTTGGATGTATGCTTTATGTTTATTAGACTTGACCATGAAAGTCAAATGTGAGTTATGCTTTTGATATGATCATTTATATGTGTAATCGTGTACACTAACAAGGATGTGATTGCGGTAACACGAAAGCATTAGGGATCATGTGGAAGTGGACTCAAGCACGAAAGACTAACGGGTCAAGAGGGGACAAGGAAGCCAATGCGAAAATGGACGCTCAAGGTAAGTGATTCCGTAATCACTTCTTAGTTGTTTATGTAATGTTATATGCAATTTAATTATATGTGATAATTGAGGTCGAATAGGAACGAATTGTATGATGTCAATGAAGTATTAAACGGATTTTAGTTTTGATCCGAGCAAGGTAGGTGTGATTAAGAAATTGTAGCTAAGTAGTGGAATTGGTTACTTATGTAAGGAATTCCTTTGTTATTAAGGATAGAGCATAGTTGACTAAAATGCCCTTGATAGGTATATCGGGCAAACGACCTTAGAAGTCGTTTGGAAACGAGCTATTCGATTAGAGTAATGTCTTGGACAAGTATGAAAGCGAAGTATAGGGTTTGGTATGTCATAGTCCACTTAATGCGCAAATACCCATAACGGGTCAAAAATAAGCTTTTGAGCGAAAATGGGTTAAGAGGATGCAAGACGTCCGAGAATTTAATCTTTTATGATAGGTGCCAATGAAATTATTAAAGTTCTTATGAGATTGAGGTCAAATAAACTGATTATGTTGATAAATGCACGAACGGGTCAAATAGTTAGAAAATGATAATATGTCGAACGCACGTAAGTTAAGAATTTCCTTAAACCGAACGTGGGATTTCAAGTCCATATGATGGAGGATTAAATTACGATCACGTAGGAAAAAGAATCGGGTAAAACGGACAAGAAATGAGAAAGTTATGACCAAAACTGTAAAAATTCGTCATGCTGAAAGTTGCAGGTCTGAACCAGGCGCAAGGTTGCGCCCCCCTGGCACAAGGTTGCGCCCCTGACTGATGTCATCTGTATTGCGCCAGAACTGGCACAAGGTTGCGCCAGATTGGTTCCTTCTTGCGCCAATTGCTGGTTCTTTCATATTTTTCGCATTCTTCAACTCTAAACTTGTGTGAAGGCTATCTAAATACGTTATATGCATTATATAACTATATGTAAGTATGTAAGAATGTACGTGTAGATGTGTTTATGTTTGCATGTATGTTTTCGAGTGTATTTAAATAGATGTATGACTATACATATATGAAAGTATGTACATATGTAGTAAATGGGATTGGATGTACACAAAGGAATAAAGCTTGTATGTATGTATGTATGTATGTATGTATGTATGTAAGTAAGTATGTATGTACATAAGTATGTATGCATGTATGTATGTAGGTATGAAATGAGTATGAACATACGTGTGTAGGTACTTATCCATGAAGTAGGATTTGTTGTGCATGAAAGAAAGGATCTTGTATATATGCTTATATATATGGCTCTAACATATTTTAATGGTCATGTTACTAATGGCGTGCCATGGTGAATGAAGTGTAACGCAGGAATAGCAAAGAAGTCTCACCGCGGGTCGTATGATCAGATGGAAAGCCGGAATGTAAAGAGTTAACGGAACGAAAAATAAACGTGAATGAATTTTACATGTTTACGATGCGTACTGATGTTTATGAATTTTATGTGGTGAGCGCAGGTAGTACGAGATACGAAGGATCTTCAAGGGATAGAGATCAAGGACCGAGTCACAAGACAGATTGTACGGGAACGTTGGTGTTGAAATTTAGAAAACCCATGTCATGTATTTAATTGTAAAAGAGTCGGTTGATGACTTCATGTGAAAAAGTTGTGTTAAAATGAAATTTTAAATAAGTTAAGGTATTTATAATGAAAGAAATTTTATGGCTTAAACTTCCGCTGCGACTTTTTGTCAATTACGAGTTAGGGCGTAACAAGTTGGTATCAGAGCCCTGGTTTGAGAGAATCAAGTAATAGGAGGTAAATACTTGAACTCAAACCGGTGTGCTCTCGTGACCAAGAACCCGTACAATCCAAGACTCGATCGAGGCCTAAAGGCAAAAGCGAATGTAAGTATGTATTAGATTATGTATTTGAAGGAAACTAATAGTATGTTTTGTGAAGGGTAAGCGCAATTGTTGGAAGAGATGATCCGTGAATGCGGTCTAGGACCGGCATCGAGACAAGTAATGAAACGAATTGACCCCAGGTACGTAAACCTAATGTATGGGCGTATGAAATGGTATGGTTAAGCAAGTGAAAAAAAAAATTTGAACAAATTATGATAACGACATGGTAAATAAGTTTTGAAAATGTTACACGAGCCGAAACTAAATTCTTCGGACATAAGGTGGTGATTACGCGAAGACACGAAACTAGTACGTGGAACGTGTACCTGGCCAGTACACAAGAAACATATGACGTTCGTGAGACCGTGATAATCATTACAGGTATGTCCGATAGAGTTTGGTAGCAGCTAGGCGTGTGGGTGAAATGGGTAGTAGGACTCTTGGGGGATTGAGAGTACTTTGTAGGAATAAAAGATGTGAATGCAATACTTGAATCCGCGAGACGGATTCAAGGAATGAAATATGCGAATGCAATGCTTGAATCCGCGAGACGGATTCAAGGAATGAAATATGCGAATGCAATGCTTGAATCCGCGAGACGGATTCAAGGAATGAAAGATACGAATGATGCAAATCCCTTGCGGATTTGGTTAATATAGCGAATGCTATAATAAGCTATGCAAGTCGACCGGTTCAAGATGAACAAGTCGAGTAAGGATAAGGTACCATCCGTTTAGAACGGGTGGTCGTGAATGCAATAACAAATGTATGAAGTTCAATCCGTTATACGGATAGAACGAAAGATTTATGTTGAAAGCAATTAACCCGATGTGACCGGGTCGTAAGCGGTGTACTTGAATCTCATTATGAGAGTATATGCCATTACCCCTTTAATTGGGTAATCGAATGTGTAAAGGAAATGAAAGTATATGAGCAAATGGAACTAAAATGTTAGTATTGTAAGCGAAATAAGTATTATGACTAACTTTCAAAACGGGAAGGGCAAGTGTTTGCAAGAAAACATTGGGACAGTGAAGCGATGAGATCGTAAGCATGTCTGAATTGAAAAGGAGTACAAACATGTACCTCGATACGTATGTATATATAAATAATAAGAACGATATATTAAGAAATGGCCATGTATTGACCCGTTATGAATAGGTCTAACACACTAATGTCTTAAGAAGGAATTGAGAAAGTATTGACATATAAATGAGGTGATGTGATAAACAACGTGTCTGAATGAGATCGAATGAAATGTGTAAATCACAAATTTTATAATGAGATTGACAGTAATCATGATGCAATAAAGCCACCTAGGACGGTGAAAGAATGCTCATGAATGGAAGCTCATGTTACCAAATGGACAAGATCAACCCTGTTAAGATACGGGTTCGTGAAGGAGCAAGTCAACTCGGGTTGTTACACGTTGGCTCGTGCCAAATTAGCGAGGTTAGTAAATGGTTTAACTTGTGGATGTTAAATAGAAAGTTACATATTGAATAATACTTCTATGCGAACTGGTGGTACTGAATTGAGTGATCGTAACTGAGGAAATTCTGATAGAATATAAGAAACGACAAGTATCGATAAGAAATGCTAACCTTGATGCTCGGCTTGTTGGCCATGTTCATTTGAACAAGGCATTGTAGAAAAGATATGCATGACATAAATAACAATAGTAACCATGAAAATAATGCTTAGTCTTCATGTTAAGTACGGATAAGTAGGTGTAAAAAGGGTGATTTGGTTGTAATAATAAGTCTTTGAATGATTGCAGTAGGCGTATGATAATATATCGACCCTTCCTATGAGCTTAAAGCTAATCAGAGGTAATGATAGTAATGGAATGTTTAGGATAGCTCTTAGTGAACCAAATAAAAGATAGCATATGATGTATGAGTAGTATGAAATAAATCGATTTATTTTGATTAGTAAATGTATGAATGTAATATGGTTAAATAGGAAGCTAGAAACAAGTTGTGACCTTAGGTCGTTACGAGTAATAATTGTATACATTTGGAATAAGTTCAATGAATGAAATGCTAGTGATAGTATGTACTAGAAACTAGCAATATAAAGTGAAAGACACTAATAAGAGCTCTGGATCAGACCCTGACCTCGTGTGATTATGAAAGTAAATTACTAATTTAAGAAGATAAGGACAATGCGTACGATCATAATTATTCATGAATAAGACTTTTGCAAAGACCCCGAATGACTTATGTTGTAATGTGCCCTTTGAATGAGTACAATAGAAGGGTAAGAGTAAGAACGAGAAAGGTTTCGGGGACGAAACCTTCCTTAAGGGGGGTAGACTTGTAACGCCCCAAAAACCGAATTATTAAATTTCGAGCATGTTTTGTTTTACACGATGTGACATGATAACTAAGTTAGTTAACTTAGTTATAGTTACAAGTTAAATATAAGGGATGGAAAAATTTGTGACTAACAATTAACAAATTACAAGGGTTAAAAGAGGATAAATAAGAAAGTGTTTTATTTAAAGAAATGAAGTTGTGGTAAGTATGGGAATATGGTGAATCTTGAGGGGCCAAACTTGGGCAACTTGAAAGATGAAATTACATAAACTTAAAAAAAATAAAACACGCACATTAGAGAGGTGTGTGTGGGCGATGGATTGAGCAGGGGAGAAGACAAACCCTAAAAACCACAAAATTCCCCAAATTGGAAGAGAAAAATGAAGGTTTGATGGATGCATGAGCTATATTCCCAACCATCTACACAAGATAAACACATGGTAAGTTGTATTTTGTGATTTGGTGATTTTGTAAGAAGTGGGTTTTTGATCAATCCACGAATTTGTATGAAATTAAGCGTTATTATGTGTTAGAATCACCATACGAAACATGTGCTATGCATAATTTTGATTAATTAGGTGTTTGGAGATGAAACCCATCATAGGTTGATGGAGATAGCGACATGGGTATGTCACCCATGTCTAGTCTTTGTTCGATCCTAGATGTGTTATGTTGTATGTGACCATCTTGCTAGTTAGATTGAGCATGGTATGAAATTGATTTGGCATTTTGCTTTGCTAATGTTTGAAAGTAAATAACTAGGAAGAAAAAGAATGAAAATGCTTGTACATTATGCTTAGATATTAGTACGCACGCCAAGTGTTCGATGAAATGCCTAAGAAAACAAAATTGTGAAATCGTATGAAAGTTGTGGGTAAGTATGTATAGAAGGTGTTTATGGTGTAGTCGTTAGCAAAATAATATGTTAAGTGTGCTTAAGGTGGAGTCCATATGAGAATTCGGATTGAATGTATGGTTTGGTAAAATTATGCATTAGGAGCTTGTACCTTGTGCTTGAATGGTGTAATGCTCGCCTTGTATTAGATGTGCTTGAATCATGGTAATTAAGAGCGAAGGTGTATGATATGTGAAAGTATATGTAAGCAAATGTGTATGCGAGTATGATTATGTGATCATGTGGTTGTAAGTACTTTAGCATCATAAGTACGAAATGTACATAGTGTCGTATGGTATGTGCTAAATTAATATGTGTTTTATACGTTAACATGATGGATTTCATGAGTCTAAAAGATGTGATTTTGGATGTATGCTTTATGTTTATTAGACTTGACCATGAAAGTCAAATGTGAGTTATGCTTTTGATATGATCATTTATATGTGTAATCGTGTACACTAACAAGGATGTGATTGCGGTAACACGAAAGCATTAGGGATCATGTGGAAGTGGACTCAAGCACGAAAGACTAACGGGTCAAGAGGGGACAAGGAAGCCAATGCGAAAATGGACGCTCAAGGTAAGTGATTCCGTAATCACTTCTTAGTTGTTTATGTAATGTTATATGCAATTTAATTATATGTGATAATTGAGGTCGAATAGGAACGAATTGTATGATGTCAATGAAGTATTAAACGGATTTTAGTTTTGATCCGAGCAAGGTAGGTGTGATTAAGAAATTGTAGCTAAGTAGTGGAATTGGTTACTTATGTAAGGAATTCCTTTGTTATTAAGGATAGAGCATAGTTGACTAAAATGCCCTTGATAGGTATATCGGGCAAACGACCTTAGAAGTCGTTTGGAAACGAGCTATTCGATTAGAGTAATGTCTTGGACAAGTATGAAAGCGAAGTATAGGGTTTGGTATGTCATAGTCCACTTAATGCGCAAATACCCATAACGGGTCAAAAATAAGCTTTTGAGCGAAAATGGGTTAAGAGGATGCAAGACGTCCGAGAATTTAATCTTTTATGATAGGTGCCAATGAAATTATTAAAGTTCTTATGAGATTGAGGTCAAATAAACTGATTATGTTGATAAATGCACGAACGGGTCAAATAGTTAGAAAATGATAATATGTCGAACGCACGTAAGTTAAGAATTTCCTTAAACCGAACGTGGGATTTCAAGTCCATATGATGGAGGATTAAATTACGATCACGTAGGAAAAAGAATCGGGTAAAACGGACAAGAAATGAGAAAGTTATGACCAAAACTGTAAAAATTCGTCATGCTGAAAGTTGCAGGTCTGAACCAGGCGCAAGGTTGCGCCCCCCTGGCACAAGGTTGCGCCCCTGACTGATGTCATCTGTATTGCGCCAGAACTGGCACAAGGTTGCGCCAGATTGGTTCCTTCTTGCGCCAATTGCTGGTTCTTTCATATTTTTCGCATTCTTCAACTCTAAACTTGTGTGAAGGCTATCTAAATACGTTATATGCATTATATAACTATATGTAAGTATGTAAGAATGTACGTGTAGATGTGTTTATGTTTGCATGTATGTTTTCGGGTGTATTTAAATAGATGTATGACTATACATATATGAAAGTATGTACATATGTAGTAAATGGGATTGGATGTACACAAAGGAATAAAGCTTGTATGTATGTATGTATGTATGTATGTATGTATGTATGTATGTATGTATGTATGTATGTATGTATGTATGTATGTATGTATGTATGTATGTAAGTAAGTATGTATGTACATAAGTATGTATGCATGTATGTATGTAGGTATGAAATGAGTATGAACATACGTGTGTAGGTACTTATCCATGAAGTAGGATTTGTTGTGCATGAAAGAAAGGATCTTGTATATATGCTTATATATATGGCTCTAACATATTTTAATGGTCATGTTACTAATGGCGTGCCATGGTGAATGAAGTGTAACGCAGGAATAGCAAAGAAGTCTCACCGCGGGTCGTATGATCAGATGGAAAGCCGGAATGTAAAGAGTTAACGGAACGAAAAATAAACGTGAATGAATTTTACATGTTTACGATGCGTACTGATGTTTATGAATTTTATGTGGTGAGCGCAGGTAGTACGAGATACGAAGGATCTTCAAGGGATAGAGATCAAGGACCGAGTCACAAGACAGATTGTACGGGAACGTTGGTGTTGAAATTTAGAAAACCCATGTCATGTATTTAATTGTAAAAGAGTCGGTTGATGACTTCATGTGAAAAAGTTGTGTTAAAATGAAATTTTAAATAAGTTAAGGTATTTATAATGAAAGAAATTTTATGGCTTAAACTTCCGCTGCGACTTTTTGTCAATTACGAGTTAGGGTGTAACAGTGTTTGGGGTTGAGTTTTGAAGGAGATTTTTAGATTATTGAGTTTTGAAATTGTAAATAATTAGTTTTAAGTGTTTGGGTAAAAAAATTAAAAAACTTGATTATTTGCGTTTAGAAAGTTACAAAACGCGGTTTTCCAAAAGCAGCTCCCCCTACTGCAACAAAACACAGTTTTCCAAAAATTGATTATTTGCGTTTAGAAAAGGATTTTCACTTGTTTATTTTTTTAAATATATATTTGCCAAACACTCAAATAGTTGACTATCTGATTATTGTGATATCAAGCAACATAATCAAATCCAAACACTATCTTTCAACATCACGTTTTGTTACAGTTAATTATCTGATTCTGATTATTCAAAACGCATAATCTATTTTCAAAACTCAACCCCAAACACCCTATAAACATAAAGAACGTGCAATGCAATTCAATGTAAACATAAAGTACGTGCCTTGTAATTTTGGCTATATAGTAGTGGTAGTGGTAGTGGTCGTGGTCGTGGTCGTGGTGATGGTGATGGTGATGACGATAGTGGTGATGGTGATGATGATAGTGATGACGATGACGACGACGGTGACGGTGATGACGATGACGACGACGATGACGATGATGATGATGATGACGATGACGATGATGATGACGACGACGACGATGACGATGATGAGGATGATGATGATGATGACGACGATGATGATAATGACGACGACAACGATGATGATGATAATGATGATGATGACGACGACGACGGTGATGATGATGATGATGATGATGATGATGATGATGATGATGATGATGATGATGATGATGATGATGATGATGATGATGACAGTTAAAAAAAAAGGGTAGGAGTTGACTACAAAGCCTAATTTTCATACAAAGTGTAGAAAGCAATCTCCTTGTGACATGTGTCATATAATTATTTTATACAAAAGAGCATAATAGTAATTGGATTATTATTTTAATTATGAAAGATTTAATATCCTAAAGAAATTATCGAGTTTTCTAAGGAAACTGCATATACTCTTTGATTTCAAAATCGTCAGTTATCTTTTATATCACCATGATCGCTAATTTGCATTCACATTCCATCATTTCTTGAAGGTGTGTTTTATCAGTTTTTGGGTTCTTCAAACTGTGTTATATCAACTTTCACAATTAAACACACCCTAACACAGTTCGAACACAAAACATATTCATTATTTTCTTATCGTTGTGTTTTATCAGTTTCTAGGTTCTTTACGTTATGTTATATCAATTTTCACAATTTAACACACATCTTATACATAAAACACACTAGTGTCAAATATAGAATATAAAGCACACCAGTGTCAGAAATATACAATATAAAACACATCGGTGTCTAATTCGATGTAGACACACCAGGGTCTTAAATATACAATATAAAACACACATGTGTCTAGAATACACAATATAAAACACACCAAGTCGGAGGTATGGAGGTTTGTGGTACGACAGTTATTGTAAATACACCAATATAAGAAAAATATCTAATTTTTTAAGACAAAATAACAGTGCACGTCCTTTAGGTTTAACTAAAAGTACAGTGCACGTCCTTAACGTTTAAAAGTTGCACTACAAATCCTTTAACTTTGTTTTCATTGCATTGCAAGTCCTTTATGGTAAACAATGTTAATTTTAACCGTTAAATCCCCCATGTGCCTCCCACGTGAGGGGTAGATCTGTCCTTTCCCTACCCCAGTTATCAAAGGAGAAACAAACCCTAATCTCCTTCACTTTTCACAAACACAGACACCCGCACACACACGATCACCCTCTGTCATCTCTCCCGTGTCCGGACACCGGAGCCGCACTGCGGCGAGCTCCGGCGCCTCATTTTGCCGGCGACGAACACCCACAACACCCCTAACTCCTCCTCCCTCGTTTTTCCGGCACCCAAACACCACCCAGCCGCACCCCCTTCGACTCTCCCTCTCGTCTTCCAGATCCGGCCACTAGATCGGTGACCTCCGACGCCGTTTTGGTCCGACAAACACCCCCTCTTCTCTTTGTATACCCTCTCACCCCCTCACCTCACAACCACCTTCTCCTTCAAGTAAAACGGCCGACCACCACAAACTGGTAGTGGCGCGGCGGCGAAATCAGAGAGGTAGAGAGAGAGAGAGAGGGAGAACGAGATGAGGGAGAGAGACTTCTCCGGTGTCGTTCGGATTAGCTTTTTCCGGTGAGCTCTTTAATATTGCATTTCTTGCTTTTATTCTTTTCTTTTCTTTATTTTCCGATGACTGATGATGATAATTGATGATGATGATGTTGACGGTGGCTTCGACGGCCGGAGCCACGCCTGCGACAGCAACTGAGGTGGTGTTATTTTGGTCTCCGGTGCGGGTTAAAAATTAGTCGACAGCAGATTGAGTTCGTTACAGGTTCGGTCATGATTCGAGTTCGGGTTTGGTGCAACTTGGTCAGGTTTAAGTGCGGGTCAGATTTATCTGAGCTAGGGTTCCAATTTTTTATGAAGGGGAAATACGTATTGGGGTTATGGTTATTACAGAGGAAAGGGATGAAGAGAAATGTTGAATGTTTTTGGTAACTGGGGTTTTAAAGGAGGAAAATGAAGGGAAAGGACAGATCTACCCCTCACGTGGGAGGCACATGGGGGATTTAACGGTTAAAATTAACACCGTTTACCATAAAGGACTTGCAATGCAATGAAAATAAAGTTAAAGGATTTGCAGTGCAACTTTTAAACGTTAAGAACGTACATTATACTTTTAGTTAAACCTAAAGGACGTGCACTGTCATTTTATCTTTTTTTTAGTCCTGTTTCTTTTTACCTAATCTATACTTAAATTAGAGTGCACAAAACTCCTAACCCCACTTCCTAAAGCCCATGAGTGAGTTTAATACCATTAATGGACTACAGCTTACTAGCTTACTGATAATTTGTTTTAATTTCTTTCTTTTTTTATAATGGCAAAGCGTACAAACTCCTAAATTACACTAAATAAATCCTAAATTACTGCTAGCTTGGGTTTGAACCTAAAACCCCCCACTATCAAGTGAGCTAGCCCCACATTGACTTTTAGTGACTTTCTTAAAATCTAGATGCATGCTTTAATCTTTTTTTTCTTTTTTTGAATGGAATATGTTATTCTTACTCTACTTTACACTAAGTATTCTCAATTACTCTTTTTGCCTGAGTTTTAAAATTGAGACCTCCCATCTAAGAAGTATACGTCTCTACCAAGTATGCTAGCCTCACATTAGTTGATTCATGCTTTAATAAATAGAGAGTTGAACACGTAACTTTACTCGACATGATTTTTTTTACTGTTGTTTAAATGGTCCTACATCTTCAAATAAACATACAATGTGGATCAAATCAAACAATTTAATTTCATAATTTCCCAAACCAAAGTGAATTTGCATGGTACACCTACAAATAGTTCGTTATTCTTGCCATGAAAATTATGTTTTTGCATACTATAATTATTCCATATCTAAATTACCAACTACTTTATGCATATGGAACTTGTACATATAGCTTTGGGAGCTTTTCAAAAAAAAATTAGAATTTTTCTTTTTAACCCTAAGGTTTTAATCTTTGATAATTTACCCTAAAGTTTTAATCTTTGACAATTTAATCTTAAAGTTTTAATCTTTGTTTCCTTTTTAACCCTAAAGTTTTAATCT
The DNA here is from genome assembly GCF_002127325.2 of Helianthus annuus. Taxonomy (NCBI): domain Eukaryota; kingdom Viridiplantae; phylum Streptophyta; class Magnoliopsida; order Asterales; family Asteraceae; genus Helianthus; species Helianthus annuus. The sequence continues at coordinate 27,470,512 of NC_035442.2, forward strand.
TTGATAATTTAAGTTTAAAGTTTCACTTCTAATTCAAAAGTTTCTATTTTTTGCGATTTAACCACTATGATTTTTTTTACTTATGTGTTGTAATCTTGGTTTTGGAGGTTTCTCAAAGAAAAAATGATTATGATATAGTTGTTGTAACCTTGGCTTTGGGTTTTTTTTTTTTTTTTTTTTAAATTGATTTTTGTACTTTTCACCCAAAAGTATTTTATAAATTACTTTTAATCCAAAACTATTTGTTTTTTTTACTTTTAACACAATTTTTTTTACCTTTTGCAATCTATCCTCACAACTTTTTTAACTTTCAACTTTGGTCCTTTATAGTTTCATTTTCCGCAAATCTTTCGTTTTATACTGCGTTCTAAATTTTATGACTTAACACATCGCAACGTGCGTCTTTGGTTTAACGTTTTTACGTTTCGTTTTAAATTCTGCGAGTTAACATGACGGAATGTGCGTGTGTGGGTGAACGTTTTTACATCGTTTATTTTTTCCCCGTTTGACAGTTTCAACATAATGTGCGCATCCTAAATTGACTTAGTTATAACTTAAGAATCCCGGCCGCATTGCGGCGGGTCGTAATGCTAGTTTATATAAATGCATAAAACCTATATGAAGATAATGAAAATAGTTTTGGCAAATGTTACGAACTCATTGAAACCTTCATAAACATCAAATGAATATTGTAAGATTTGATTTGCTCAAGTCATATTTTCAGAAGAAATAGCGTGGAAGAGAGTCTCAAAATTGATTTTTCTCAAATCAGAATGGATCCCTAAGTTCTAGGTGTCAAACTACTGTGTGAACCAAGGGAAATAGAGGTTGTGTAGTTTTGTCGGAGATGATGAGGTGAATTTTTCCTGAATTTGTTGGTGCTCTCTATTTTTATTTTTGTGTATTTTTTATTGAAAAATAAAAGAGAAGTATATATTATGTTTATAAAATCTCAAATTCATCCTCTTAGTTGGTTGGTGAGTGTACAAGTTTCATTGTGAGCAATAGATAGTTTACGATTTACGTATTCACAAGTTTGTAAATTTATGAAAGAAAAACAATAATAAATGAGGAGAAAAAGAATATAGCTTTACGGTTCACATCTTAACAAGTTTGTAAAATTATGGGGAGCAATAGAAAGTTTTGTAAACATAACCATAACTTTATGTTTTGAGCGTAATTTTACGGTTCACATCGGAAATTAGGTCACGCTATTGAGGTGTTACATATATGAAAAAAAAGAGCTAGAATGGGCTTAAAATACGAAACGTTTGCAACTTTCCAGGGACGGTTTTTCTTGATGTTAAAAACAATAAAAACTGACGTTCTCCATAGTGAGGAATAAATGAGGGGTTCATAAAATAGTTGGGTTCGTCAATCGTGAGGGACCCATTACAAAAATAGTGACCCTTAGACCACCCGTAGTGGGGCGTTTTTTTTAAAAAAAATTCAAAAAAACGCCGGAAAACACCCCCCCACCCCATTACACCTGGCGTTTCCGGGCGTTATTTTGGAAAAAAAATCAAATTGGCGTTTTAATTAAAACGCTTTGCACATTTGAAAAGGGCCAATCAAAAGTCTCCAACATTGTGGTATCTGACAATCAGTTTTGTCCACCCAATGACATTTGAGCCACCCCACATGTCTCTGACAACTTTTTAAGCTACCCACATTTCGTTTGTTTGTTTGTTTTTTTTTTTTTTTGCATTAAAAATAATATGGGCGTTATTGGAATAATGCCCCACTACACCTCTTTTGCTATAATGCCCAACGCTGACTAGGATGCCACGTGTCGGATAATGCCCCATGATGGAGGCATTATTTTTGTTCACCACTACGGGTGGTCTTAGAGACTAGGGTATCATACACTGGTATATCAATCTCACATATATAATAACAGGGATTGATATATCGATTACTGATAATATTCGGGACTAATTCTTATGTGACTAATATTAGAGACTAACTCTTAGGGTGTTCGGTGTGGGGAGGGGCAAACCCACGTTACCGAATCGGCAATGGGTGGCAAACCAATGCCAACCCATTTGCCGCATGTGGTGTTTGACGAAATGGGCAAAAATCGGTGATGCATTACCGTATCGGTGAGGGGAGGAAGGAGAGGGAGGGGGTTGTGGGGTGGGGTCCATTCCAATCTCAACCAATCACATCTTTCCTTTTTTTTTATTTAAAAAGTTTACCACTTCACCAAATGTCTAAACCATTGCCAACACTTTTCACCAAAGTTTAAACACTTTTCACTAATTGACGTGGCACACTCTCATTGGTTGATTTTTTGGTTTGCCACTCTCAAGTGTTTAACCACTCCTTACACCCTTACGGAGAAAACAAGACCAACAGCCTTTTGTCGTGTCACGAAAAATCAAAGAGCAACATAGTTATTGGTTGTCAGCTGTGAAGTTTTGGCTTCACACTAGTCATTTCATAGTTGGAAAACCTTATGAGTTCTTTCGAGGATGTACATGTATATATGATTAAATGTCGTAATGGAACATAGTTGATTTTTTTAACGATGGAATTTTATGATTTATAGAACAGAGCCAACAAATGTTGTAAAACCCACAAAAAATACAAGATATACACCCACATCGGGAAAAATTATAGAACTACATCTCTAATGTTGAATTCACACAATCGTTCCCAATTTAAATTCTGGTATATTCATATATCTTTAAGCCATAAAACGAATTAGCTTTTACATCTTCCACATGCAACTCCCAAAATGTTTTTCCCATTAAATTCCTTTCAATCCGTGATTTCCATAGTTTGTGTTTTCCAATATCTATCCATACTTATAATATATAAAACATCATACTTTCATAATGATGATTCATCCAAATACATACTTCACAAAAGAAGGTTTAACTAATGTAACATAAAAGTTTGACTACATATGTCTAGACCTCGTGTTTTATACCCAAGAAAACATTAAGCAAAAGCGGAAGTTAACGGGCATTAGGGATTGTTCAGTTGTTGACATGGCTTGATCGTTATTTGTATTCAAACTTAGATGTTACCTATCATAAGATTTCGTTCAACGATTAGTACTTAAGTTGTTAAAATGAAATCGTTAAAAACCATAAACTAAAACCATTTTGCTGAAACAGTGTGCCCCCGCGCCACGTGGAGGGGCAAACCTCGTGTGGCGCGAGGGATTGATTTTGACCAGACTTGTTGACTGGCTCCCTCGCGTGGCGGGGGGAGGCCAAAATCCAGAAAGTTACCAATGTTTTCCAACTTTCCCACACTTTGCCAATTTTTCCAACTTTTCACCAAGTTTGTACCCAAGTTGGTCCAAACCTAATTTATTTCACTTAGGACTATTCCCTTCAATCTTTAAACCTGAGATCCACCACCCAGACCAGGATTGTTTAAATTTTAACTTCATTCATTCAGTTTGGTGTTTTTACCCAAACTAGTCCGTTAGGATGCTTTAGGCATTCAAGCTCATGTCTCCTCTAATCCTTGTCAATGTTTTCCCCATTTTCTCCCAACCACAACCGAAATTATGATTGGTATCATGGGACAATAACTTGGCTTCTACGACCCTGGGGGTCGTTTATACCTTGGTTTTACATGTCCCTTTCTTTATTTGTAGCCCTATCAACCGCAAACGACCCTCTAGTTGCCACTAATAGTTTCTTCAAACACATGAATGGTGACTATCCTTAAATCAATTCTCACCACAATTAATGACCATGATTGTATCCATTAGGCAACACCTCCGCTTCTATGACCCAGCATGTCATTTATACTTTGGTTTTCCATGCCATATTATATGGATTTACTTAACTCACATTTCCACTTGACCCAAGGGGTCTTTGATTGAATTTCTTAATACCTTATTACTTTAGCATAATTATCAATAAATATATCAAATTAGTAAAATGTAACAATGTAGCTACGTACCTTAGAGATTTCCTTTTAGACGAGTATCCTTTCCGGCTTGGATTCCTGAATCCGCTTTTGAGTTGCCTATAGTATTTTTCATCAATGGTTTTCATGAGTTATTATCAATAAGTTTTCACTTAGGCATTTTATCAAACACCTGGTGGGCATTATTTATATGCTATCTAATTAGCTTAATTTACCAACAAGATTACCTTTTTATTTCAACTTAACAAGTTCTTACACTTAATTAGCATCAAGTTAACATAAACTTTCAGTTGTTATAAGCTAACTAGTATTTACACCCGCCCGCGCGTTGCAGCGGGGAAAACGGATAATCAACATGAGACTACAAACTCATATAACTGTAATACCAAAAGTAAACTCATGTTACATCTGATAACCAAAAGTATACTTATACTCTGTTCACTCTTGATGGTGGTTGGGCATTAAGCAAAACATTGATGACTCAAGCAATGGGAGCAATGCTCCATGTTAGTACTGTATGCATCCAAACTCAAAACATTGACTGTATGCATTTAATAGTGTATCCAAACTCAGAACTTAAAGATTTTCATTGTCACATCCCTTATTAAATCACATCCCTTTTTTCACCTTAAAATCCCATGCCAATATCCGACTGCAAAGCAGGCTTTACACCAACTTTTCTTTCACATAAAGGTTTCATCTTTTCTATCTCTTTCAAACTTAAGGTTCCATCTTCATCTTCAGTTTTGATTTTTATAGGATGGCTCTTTCCACATTACTCCTTTGTATCGCGGCTTAACTCACAGGCATTATTATAGGTATTATTGCCTGTGTAACCTTCTTTATTGTCTGTGCAACCCTTCAAAGGAAGGGTGAACCCAACGCTATGCTTCCGTCTCCGCTGCCGTCTCCGCTTCCGTCTCCGCTGCCATCTCCGCTTCCGTCTCCGCCAATGTTTGTATCTCTGCTTTACTCTCCGCCTCTATATAGATTGTTTCCCCAGCTTCCAAGAAGACCACAATATTATCCGAGGTTTCTAGGATATGACTGCAGTTTAAAACGGGGGAAGTACTCTATCTGTAGTCGACAAACGGATGCTGTTGTTTAAACTAAAAGTAGCATTGTCCGGGTTTTTTCTAGTGGAAAGAAGTGAAAGTAAAGTATGAGGGTTGTGTTCCCGTGTTAGACTATGTTGGTTATTATGTTACTAATATTTAATATTGTTTACGGTACTAAAGTGTAATTAGTTATTGTTTACGGTACTAAAGTGTAATTAGTTCTCTTATATATATATATGGTTGTAATCTCCATATATGATTAGAAGATGTTGGAGGTTCTGCACGCCGCCACCACCATGGGCAGACCTAGGCTATGAGCTGGGGTGGTGGGCGCACCCCTTGAAAAAAGAAAATTAAGTGTAATTTTTTATGTTTTTATGGCGTTTAGTTGCTGGTATGATGATAAAGAAAGTGGTTTTCGACAGATTTTTCGCTGAGAAAAAAACATGTAAGGAAATATAAATACCAATTAGCTTATGTAGACAACAGTCAAAACAGAAACAAGTTTCATCAATTTTATATCATTTTCATCCCTAGGTTTGGCCACTTTTGCGATTTTTCGCATATGGGTCCTCGTGGTTTCAAAATCTTGTCATTTTCATCCCTGAGGGCCAAACCTCGAGGGTCGAAAGTCGCAATAAATTGCCAAACCACATAGATGAAAATGGTATGATTTTGAAACGACGAGGACCCAGATGCAAAAAAACAAACCTTTGGATGAAAGTCGCAAAGTGGCCAAACTTCAGGGATGGAAATGATAATTTACTCATTTGAAAAGAAAAATTACCTTCGTGAAGCAATAACCACCCGATCTCCAGAAAATAGGAATTCGCGAGCAAGAGCTTTACCAAGCCCTCTAGTACTGCAAAAAACAATTATGAAGTTGCGATAAACACTTTGCTATGATCAAATAATCAGATTTGAACATTTCCAATCAATTAACATGACACTTGATCTCAAACCAACTATCATTCTTGTATTATAAACTAAAATTTTATGGTTTAGAACATAATGTAAGACGGGTACCTTCCGGGAATTACAACATTTCAAGGATCGGCTCGGCTCACTTCGTCTAAAACCATGTTTGAACCAATCATGATTCCAATGATAATACCACCAACCCAAGTATACCAAATCATTTGTTTGACCATCTCCACCTTCAGTCAACCTTTTGGGGTCTAATTAGTTAATATTGGTTAAAAATAGAATCTTTAGCAACTAAAAGTTTTGATCATTTGCTTACTTGACAGACTGAATCCAATCAACAAGATCACTCCAGTGCTCATCATGGTCACAATATATCTCCCAACATGAAGAGCAATCTACACATTATCAAATAGAAACATAACTAAAAGGGTACTCCATAACAACATCAGATCATATCAAAAATATAAATACAACAGTATTATAAAGAATATTTGCAAAACGCCTAATTATAACACATTCTATGCAACTATTTCATCAAAGATTTTTGTATTTTACCAAGAAACCAAATTCTAAATTTGGGTTTTAAGCATAACTTCAGGATATATAATAATTGAAAATAAAGATTCAAACTTTGACCATTAATGAAGTTTACAAAATCCCTAATTACATATTACACATAAATGAACAACATTATAAAAAATATTTGCAAAATCCCTGATCATAAACACAATCTATCCTACTAACTCAACAAAAAAAAAATACTTTAACACGAAACCTAATTCTAAAAATTGGGTTTTAAACACAAACTTTAACCATTAATAAAGTTTTGCAAAATCCCTGATTATGATAGAATATTAGCAAAATCCCTAATTATAACACATTCTATTGTGGATTATATTGTGAGAAATGATTCTAATCTATCCACATACTTGATCAGCAAACCACAAAAAATTTGATACGATCTAACAATAATCAAATTCACCTGATCAAATCGCCTGCTAGGGCATCTGATGCAGTGATGCTCTGCCGCAATATCCGAACCCTGTGACAGTTGGTGCGACAACTATGATGCCGGAGTGAACAAATTCCTCCTTCCATCAAGAAAAGGATCGACTCGATGAAGGTTGTGATTTAGAAACGGCACTGCTCTCTCTGTCTTCTCTGGTTCTTTCTGTCTTCTCTGAATATGCAAATGGATGGCAATGGATGGTTTTGAGAAGAGAAGAATAAAGAGGACGAACTTTGGAATTCCTAACTCCTCTTCTGTTTGATTGTGAGGGACGTCTATTAAGTTTCTGAGGGCAAAGAAGTAATGGATTTGGGGTTGTGAGTACGGGGTGTATCTAGAATTTACTATTATACCCCTATAGTGTCTTAAACTTTTATATTCTTTACAATTTTACCCTTACAAAACAAGCATTAAGTGATTGTACATATTGCATAAAATGATGGACGCCATATAAAATTACATGTGTGTACATCACTTCTCCTTTTTATAATAGTATAGATACATCATTTAGGCCAAATAATCATGGGTTCATCTTGCATATCAAAACCCTGTCACAACCCCCGACCCTATCCAGGGCGGGAGCCGTGAGCAGATATAAATGGTACCGGTGTTTATTAAATTCGCAACGGAAAACTTATCAGGACCGGGTGTCAGAAAAAATATCAGATTTTCAAAACACTGAAATTTTCATTTCATAAACTGTAGGGTAAAACTCGTTTTTACATGAAGGATTTTCACGGGGTTAAATCCTTGACTACAGAAAAAACATGTTTTATTTAGGTTTACATAGCCACTTATTTAAGTTGAGTGCTTCATAGCACTTTCTCCTCTCTTCATAGTAAATCACCTGAAATGCGTTTTAAAAACATTTGGTTAGCGAAAAATACTGGTGAGTTCTTTCAATTGTATAAAACACATTTGTTATAATTACAGTATCAAGAGTTTTTACATTTGCTTATATCTTTCAATTACATAAATCAGTATTGTCACTGGGCAAATTCCATGTACTTGTGGTCATATCACTATTGAATCATGTCATCCAATAGTAACACTAGACTAGTAATGTATACAAAACCCCACATACTGGCAGTAATTTCAGATTACAAAGACCCAATCACTATAAGTGTAACTGAAAAACATTTAGTGTTTTGCAAAGCATTTGGATAAAAAGAGAATGACTCACTTCGCAAATTTAAATTGTCTGAACTAGTTTGCTGGTTTAATGCTTGTATTCCTAATTAAACACATAATGCACACGTATTAGTGTATTAACTCAATTCAACTTTAAAGATAATCACGAGATCAAAACTAACAACGAATGACAAAGTATAGCCGTATACGGGCAACACTTAAACATCCGATGGATCGGTTTCAATCGAACGGATAGAATACCGTACTAGTTCTGAAAGCAGTTTTAGGAATGTCCTCTTCATGTACTTTCAGCTGATGATATCCGGAGCGTAAATCAATCTTAAAGAAATATCGAGCTCCTTGAAGTTGATCAAATAGATCATCAATCCTAGGTAATGGGTATCGATTCTTAATTGTAACTTTATTCAATTCCCTATTATCGATACACATACACATCGACCCATCTTTCTTCTTAACAAACAACACAAGTGCTCCCTAAGGGGACGGACTTGGTTGTATGAATCCTTTTTCTAGCAATTCATCTAATTGCTTCTTTAATTCTAGCATCTCTGTTGGTGCTAAACGGTAAGGTGCTTTAGCAATTGGTGCAGTTCCAGGTATCAGATGAATTCTGAACTCTACTTCTCGGTCAGGCGGTTGTGCAGGTAGATCTTCTAGAAAAACATCGGGGTATTCCGATACTACCGGAATTTCATTCAGTTTTTTTACTTCTAGTTTTAATGATCACTGAGACCATATACACTATGCCTTGCTTTTGGACATAACTTGCAGCTTTCATCACTGAGATTAATTTTGTTGGCTTGGTCGGCTTGTCTCCTCTTATCAGGATCATCTCTCCCGTTGGCGAACGAATCTCAACAGAATTTTGATCACATAGGATTCGAGCATGGTTGGTTACTAACCAATCCATTCCTAATACTACATCGAATCCAGCTAGATTCATAGGTAGTAGATTTGTCGTGAACTTATGTCCTAACAATTCTATCTTCCCTCCTTGAAGTACGCCACGTATGTCGGTGGAACGTCCGTCTACCGTTTCTACTGTACAAGCTTGACGGCGATTACGTCAAGAATCATAACTGCCTCTTGCGTTGTAAGCTTATAGGTTCATGCGTTCTTCTTGGTTTCGTCTGTTGCTTTTGCCTTGTTGTCGGTTGCCTTCGTCAGTTTTGGGCAATTTGGCTTAATGTGACCTGTTTCTCTGCAATTAAAATAGATAGTAGTTTTCTTTCTACATTTTTCTTCTATGTGTCTAGGTGTTTTGCAGAAATTAAAGTAGGGTGTTCTCCTAGAGTTGCATCTTCCTGAATGTTTCTTTATACCGGCTGTAAAGCGGTGCAGAAGACTACCCGACTCCTCTCCTTTTGTAGTTATTACCCGAGCGAAATTCTTGGGTAATTTTCTGGGCTAACTCTTTCTTCTTGTTTTCTTCTCTTATGCGGATCAATCCGCCAGTCATAATATTAGCCAATTCGACTATTTCCTCAATAGTCTAAGGTCTAGCAGCCTTGACTATGTCAAGGATCTCACTAATCAATCCCCAAATATAGCGAGAAATTAGTACAGATTCTGGCCAAGCCAGAGTTGGTACCATTCTTGCGTACTCGAAGAATTTTTTCGTATACTCATAACAATTTACGTCAACCATTTTGTGATTCCGGAACTTAATAGTCATTTGTTCCTTTTCATGAGGGGGATAGAATTTCCTTTCTACCATTTCTTTAAATTCTCCCCAGTTTATGGCATATGCCATGTCACTTCCTTTTGCTTGAAGAATAGTATTCCACTATTCTAAGGCTTTTTCTTTAAAGAGATTGGAAGCATACATTACTTTATCTTGTTCGGCACATTTACTGATTTTAAGGACAACTTTCGTCTTTTCCAACCATCACAGAGCAGCCGTAGCTCCTTCACTGCCTGTGAACTCATTCGGTTTACATGCTAGAAATTCCTTATAGGTATACCCGAGAGTCATCGCCTTCATCTTCTTAGGAAATGGGGCTTTGATATTATCATCATTGCCTCCATTGACGCTATGGCTAAAGTCGTTACTACGAGTACGCTTGCTACTCATAGCTTTAGTGTGTTCTACACTTCTACTTCTACAGCCCTTTAAAATTTTCCATGAAATCCACCATGGCTTTCTTGACTTCCGCAACAACTAGGGACCAGAGGTTATCTCCTCTGCTCTCTCAGTCGACGTGCTCCACATTGTCACGTCCACCGTCGGCACCACCAGAATTTTGGCTTGCCATAATATAAAATTTGAGCTACATGCCAACAATAAATTTATCGTTCAAGGCAGATCAATATAAAATTTGAATTTCAAATTTTGAGATAAACGCTTGGACATTTGCTAGAAAATTTAAAGAGAAATCCAAATTTCATAAATAA